>NC_137457.1:333530556-334130556 GCF_964235325.1 Thermobia domestica | reverse complement strand
TGATACATGAGAGATCTTGACCTCACTAATAGTTTTCTGAGATTTTAGTAAGAAAAATCTGTTAACCTCACAAACACTTTAAACATTTAAAAAAAAAAAACTTTTAATCATAAAAAAAAAGGAAATTAAACCTTTGCACATGGTCCCACCACAAAAGAATTGTTCGTCACGTCTCCATTCTTGACTCAAAAAGAGACAAAAAGTATCGTTATAAATTTCGGACAGGTCTTGTAAGCAACAATAGTTCACCCAAGGATTAGTTGTTAAACACTGTTTCTGGGGGGCCGCGGTGGCTCAGTGGTAGAGCGTTCAGCGATCCCAGCCCCCGCCAAGTGAACCTTGTGGTGAACAAACACCGTGTGCTTGGATTTCCTTGGGGTTCTCCAGTTTCCTCCCACTTTCTTCATTCCATCATTTCATTCACCGTCTCCTTTAGCCTAGCCGGCATAACCGTGGGAAGTAAAACTCAAAACTTTCATTTCATTTGTTCAAACACTGTTTCAGTCTTACACAATTCATAGTTAAAAGAAATTAATAGTGATTCTACGAACACAATGAAAAGCATTTAAAGAATTCTGATAACTTTTTGATGAAATTAAGAAGACAGTCATGTTATAAATTGATTACATGAATTTACAAAAGGAGGCGAAATGACCAAGAATTTATTGAGAATCGAGTCGAGACGAGACTTCTGTAAAATTTAACTCGAACAATACGTCTCGTCTAGTGCGGAACACATATAACCTCTGTTACTGCCCTTGCTGCCTATTACGAAAACAGAAAATGCAAAAATTTGCTTTGGCTCAAGAGTTGTTGTGTGAAGTAACGGACGGACGGACGTACTAACATTGGAAGCTTAATAATAATACAAGCATCATCCTATTAAAAAGCTCAACAATATTATTAACGTTCAGCGTAAAGATCCTGTGCACAGATAAGACTAGACGAATCTTTAGATTAGTGATGGCCCAAATTTCCAGTTCTTGAAGATTTGGTTTTCAGAACCCGTTCCGGAACCGGTTCCAGACCTGGATCCGAAAAACCTGGTTCCGGAACAGAATCTTAGGAAAAGGTTCCAAATTTGGATCCAAAAACTCGGTTTCGGGACCGGACCTTAGGAAGCGGTTCCAGAGCCAAAAGACCCGTAAAGAAGGCAGAAATTTCATCTTCAAAATACTGCAAAGTAGACCACGTGCTTGTGCCCTCCCCGCCCGAACATTTTTGGTTCACCAGTGGGTGTTTAGCCAAATGAGTTTGACAGTTTGCCTGTTTAGCCAAATGAGTTTGAAAGTTACCCAGTTTATTTAGCCGAATGAGACAAGCGGCCGCCGCCTGGACGCCTGCCTGTCGCTTCCACCATTTCATTTTATAGCACACTATTCACAGTCTGCCAGCAGTTGGGGTTTAGCGTAGGGATGACCACAAAGTTCCGATTCCGGCGGAACCGGTTCCGCGAGAAACCAGTTCTTGGAAATCCGGTTTTCAGAACCGGTTCCAGACCTGGATCCTAAAACCCAGTTCCGAACCAGATCCTTTCAAATCGGAAAACCGGTTCCTGCCATCCCTACTTTAGATTTGATGAAGCGAAAGAAAATAATATGGGTGAGAATAAATTCTGGGGCAATCCTTCAAAAAATAGAGAAAAAATTGTTGGCATAGCTTCTAAAATACGTCATTTGTTCTTATGATAAAAATACTTGATACATATTTCTGCGGAAGAAGCACATTCAGAACCCAATTTATTAGTACGCCTAGGCCTAGGGGCGCACATTGTACAAAAATTTAATAATCAAGGCGAACAAAGTGTGCAAAATGTGTATATTTATTTATGAAGTATGACGAAAATCGCCTGAGTCGTTTTGAAGAAAATCCTTCGAAAGGAAAATCGCCCTATTAACTACCTCTTCTCAAGTTTGCTCAAAGAAATGATTTATACCACATAATGGGGTTGTTTCTGGAAATACGTTTCTATTCAAAATTGAAAAGATTTTCATTGGTTCAATATTATTTCATAGTTTTTAACGAGTTTTTACAGGTAATCATTCAGATGCCTGTCCTATTATAACAATTTATACCAAACACGATTCTGTTCGCTCAATTTATAGTATTTTTAAAGTTGTTTTTGGATTCAAACAGTTTCTGTTCCTTTATAATAGCGTTAATCAGTTCGTTTGGTCCTAATGTCTAAAGATGCTGCAAACTGATTGGTTCCTTACCGATATTTAATAGTATTTTTAATTAAAATAAATTAACAAAAGCAGACAACATATGAAATAAATATCCAATTTTACTTACTCAAAGTTAACTCTTAATTTTGATTAACATCAGGTTATGTGTGACATATTTCTTTAAGGATATTACGTCGAAGTACCAGAAAATTATTTTTCACACGATGAATGTACTTAACATAGAGGTAAGAGTTCTGTGAATTAGAAGTTGGAGTTTGTGGACATTTTGAATGTTGTCAACGAATATTCGAGTTGGATTTCTGCATCGATGTTGATATCTTTAAAACATAAATAAAATACTATAAATGAAATATTAAATCGAATTTACAAATTTTTGGTTGACCTCTCTCTTAGTCTAGCGGCTACCGCGCGCGCCTTTAATACACGAAATTCTGAGTTCGATTTCCAGTGTAAGAGCCTTTAAAAATATGAACACATTGTGCTGGTTTGGATTTAACTTAAGTTATAGGTCCATGCCTCATATAGACTCTGTGCTGCAACGTACGTGAAACTCCAATGCAACGAAAAATCCAGTTTTTAGCTGATATATTCTTTAATGTGTGATTTTAGTTAGCAAATGTTGCTATAGACTTGTTCCGGTTAAAATAAATGGGTTAATTTCACTTTAATGGTTAATTCGATTAATTACAATACAGGTAGCCTATATCATATTGAGATTAGAATAATTTTAGAAAAAATAAATTTTAATATTTCGGGCCACGGTAGCTCAGTGTGGTAGAGCGTTCACCTCTGGTACATGGAGTTCTTGGTTCGATCCCACCTCGCGCCAAGTGAGCTTTGTGGTGGACAAACACCGTGGGCGTGGGTTGTCTTAGGGTTCTCCCGTTTTCTCTCACTTTCTTCATTCCACCATTTCATTCATTTCTCATCATCGTCGTTTTGTTTAGACTAGGCGGCATTACTGTGGCACATAACACTTAAAATTTTCATTTCATTTTTTTTATTTCAAATGTTAATATTAAAGTAACGGCTAGATTTGGGTTGTTTAATTTTGTTTTACGGGAGTATTTAAACATGAAACTACCCAGAAATACACATAGTTTGTAAATGTACCTGTTCGAAGTTATTTGCCTATTGGATGTTCTAAATGTTCTAATTCACTATTCCGTTTACTGTGATTTGTTTACATGATCACGTAATCGGAGACTATACTGAATCCATCTTATTTGCCATAAACTGCAATAGTTTCCACATATCTTTGTATTTATAAAACTGTCTTGTTTTATGTTTAGTGTTAGCAAACAGTTCATTTAGATTTTTGAAATATTAATGGAGTTTTGGACACATTGATAATAATAGATGTTTCGAAAAGTATCACAATTTGTGCGGGAACGTGGAAATTGGAAGAAATCATCTGTTAAAAATTCGTGAGTGAATGTGTGTTTCAAAGTGAGATGTTAATATTGTTAAGAGTGAAGTTATTTTGTGTGTGGTTCCTATGGGACTCCAACAGTTTTGATGGATAGACAATTCTAGTGGAAAAGTGTATCAAGCAGATATTAAGTGACAATGTCAAGGTACCGACGATATTACTCCAACCCTTTAAGTAATCGATTGCCTTGGGTCTACTCAAGATTCAACCACACTTTACGATGTGCGTGTCCCTGCCACAGAATCTGTATGCCAGGTAAGTTCTCTTATTGACGAGCCAGTCTTGGTGTTTCTTGTTTTAGTGTTGTGGTACAGTTAAATGTTAAACATTCCGCAAATTATGCCGTAGACGAAACATTTCCCCCTAAATTGGTCCTGGATTTTCAATTATGTGAAGAATTACTTCACTACTATCCAGGAAGGTAGCCAGCCGAAAAATGTAGGGAGGGGGCGGCTGAAGTCAGGGTGGCACGATCCAAAAATATTATAGTTCATCACCATATTATAGATCATTTGCAGGCCTACCGTAAAAATTTTAGGGGGGCCCGCAAAAATTTCGGGCAAGGCCGGCCCCCTAGACCTCCTTGGATACGAACCTGTTACTATCCCTTATGAATTATGGCTTTTTTTTTTTAAGATAAATTATAGACTTTCAGTCAAGCAGCTGCAGCATCATCCCTATTTATCCTAGGATCATGGTTCGTACCTCATTCTCTTCAGAATAGGTACTATTCATACGGTACCATTCACATTTTCCTATCATGTCCCTGAGGGGGGAAATTCTGAGCGAAAATAGGGATTTCGGTGAGAAAATTCCTTCTTTCTAAGTTTGGTCCCCTCTGGTTCCCCTGTGTTAGCACACAGGTCTCAAAATCAACTGAAAAGTACTAAACAGTGTACAAGATGTGTATATAAAAAATTTCAGTTCTTATCTTGAATAGTGAGGGCGGGAAAAATATTTACCAATGAGCAAAGAACATCCACAATGCCTCAGATGACCCCAAAGGATTTGGATATAATACAAAACTTTCCTGAGACGTCCCTATTTATCCTAGGGTCATGTTTTGTACCTCATTCTCTTCAGAATGGAACATCCTTTCAAATAGTACAATTCATATTTCCCTATCATGTCCCTGGGGCGAGAAATTTTGACCGAAAATATGGATTTTTGTTAAAAATATCTGTTTTTACCCCTCTGGGCTCCCTGTGTTTACGCAGAGATCTCAAAATCAACTGAAATATTCTGTACTCAATATGTGTATAAAATTTCAGGCTTCTATGTAGAAAAGTAAAGTAAAAAAATATTTACCACTGTGCTAAGAATATCCTCACAATACACAATATTCATGTATAAAACAAGATCTGAGGTAAAAAAAAAAAAAATCTGAGACATCTTTACCTATTACGAGACATAATCCTATTTACCTTAGAATTATGATCCGAACCTCATTGTCTTACGTATTGGATTGGCTTTTCGTACGCTACCATTCGCATGTCCCCATCTTGTATCTGAGGCGGGAAAATCGCAAAGGAGGTATTTTTGTTACAAATATTCCCTTTTTACCTTTTTGCCCCTCTGAACCCCCCTGTTTTAACACAGAGATCTGAAAAATCTGAAAAATACAAAAAGGTGGATTGAACGTGTGTGCAAAATTCAATCTTGTACGTGCTAAGATAAGCCCGTCAAAAATAATAAAAATAGGCCTAACCAAATATTAGTTTCATTTAAGTTATGACGTCATCATCAGGGCCATGCCGTTGGGGGGCGACCGGGGCGACGGCCCCGGGAGCCGAATTAAGGGGGCGAAAAATTCATGAGAAAAAAGAAAAAAGATAGGAAAAATTGCTTGGAATATATGTATGGGGGCGCCGTCGTATACTCTCTCCCCAGGCGCTGATTTTCCACGGCACGGCACTGGTCATCATACTCTACGTTTCTACTCAGAAAATCGTGAAACAATATGTAACGTGTTCAACAATGCCTCAATGCTTGAAAAGCAAAGAAAAACCGAAGTAAAAAATCTTTATTAGGACTTTTTATATCGAATAATGAAGACTACCGTATGGTATAAAAAATATACATTAGAATTTATAAGGGTTATTTAAAGTTTTGTGCAGCCCCGGCTTGCTGAGGTCCTGTGAAACAAAAAGAGACTTTCATTGAATGATCTTTTCCTATTTCACTCTTTTGATCCTTCCACATCCAGCTGTTTGTAACTTTCAAACGCTGGATGTATTATCTAAAACACTTGGTATTTATGTTTTATAACACTAAACACAACAATACACTGAGCAAGGCTATATAATAAAAATATATAAAAACACGAACATGTAGCAGTTTCAACATATTAACTATATTTTCATCACACTTCATTGTCAGGAGAAGGAGTGGAAGTCTGCTGAAAACACACTTAGTGTGTTGAAACTGCTACATGTTCGTGTTTTTATATATTTTTATTATATAGCCTTGCTCAGTGTGTTGTTGTGTTTATTTTCAGAATATGGAAACAAAGCCTGATAGAATAGTTATATTTTATTTGTCGAGATAGGTAAATGATTTCATTATAAAATAGTAATAATAATGTTTGTTCAATTCTCTTGAGGAAGTATCTTGGTTTATATGAAGTGCTACTTTTATCTACAGGGTGTTTCAAAACAACACGGACAACGTTTGGGAGGTAATTCCTGACAGCAAGATAAGACTGGCCAAATTGGGTGCACAAATGCTTCCTTTCGGAGTTATAGGCTGCTGAAGAGTAGTTCGTGAGTACTTCAAATAATATGCCCGTAGTCAAACTGCCTCTAGAAAAAATGTTGCGGAAGTACCTCAGGATTCTGAAACATGGATATTTGGAAGGACACATACTACTTCCTAAGCGAAGTCGTTACCCGACTACGGTAGATTCCATAGTACTGGAGCTAATGGACCTTTAAAGTTAATTTTTTCATGTTTTTGGCAGCCTATAACTCCGAAAGGAATCATTTGTGCACCCAGGTTGATCTATACTTTTTGCCTTATCTTGTCAGGAATCACCTCCTAAACATTGTTAGCGTTGTTTTGAAACACCCTATATAATTAGCTGATTTCGTTGTCTAATGATCTATAATTACATAATAGAATATTGATATTTCACAATTATTATGAGTGTTATTGTTAGGGTAAATCAAACAACAATGAACACGACACTAGTTCATAAATAAGTAAAACAAATGATCTCTTCCAGCAGAGCTAGCTACTGCAAGAGAATGCGTTCTAGGTCCATAAAGATTCAATTTTGTGGAAACCAACGCATGACAGTTGATTGTTAACACGTTGACTGCGATGTGTATGGAATTTCATACATACAGCTTTCTCGAGTAGCGCAGCGATACACAAACAATAAATTTCGTTTCTGTCGCGTTTGTTTTATAGGTATGTATGCGATTACATACATATGGCTTAGAAGTCAAAATTTAATGTCCAGGTCGCACGTATGCAGAACCATATGCAGAGTACAACACAGGTCTATGTTCCTATTTATACAATAAAGGTAAAAACAAACGCTTGGCACATTAGTGAACTGTTGCTGGTGGCACATGAAGTGATATGATGATAGTCAATGTGCTAAATACATCATTCTGTTCAGTTAGATATGATCTATCCAGTGATATATATTTGGCCAATATTTTAATTTGACAGAAATTAAAGTTCTACAGTTAATGATAATTTAGAACTGTGAACTGTCTTCATAACGAAGAAGTTCATCAGGGATCGATTTCACTCCTCAATAGACGGCGTGGTTCATGTACGAAGGTCTGTTTGGAAAGTAATGTTACACTTGTATTGTGAAGGGACTGTGGTCTATCCGCTGGGATCGATGGTCCTGTAAGTCAACTGCAAAGCGAGTGTTTGCTCAGTTGTCTCCCAACTCTCGGAGGTGGACAGATGATTTCGTGAACCTCTGTTTCGTGTCTTATACAAGTCGTAACGGAGCTACCCGGCCAAATCTAATGTAGCAACGGTGCCCCAGCCACTCTACAGTCGCGACTTACCTTCTGCGGACTTTTTTCTGTTTACTTGTCTAAATTTCTCCTCAAAGGACATCGTTACAGAACAATTGATGACGTGAAGGCACCTTCTGAAATGAGTTTAAACGCACTTCCTGGACATGCCCTCCAGAATGCCTTCACAGATTAGAAATCCCGCTGGCAAAGATATATCATCGCGGGACGACAATATTTGAAGAATTGTTCTGTACACCATTATTCTTATTGTTACGTAAATAAATGCTTTTGTTTTCATACTTGGTGACATTACTTTTCGAACAGACCTTCCACTACATATTTTTTTTTAAAGTTTTCAAGAAATTTTTTTGTCTCTATAAAAAGAAAACTACGCACGAGTGTTTATAATGACTCGTACATC
This sequence comes from Thermobia domestica, assembly GCF_964235325.1. NCBI lineage: Eukaryota > Metazoa > Arthropoda > Insecta > Zygentoma > Lepismatidae > Thermobia > Thermobia domestica. The sequence goes on along the minus strand of NC_137457.1, from coordinate 334,122,531 downwards.
ATGTTGTTCAGCTCAATCATATTTATCGATTGGTATACGTGTTGAGATTTGTTACTATTGGTATTGGGGTATTTTTTAAAAAATACTAATTGCACACAATGTTATTAACATTTTATGGGAAAAACTGTCTCAAGATGACGTTACCAATCGATAAACATTGTTGAAATCAACAAAAGGATAGGCATGAGTGCAAAAAGTGATGCGTAGTTTTCGAAGAAATGGAGACAAAATAATTTATTTGTAAACCTTAAAAATTGTTTGTGTATCAGAACCATACCATTTACTAAAATGAGACTGATATTAAAATGTTTAAAAAGAAACCGAACTTTTAAAATAGTGAGCCAACCGGCAGAGGAAGTATGTTGCGCCTACTGAGTGCACCTAGTGACAAGTTCAGACAACAAATTTCCATTTCTCGCGTTTCGCTATGACCGTTAGTTAGCGACCTACAGCCGACGAACTGAGGAGGTGGAGAAGCTGTTCGTCATGTTAATGATCCAGTGACAATGAAAGATCTTGGAGAACAACATGTGTGTATGAAATTTTCCTACAAACTTGGCAAAACATTTACAGAGACATTTCAATTGCTTTTCAATTCATTCAGGGTCTAATCGTCCAAAAATAGCACGTATGACGGTCGAAGGTCAAGGAGATGTAAGTTTTTTTTTTTATTGGAAAGGATTCTTCATGATGAATTTCTATCACGTAGTCAGATACTAAACAAACAGTTGTACCAGGATATTTTAGTACGGTTGAGGCATGTTGTGCGCAGGAAGGCACCAGACTCTCGTTCTGTCCTATCCATCCTATTCTCTGGACCTAGCCCCAGCAGACTTTTTTTTCCCTTTTTCCCAAACTTAAAATCACTTTGAAAGGACTTTTCCCTTTTTCCAAACCATAGAGGGGACTCAGAACAACGCGACAAGACAATCCCAGAAAGTGCGTTTCAGAAAGCTTTCAAAACTGACAGAATCGTTGGGAACAGTGTATTGCCAGTAGTGGGGAGTACTGTGAGGGGTACAATGCATAAAATGTTGTATGACGAGCGACAAAGATGTCATAGCGAAAGTTCCGTTTCATTTTCAACGCACCTCGTATACCTTAATTGAACTTTTCATTGTAACACTATCAAAGACGATAGTACATAATGTCTTGAATGAAATACAGTCTAAAATTATTATTCAACTCTTAAATTTCAATTTGTGCCCAACTAAAATATTCTCCAACTGTAAAATATATGCCATGTCGAGCTGCATCCAATACATACATGATAAATTCGCAGAGGCGGATCCAGAACGGACTTCTGGGGGGCGGTGGGTTGTAATACTTCTACTTAGAGCTACTTTTTAGAGCTCCAAACTCTGGGATGGGTTTTATTTATATATAAAATAAGAAAGCTTTCTCTTCTGAGGGGAGCGATCACCCCCCTGGATCCGCCCCAGTAAATTCCCACCTTTAGTTTTCGTGAAAATAATAATAATAAAAACCGGAGATTGTGTTTGCTAAAAATGTCGCTCGTTGTCACTAATAATAATAACTGGCATATGTTGTTTCCTAGAAGACACTATTATTTAATTTTGCATACAGTGTTAATTAGCGGTTGACATCTTACTTATAATATTGAGCTTTGACAAAGTGCCCCGTTATTGCAGTAGTTGGTATGTTTAGGAGAAGAGACTATGACTGTGCTCTGATTAAAGGTAGTGAATTGACTCCCAAATTGACGTTTCCTCGTTGGTTTCCTGTCAATTGCACTGAATGGAGTGCTCTGGAGTGGTTGCGTTGTTTCACCACCGGAAGTGTTAGGGGCTTCACCGCTGATGGAATACCTAGCCTGCCGCGGTTAGCTTTAGTGTTCATTCGTTCAACAGCCCTGCACAAATACAATGCACAGGAATTTTTTTTATTTTCTATTAGATTCTAGTTACATCTAATAGAAATATCTAACAATAGCTAACACTACGTTCATATATACTCTCATCTAATTGATATTGAACTAGTTCGAAATGAAATATTGTAATTATAAAGACCGAAAAAAACAAGTAACTATCGTTTCAGATTTTAAAACAACGGTACTCTTTCAAAGTATGCAAAACTCAGCATTAAAACACGCCTTGGGCGCCATAATGGCTCAGTGGTACGGTGCTTACCTCTGGTACGTGAGGTCTCTCGTTCGATTCTCGTCCAAGTAAGTTTCTGATCGACAGCATCGTGTCCGTAGCTTTTCTCAGGGTACTTCCATGTCCTCCCTCTTTCTCATTCCACCAAATCTTCCATCATCATTAATTTCCGTTGATCGTTATGTTCTTTACCTAAAAGACGTATTTATGGGACGTTAAATTCAGTTTTACTTTCATTTTTGAAACAGGTCGTGGTGGATGCATAACTTCCAGTTGTAATAGTGACGCACTCATTCTTTGGACGCTCAAGTCATATACGTAAAATGTTGCTCTCACTTACAATTTTCACTGAATGAAGATTAATTGAGTGGTTGTAGGTTTCTAACTTCCGGTTTCAGTAGAGGAGTAATATTGGAGAATAATATATTCTTTAGATGTTTATTCGATTGCAAACAACTGCTTCCCGTTTTCTCTCTATGGAAACCCATAGTGACACCGAGATAGTAGCACATTTCTACGCCTCTCTGTTTTAGTAGAAAGAAGCGAGTCAAGAAATCTTTTGTTAAGATGCTGAAAGGGGGCGCGGCTCAGTAGTAGAGCGTTCACCTCCGGTGCTTGGGGTCCCTGGTTCGATCCCAGCTCGCGCCGTGTGGACTTTCTGGTGGACAAACACCGTGCTCGTTGGTTTTCTCGGGGTTCTCCCGTTTCCTCCCACTTTCTTTATTCCACCATTTCACTCATCTTTCATCATCGCCGTCTCCTTTAGCCTAACCAGCATAACCGTGGGACGTAAAACTTAAAGATTTCATTTCATTTGATTTAAGAAAACTGTTTGTGGCTTTATACTTTCGTATTTGTCTTATGGCAATCAACATTGAAACCGGATGTATTAATCTAAAGCACTTCGTTTTCCAATACAGAGTTGAAGCAAAATATGCGTCCTTCTTTTGGAATGCTAAATCGATTCCAAATAACCACTTGTTGCTATCTCCTACCGTTTTTGGTGTATGGCTACCAACCATGAAACCGGAAATGGTTTCCAATTTGACTAGAGTTTTAACGGTACAGATGAAACCTATTGTTAAAACTCTGAATCGATTCATTTTTTTTAAATGCTAACTCTTTCCGTTTTTATTCTATGAAGATGAATGTTGAAACATGAAATACAAGTCAATTTCTATCACTTCTCGATTTAGTAGAGAGATAGAGATGAAGATAATACATTTCCTTGAGACCCTGGATCGTTTCCAAAAAATCGTTTGTCAGTATGTGTGCCGTCTTTGCCCTGTTATCTGTGGACACGCAGACAGATGAATGGGCATAGGCGTTTAAAGATTTCTGAGCATATTATACTTTGGAAGTCTAATAAGATCAAAGTAAACGGGTCACAATTATAGGTAGATCACAGCACGTCTCCATCTCTCTCTTCACATTAAGCATAATCACACTAATATCGTACACTGTAAAAAATGAGGTGTTGAAACAACACAAAATGACTATCACTTTAGCGTGTTACTTGGGTGTTAATTCAGCACCAAGCACATCGGCTTCCGAGCATATCAGAAATAAAGCGTTACTACCTGAGAGAAATTGCATTGGTATTTATCGTTTAATATGAGCAAAGCTTTGCGAAATATCTTTGGCACTTATGCCAAGTAACGAATAATGTTTTATGTTTTATGTTTTCTGTAATCTGCCACAATAATATTGTTGTAAACCTGTGAATCGTCTGACAACAGTTACATAGGTAACAGTTCTGCCATCGTATGTTCATATATGCTAAGGCACTATAAAGAAAACACATGGAAGCACAGCTATCTGTTTAACTGTTGTCAAATGATTCACATGTTTACAACAATATTATTGTGACCGATTACAGAAAACATAGAATGTTATGAGTTACTTGTCATAATGCGAAATATATTTCGCAAAGCTTTGCTCATACCAAACAACAAAAACAATGCAAATAATCACAGCCAGTAACGAGGTATTTCTGATATACTCTAAGGCAATGTGTTTGGTGTTGAATTGACACACAAGTAACACGCTAAAGTGGTAGTCATTTTGTGTTATTTCAAGACCTCATTTTTTACTGTGTACGCATTTGTATTCCGTATTTTAATAAAGTATATGTGGCGTTACAACATCGCCAAAAGATTTCTAGATATTTGGAAAATACTAAGCAAACATGAGCAAATAATATCTTCCTCTCCCCTGCGTTGCACTGTCAAAGTGAAATTATAAAAATCATTACAGTCCCGAATGTCATTTATACTGAAAATTTGATTCACATCTGTCGGGTGGTTCAAGAGTTATTAAGTCACAAATATGGTCAGAAGATTTGAAAAATTCATTTTTATGTGTAGAGAAAATTTGAGAAATTCAGTTTCGAAGTCATTCATCAATAACGCTGTTTCTCTTTCCAGGTAAGTTCTCACATCCTGTGATTTCTGAGAGCCGCTTGATCACCTGAGCACGTAAGTAATCAAGAATTTAATTGTAAATTAAGAGTCGTTATTCGCTATAATGTTTTATTTCGTATAAGTGTTAAGTGAAACCTGTTAATATATTATGATAACAAATAATAAACATATTTCATTGTTATCCCCCTTTTTCGAAGTTGCGTACCTTTGTATAATATACTATATAATGTTGAATTTCCTATAATTTCCCGACATATTCTATGAAGCATGAAAGATGCAACCGCCTTATAATTCAGTTTTATTGTGGAGCAAATGAGCAATGATTCTAACGAAATTAGTTCTAAAATTAACAGGTTTTATCTCATATCTCAGGATTTATTGTAATGTTGCAATATCCCCGCGAAACATTTTTTCCAGATGAATTTTCTGCTAAGATATACGCACGAATTGAGAAGGCATCGAATTCCAAGAGTGTTTGTTAGTGTTTCTTGGTATTTACTTTGGATAATTAGGATTTTTTTTTTTTATTTGATTACATGACTCTTGTTAGACATATAAATCCTTACTGGATTATTAAACTGGAAGCAGGGACGTACGCAGGGGGTGAGTCCTGGGGGTCCAACCCCCCCCCCGAAATCCCTACTTTTTTAATTGTAGTCTACTTTTAGGGATAATTTTAGAAATGTTCATATAATTTAGCCTCAAATTGTATTTGGAGCCCCCCGAAACGCTTTAGACCCCTCCCGAAATAAATTCCTGCGTACGTCCATGACTGGAAGCTACATGTTGTTGTTGTTGACTTGAGTTTAACGTCCCGTTCAGTAGCAAGACCATATGAGACGTGGACCTAGTGATTAACGTGCAATCCGAACCACATGAGCTCCCGCCGGGAATCGAACCCGGGTCTCCCAAGCCCAAGGCGCGTATGCTAACCGCTTAGTCACGAAGAAGCTCTGGAAGTTATATGTATAATGTTGAATAGTATGTGTTTATAAGTTAGTATCATAGCACTAATGTTCTTCATGTTAATTATAACTTCGCAATCTAAATTTGACCAATAGCAATACAGACTGGATTCATTCATTACGCCCAAGATAAGGTCTTAGATTTCTGTGGCGATGACTCGATTCCTTACACGATACAGTTAATTACTGACTTATTTCTGCATACTTCACAAGTCATTCTTCATATTTAGTGAAAGCTCTTGAAGTATACATGTTATTAGCTTACATTTTGTATGTAAAGCTCAACTCAGTTGTCACAATAAAAATAGCGAACTTATGATGAGATTTTTGATTGCTCCAACTCCTGCAAAAGACTTGATTACGCCACATAATTTCTGAACAGGTCATAAAAAGCAGAAATATAATAAAGGAAAGTCGTCGTGACTTCGTGACGTTGTCAACAGCATCAGTTTTTCGTTTACGTTGCCCTGTGTTTAATGACTTTAAAAAAGATCTCGGCTATAGCTGTCAGAGATGATGGTCATATAACAACTGTTTATAGTCAGAGCAGAAATGACGACTCTGCAGAATTCAATGGGTGTAGAGATTGGGAGAAAATTGTATAAAACTTTAGCAATAAATTTCTTCTTCTTTTCTTCCGAATCTATCTTTGTAGTTCTTGTCGTTTGATTGGTTCTTCTAGTTGTCTTTGTCCCTTGTATAGCTCAGCGCTCAGCTAGCGGAACGCTTTCCCACTTTATGGCTATTATTCAGGTGATAAAATCACCCACTTGAATTGTTGGCGATTTAGAAGATTGCTGACCAAATACCCACGTCGTCATTTTGAAGTAAAATCTCTACAGGATGTGTTGAAAACGGAAATACAAAGCAATTGCTAGATGTATTCGACTTTACGAAATGCACTAAACATTACGCATGTCCCTTGCCAAATCAGAATCTGAAAGGAAATAGCCCGCGATCTTGGGTAAAGATCTTCTAAATGGGACACCTTATCATGTTTTTTTTTTTTTTTTTTTTTTAAGTATTTTAATCTTCAAATACACTCTGAATAACCAGTGACATTTCCAATTCAACATCTTACTTATGCAGTTCAGATCTCTTCAGAAAAGAGTTACCGTCTCGCTCATTCGTCTAGAAAGAACTACTCTGTTCTCCCCAAAGAACTATCCTCTACAAGACTACAAGAGCGATTTCGTCCACAAGGTTCTACTCACTATCTACCAAGAGCTACCCTGTAGTCCACAAAGAGCTATTTGTTGTTCACAAAGAACTACATTTTCTCCACAAAGAACTATCCTCTTCCCGACAAAGAGCTACTCTGTGGTCCACAAAGAGCTATTTTGTTGTTCACAAAGAACTATTTTGTTGTTCAGAAAGAACTACCCTCTTCTTGACAAAGAACTACGATCTCGTCCACAAACAACTAACCTATAATCCATGAATAACAGTATCCTTTCGTCCACAAACGCCTATTCTCTGTCCCACAAAGAGCTATTAATATCCTGTTATATAAAAGAGCTAAGCGTTGCCCACAAAGAACTACCCTGTCCTTCACAGAGAACTATTATACTGAATGATTTTTTTTTCCTCAGTGCTGCAGCTCACCTGTATCAGAAAACAATATCACAATTGCTTCTATGGTTTAAAACCAAGGTGTAGAATTTAGGTGAAAGCGTCATAGAATTTTGAACTTGTTCACTGTTGCAGTAGACTCAATGCAAACAAGTCTAGCGTTAGATTTTATTTGAAGCGTGGATCATAAAATAGACGTCAATAATGTATATAGTGAGAAGGCTTTGACAGTAAAATAGAGAATGCGAACACAATGGAGGCTCGCTTCACTGCGGTAACTATAGCAACTAGCTTTTTCCTTTTATGAAGCCTTTCGAAGAAATTCTCGTTTTTATCTTTTGTTTCTTCAGCACAATAAGAAGAGCGCAGAGCAACGAGTTCTCTTCCTTTATGCAACAGTCATGGGTCGCCAGAGGGCCATGTTATCAGTTTATTGGACGAAAGAGAGTGGCAATTGGTGGAAGATGGAAATAATAGAACCACGTTATACGGTTCTCTCCATTTCTTATCAAATATTCCACTAAAGCAGATATGAAACAATAGACCTTAAACATTTTAATAATAATAATAATAATAATAATAATAATAATAATAATAATAATAATGTGGTGGATACATTAATAATTGGCAGGTCAGATAGTATAAGTGTATAAGGATATTGACTTAAGAATCTCTTGCATTGCTTAAAACCAGACTTCCGTGTATACGCACATTACTCTATAGACTTCGCAACCAGGAAATATGTAAAACACTTGGTAAAAATTCAGAGTCAGGTATAAGAAAGTCTTGCTACAAGGAAGACAATTTAGTCACCTACGAGGTAATTGTAACGATAGGAATTTAAAGTATTGCAAGAAATACGGAAGGTAGTTTTCGACCTGCAGGTAGAGCTCGAGGAGGACAGTCTCGACTAAACTCCCGTTTCGGAAAAATCTTGCGATTCGACATCTAAGTCTCTATATTTTTAGTGATTGTAATCTTGACACTTCCATACCAGGACTGAAGTACTTCAACAGCAACCAGGTTAGTAGTTTCTCTTGAGATGTCTAAATTAATCAATTATTAAACAAAACCGAACGATCTTTAGCTTCAACTAAAGTCAGTTAAATTAACTTAAGCTTAAACTGTAAATCCTATACTTTATGAATGAAATAGGAAGATAGATAGTAGCCACACTGCCCATGCAAAGCCCTAAGTTGTTTACTAATCTAATTGTCATGATAGTCAAGAATAAATTATTTAATGATATATGTTAAGTGTATTTATTTAGCTGGTTGTCTGGTTCGCTATCATCGAACCCAGATTGACCGAATTACGGTAATATTAGCATCAAATGATTAATCACGATCATAAATCATTAACACCGAACCAGACACCACAATAATAATAATAATCTATAGTATAATATAAAAAAGTAAGTTCCTCATCAAACCTAGGTTGTATTAATATATGAGAAACGTGAAATTAGAACAGAATGCAACTTTTGTCATCGAAGTAATTGATAAAAAGGACTTTTTCGAGATCTAAGAGTAGTGGCCAGGGGTAGGGTTGCCATATTTCAAATCTGAAAATCCGGGGTTACTAAATTACGAGAATCTTTGAAATACTTAAATGAAAAGAAGTGTTATATACTCATTTACTGTCTTCCATTAGATTGAGTTGTTCACGTATTACGTAATCACATTTTTAGTCATTTTTACTAGACCTTCTCCCTAGTTAAGCAAACGTAAGCAGATGATTTATCCCCTCCCTTCTGGTAAGCATTTCTTTTTTTTTTTTTTAATTTCTCAGGATCTGTCATGTTTCGTGGCTTTGAGAGTCTGTTTCAGCTATTCAAACTATGATGATTCCTTTCAGACTTTTTTTTTTTTTTTTTTTTTTTTTTTAGAAGGATTAATTGATTGCCAATATGTTCTGGTGTCGTTTGTTATCTTCAAAGAACTTCTTTCGTTGAATTTTTACTTCATTTCTGTTAAGAGAATAATTATATACTTAATCCTCTGGAGAAAACAAACTATAATATTATGTTCCTTTCTTCGCTGAAATCTGGGACATTTAAGCGTTCCGAGAAATATTTTTGAGACTCCGAGACGCTGATCTTGATTCCGTCTCGGTCCCGGATTTTCCGGGACGAATGGCAACCCTAGTCAGGGGTCTCTCGAACCACGATCCTTTCGCGAGAGTAACACTAACGGAAGTATTTTTTTCGCACCCTACCCTAGCCAGTTGTTTTAAGCTCTACCCTAGCCAGTTGTTTTAAGCTCTACCCTAGCCAGTTGTTTTAAGCTTTACCCTAGCCAGCTGTTTTATGCTCTACCCTAGCGAGCTATTTTAAGTTGGTCACAAGGAAGCAGCTGAGGTTAAATTCATATCATGGGGGTCAAGGTGGAACAAAATGAGCCCCGCGGGACTCTAACGAGTAACGAGTCCTACTACTACTACTTATACTGTGGATTCGTATAGCAAAACTGCACGCGTAATGTAAGTAAATAACTTTTTTGAGTATTATTTTCATCCTATTTGAATGAAAAAAGTGTTATGATTTTTTTTTTAAAAAATATAAAAATCTTTCGTTGAGCTGGGTTTGAACCCACGCCGAAAACGATTGTCATTAATAGTCCATTGCGCTAGCACGCTTTTTTTTTAAAAAAAAAAAAAGTTAATATTCACCGAACGTGCCTCATTAACTTGCTTATCTACTTATTACTAGTTTCTACTTAATTTTACTCGCTATTTACTTCTTTAACTCGCTCTAGCAGTAACCTCGAACGACAAGGATACGAACACAGAAACATCGAGGACAGTTAAAGTTTGTCCCACCGGGAATCGAACGCGGGACCCCGTACACCAAAGGCGCACGTGCTAGCCGCTAGATCAGCGGGGAGGGCAGTAAGTTTGTGGTGGACAACATCGTATCAGTTTCTTTTCCGCTTGGCCACGAGGACCGACAGCAGGAAGTGTTTGATTTCTGCTATATGTTCGCTACGTAGCGAGAAACCAATGAGAACCGTGTATTTAGTTCCTACTTCCGGAAATATTACTTCTCTGAAACAATCTTCTCGAACCAATATTTCTGCTATTTTTTCCCATTGTACTTTGCGGTTGCTGACGTCATAAGGAGGTATCATTCAAGAAAACAATAAGTGAATTTCTGCTTAAGCAATTACAGTAGTTGGTATTCCGTTTCAAACATCGGCAAAAGCCATCTTAACTGTGTTTTAGCTCATTGTAATAATAGAGCAAATAAGAGAAATGAAATAATGTACAATCGATTCCCTAAAAATAAAAATAAAATCTTGCTCCCGCGATTATGATCTTTAAGCTAAGGGAAACAACGATTAAGGCAAGTGAATGATGATGGAAAAATTAGTGGAATGGGAAAGTGGGAGGAAACGGGAGTACACCGAGAAAACCTACTGACACAGTGTTGTCCGCCACAAACTTACTTGCCGGGGATCGAACCAGGGACCCCACTCTACCATTGAACCTCCTTGACCCAGCCCCTAAAAATGAAAAATTTTGAAGAATGTGAACATGTTTAGCAGAAAAATGTTCATTCTTAGCATTTGAAAAGCCAAGGAAAGTCATAATTAATAGTTTTTCTATATCTAGTTTTACGAGTAAAGCGCGAAGTGTAAGAACAGACAGATCTCCAAGTGATGTCATGGACAGAGAACCAATCAGAACTCTAACCGCGAATTGGAGCTACCTGTTATTTCATATACTTTGAGCAGTGTTGCCTACAGAATGAGATAAGAAATAAGGTTTTCTCCTCTCGTCTCGTGATTTTTTTTTTTTTTTTTTTTTTTTTTTTTGAGAATTCTCGTTTTGTCTCGATTCTCGGAAAGCTTTTGAGATTTGGATGAACTAATGTTAGTAAGACTATTCATGGCTTTGGATTAATTGTTTTAACAAAAGAGAGACTGACCAAAGCTTAAAACTTTATTTTAAATTATAATTTGTAACTGTTTCGGATATCTAGCATATCCTTCTTCATATATATATGTCTGTATTTTCATTAATTTCGATCGTGTCTGAAGAAGGATATGCTAGATATCCGAAACAGTTACAAATTATAATTTAAAATAAAGTTTTAAGCTTTGGTCAGTGTCTCTTTTGTTAGAACTAATGTTGTAATCGAGACGCGAGAAATTTCTGGTTTTATGTTCTTTTTTCGTTTCGTCTAGAATTTGAATATCCACTTTACGTCGGACACGAGAAATTTCCCGCCCAATGAGCAACAGTGCCTAAGAGGGATAAAGGAAGTTTCAATATTTAGTGAAGAATAGCCTGAAGTTTTATAAGCTGAAACTCAGCATATAAACTTCTAATTTCTAAAATTCTGCTTTTAAAGAATAGAATAAGATGCAGTAGCGTATTTAGGGGGGCTTCCGAGCTTAAGCCCACCCGAAATCTTACTATAGTAAAGTATATTCAATATCTTGCAGAATTTTCACATTTTCAGGCAAAGCCCCACCGAAACAAAATCGTAAATACGCCACTGATAAGGGGTAATTTCTGTAATATTCAAATTTCCAACTCTGTTGATTATGTACTTAAGTTACATTGACCAGATCTGTTGATTTTGATGGGATTGTCCTTTCTATCGTAAAGTCGAACGATGTTCCGAGAAAAACAAATACCAAACGGAAAATGTCATATTTTTTTAAGCGTCCCGTTTTTGCTCGTAAATCACATACTATGCTCGTGATTTCTTGTATGTACAACAGTATTTCCAGGGATAGACCAACAATTTTAGAAGAGATATTCAGTCATCATATATATACATATATATATCAGATAAGAATCAGTTATTTACACTCGGAAAATTAAGTCACTTGCTATATAAATAAACAATAGTAGTTTTTCAGTTCTCAGTTGACTAGAGTAACAGAGGTTAATCGACATAAACTATATAATAATTATATTGCGATTCGTCACAATACATAGTTTGTGAATAATAAACTACCGTACGTTGTAAGAAGTGATATTATACATAGGTAAAGGGGGTTACATTTGTTATTAAGTACATTTACAACGAATGGAAAGTTGCAAAGGGTGAACATGTGTTTATACTTCAAACGTAGTGGTTATATCAGTACAGTTACCAAGATGCGATTGTGTTAAGAAACGTGTTTTACCTTGTACCTCGATTTTCTTCCTTTAATTGTAATTCTTCAATCTTCGCTGTTTATCCTGCATTACCATATATTTTTCTATATTATCTTCAATTGTTGTTTTTAGCTTTGCTATAAAATTCAACTTTATACAGAATATTCCGTAAACTCTATTTCCGTTTTTTAATTAAAAGTTTACGGAACACTGTGAAAAATTGTATTTTATGCGAAAGGTATAAACAACGATTGGAGATATAAAGCAAAGGATCCAGTGACACAGCATAAATCATGTAAATTAAAAATTACAGTTAAAAGGAAAAAGTCGAGGTACAAGGTAAAACGCATTTCTTATGAATTTGTACCCTATAACTTCAATCAGTAGATATGCCATTCAATTATTTGTGCAGAGTTTTCTGTCCCGGCAATAACGAAACAAATATTTTTCTACAGCATATTACTTCTGAATTTAGTTCAGAGATGGCGTGTGTCAATGAAAACATGACCCAAGATCCACTGACCCACCATGACCCACCGTGACCCACTCTGACCTCCCACCCACCGTGATATGCTGTTATATGCCGTGATATGACCTCCCACCCACCCACCGACAGCATATCACTCCAACCCACCACTCACTATGACACATTCTGACCCACCAAAACCCATTGTCATCATCTCTGACCCCTGATCCAACCCACTCTCTCCACTGACTAAAGAGTTTACGCTTGTAATAAAACAAAGCTATGAATTTATCACTCATCAGAGTTTGAATTTCTACGGGCAATCGCTCTGTTGCAATACTGATGGATCTGACTTTTACGATATAAAATGGTAAAATGTTTGTCACGGGCCATCAATCATATATAATTATTTCCTTGTTAAAATACAGACACTTTTCAATGGGAAATAGGATAAATTTGAAAGTCCCAAATCAAGGTAAAGGGGGATAAAATGTAAAATTGGATTGTGTCTCGAAAGCTAAATAGTAAGTCTATTATTACAATTACAAATATTAATATTCAAAAATGCCTCCACTTAGTTTTTCCACTTAGATATACCCTACTCATCACAGGTAATAAATAGAAACAAATGAAAAAGAAAGAAAAATGGAGGCTTTGAAAGTAAAATGTAGACAAATTCACCATTGTTCAGAAGATGATATATACGCAGAGTGGGTCGGTGGGTCGTAGTGGGTAAATAGGTCAGAGTGAGTCACGGTGAGTGGTGAGCTGCAGTGGGTCACGTCCTATTGATCCACTACCCACTGACCCACTCCAGCTCTGTTATCATTCAACAACGTTTGTCAATTATTATGTCTTCTATGCTCAAAAGATGTAATATTTCCACTGAAAATGATGGAAGAGAATTTAGGTCACAATTTGTAATAATTTCACAGTTCCATAATTGATAAGTAATTTATTTCAAATGACTTATGGTTCACCATGTTGATTGACACTTTTTTTCTTAATTCCGAGTGCGGTACAATCGTTAAGATAACTTCTAGAGAGAACACAGATATTTGGAGCGGTTTGAAATTCCTACCAGCATCATTTCTCAGATCAAAGGGCAGAATGTGGAGAAAGAAAGATGAAACTCGAGTGGCTATAATAACTACATTACATAACATAAGATGTGCAGTCATTTGCATTTCGCCGACCGACGCATGTATTGATTGGTTTTGTTTCTCGCAAAAGCAGAGCAACCTGTAGCAGGGACGGCGCAAGCGTTACCCGCCTGGGACTCCCTCTTCTTCCAACCACTCCCGCTTAGCACCCTCTCACTGCCAGTTAGTTCGTGCAGGGATTCCCTAAAATACGCGCTGCTTCGGGGAGTCGCTGGAAATAGGCTTCGTTGTTTCGCTTTCCAACAAGCCAATTCAATCGTTCCAACAGAACAGGTTATGATTGTAGTCGGAGGCAAACGCTCGTGTTGTACACTGCAAACCGGCGTGCGTATCACGTGCGTGACCACGATACGCCACTGAATTGCGAGTCTGACTAAGTGACTCACATGACTATATGAGGTAAGCACTCTGTTCTTCTATTTTTGTACTATTACCAAGTGACAGGCACAGACACGTTTAAAAATATTGCTATCGGCATTTATATTTTGATAGTCCTGCATCTTTATGTAGAAATACAAGATTTATAATTGTGTTCCTAACATTTAATTTGTAAGTGGCAAAGGGTGCCATCCTTCTATGTATTCAGCCTAAACGCTCTTCCCCTTCCAAACACAATACCAGTTTTATACATACCTAAGAGTCCTGAATTTCAATATCTCAAACAGTGGTGGCTTTAGAGGGTAGGCCGGGTAGGCACGGGCCTACCCAAGAAAATTGAAAAATATATAAGCGCTGAAAGATACAATAAAGAGTAGATATATTTTTCACTATTTATATTAATTGTAAAAAAGCAAGAACAAAAATATTACATAAGTCTCCTCTGTGGAGAATATGTGCTTCATTTAATGAAATGATAAGATTTCATGTAATAGATGTGTTTAGTATGTCAGAGAATAAGTTCAAAAAAATTATCATGCAATAATTTATGTATAATTAGATAACGTATATTTGTGTATGTATAATAGTGTATTTAAAATAAATAATTCTGTATACGACACTATAAGTGGGCATTAAGCCTGCTGTGTTGTCCTTATGAAATAAAAATAAAATAAAAAATGCTAGATAATTATTTAATAAACAGCATCAGCCACTACTGTAAAAGTAATTTCCTACTGTCATTAATCAATCAAATGTGTATATTATCCATAATCGAGGGAGCGGGCTTACCCAAAATTAAAATCCTAAAGCCGATCCTGATCAAAAAAAAAATAAAAATAAAGCTAGTGTTATTCTCCCTCCCAAAATGACATTATTTTTAAAGTTTACACTTATGATTTTTGTCCAATAGTTCTGATTTTTAAAGTCCCTCCCTTGAAAATGACATTTTTGTTTAATATCCTACGCTTATACCCATTAAGCTAAGGGAGACAAATAATTAATGGAAGTGAACAACAGCACCTATGGTAGAATGACCATGTAGAAGGAAACTGAAGACTCTGAGAAATGAATACGAAATCTTAGGTTAGGTTAGCCCACGGTTATGCTGGCTAGGCTAAAGGAGATGGTGAAGATGAGAAATGAAGGAAATGGAATAAAATGGGATGAAACGGAAGAATCCCGAGAAAACATATGTAGACGGTGTTTGTCAACCACAAAGTTCACTTGGCGTGAGCTGGGATTGAACCAAGGATTCCGCACACCACAGGTGAACACTCTATCACTGATACATCGCGGCCCCGGAAGACAGTCAAGAAAATTCACGAACAAATCAGGGATGTAAGGAAAGACCCTTCACACCAAAGGTAAGCAGCTAACTACCTAAATATAACCTAACCATAAATAATTGATTTTGTTGCCCACCAACCAATGGTTGAGGCGAACAATAAGAAGACTCTTTTAAACTATCTCAAATGTTCTATTCCCCAAAACTTAATTTTGACCTCTACCATACCTTCTATTACATCCCTAAACAATTTGTTTCTAACTATTTCTAGTATTGCTCTTCTTTCTCCAACTGTCTCTAACATTTCCTTATTGAACCTTCTTTCCACCGGGCTGGTTTTCTCTATTCATCTCCATACCCACATTTCATATATTGATTGCAATCGCTCCTCTATATCGTCCATTTTTCTTATCCGTTTGAGTAAATTTTATTTAAATCACTCGCTGAACAGAACAATACGTTTATTGTCAAAATTATTATGTAACAGTTTCTCTAACTATAAACTTTGGCTTCATCAGACACTCAGCTGGATATTTGGCAAAAGTGTTGCACGTTATTATTTATTTATTTATTTATTTATTTGCAATAAACATTGTTTTGCACAGCGAGTATTCTAAATCAAATGTAAGTGTATAAAAGCACAGTTTGTACAATGGAAAACATTAACCCCTGATTACAATACTTCTCACTTAATAATATGTTAGTTTTATCAAAAGTACGATCCATAAATTAAACTTTCCTTCTTTATGAAGACATCTTTCGTTTATACTATTCCTGCTTTAGTTTTCGGTTCACATTGCAGATTTTCACTAATAATCTTACCCCGATATCTAAAACTAGTCCAGCTTTTCAATTTCGTCCATTCCAAATGCAACAAATTCATGTAATCTTTTGTTGTTCTTAATTCCAGTTTGTCTCGTCTTTCTAATCTTTATTTTTACCCTATTTTCATCATACTTTCTAACATTTATTGACTTCTCGTTTCAGATTTTGCTCTATGAGCCATCGTTTAGTACCCTTTCCTACACGCTCTTAGGTTGCTGTTAACCACTTCTTCTCAGTAAATGTTCAACCCATTGTCGTTATCTTCTTCCAATTAAATTAAACTCTTTTCCTTCATTCCTTGTACTACTCTAACTCCTGTCATTGATTCATTAATGAGATTCTTATGGGCCTTTGATTCTTGCACTCCACACGACCTTCTTCACCATTTGCAACAAGATATTCCACTTCACTGTCAAAGACTATTTCTAGATCAATAAACATAAACTGTACGTATACTTCATCTCCTTCTTGATTTAATCTTCGACCTATTATCTAACTAAACCGTCTCTTGAGTTATTTTTCTTCTTCTGCAGGCAAAGAGTTCTCCTTAGCGACTTCATTCTTACTCGCCTTCAGTCTGCTATTCAATATTTGAAGTACAATGTATCATTAGATTTAAATCTCATGGCTGTGGAGGAAATTCAAGAAGGAATATGGTTCATATAGCGATATATTTTCTCAATTAATAATTAAAGCAGAACTGGTAGTAATTCTGCTTTTGATAGAGACATTAGACTGGGAAACGAATATATTATTGGGACGCCTAATTGGGTGTAGAAAACCGCTTCTCGCTACCAGTTACCGTTTTTGTTCTCGAACAATGAATGTTAAAACCGGAAGTAGTTTATTTCTGACATTTGTGGTTTGAATAAATAGTTAAGAGATGATAATGCCTATTCTCAATGCGCTTAATTGATTAAAAGAAACCGCTTCTCGCTAAATCTTCCATCGTTTTTATTGTTTCTGGACCAATAATGAAATCGGAAGTGGTAGTGGATTTGTATTACTTCCTGTTTTAGTACAGAGTTAAGGATGGATATAGAACGTATTTTTGATACGCTTAATCGATCCGTGAAAACAGTTGCGCTCTATAGCGATCCACATAAAAACCGGAAATGGTTCATTTGTACCATCTTTGGTTTAATATCATCTCCAACAACAAACTCAATTTTTAACTTCTGACCCTGTACATCGTGGCCAAAGTCGGTTCTGATCCATCAAAAGAAGATCTTCCGAACGGACGGACGGACAGACACGCAGATAGAGTAAATATATCAAGGAATATTGGTAAATAGGACGTACGCTAAAACGCTTATCTCTGGTGTGAGGGGTCATTGCTTTGATCCACGGTCAAGTAAGTTTGTGGAGGACAACAACGTGTCCGTGTGTTTTCTCAGGGTTCCCCCTGTTTCCTCCCACTTTCTCATTCGACCAATTCTTCCATTATCATTCACTTGCTTTAACCTTCCTCTCCTTTAGCCTAAAGGGCATAATAGAAGGACATTAAACTGAAAAAAAAAGTTTTGGTAAATAAACTCCTTAAAAATTATTATTTTATGGCTACAAGATAAAGAAAAGAAATCTTAGCTAATGTCATAATCCTTATCCTTGAATAGCCGCCTCTAAAATAACCGATCACTTGAATATTCATTATATTGCTTATATTACATAAATGCACAACTTTGCCGAAACAGATTCTATTATTTTTGAACGTGTCTGTGCAAATATGTCATGTAATCTTCTGTTTAGCACTGGGTACTTTTTCATTTTAAGCAAGTTGTTTTCTTTCCCGTTGTATACTACGGTTGGATTGAAGATTGGGTTTTGAGTTTGGCAAACCTTTCAGTATGTGAGGTTATATGAGATGTGAACCTCTACAGCTTAACGCGGGATCTAAAGCACATAAGCTTACGCCGGGAATCGAACCCAGATATCCCGAGCCGAAGATACTTACGCTAACCATATAACTGGGAAAGAGCTCGATGGTAGACTTCGAATGTGTGGGAATTCGAGATTCAAGTTGGAAGCAGTGAAGTGTCTGTGACTTCCAGTAGTAATGGAGGTTTTTAAGTCAAGGAACAAACTTCTTCTTGGGACAATAAAGTCATATATAAAAGTCCTTTATCGTTTTTCCCTTGAAAAATATAATACTAAAACCGGAAGTACATGATTTTTACGTATTCCTGTTTTAGTAGAGAGATTAAGGTGGAGATGAAATATATTCCGGTTCTTGGGACCATTAATAGATTGCAGAAAACAACTGCTCGCTCTCTATTATCTAATTTGTTCTGTGGAGATCAACGTTGAAACCGGAAAGATGTTTATTTCTAGTACTTCCGGTTTGAATAGAAGATTGGGAAGATGAAGTCTTTTCCTGCACACACCATCAATTCGAAAAACCGCGTCTCCATATCTTTTCCCGTTTTTGCTCTGATACGTGTCCACAGACGGACATCCAACCCCTTAACACTTCCTGTATTATACATAATATAATTTAAAAGTGTAGAACAACAACTAAACACATTGGAAACTATGATAGACTTACAAAACGTAGATGCCCTATATTTTAACTAGAAGTCATGGATTTATCAGTTCTTCTTTTGATTTGATTTGATTTTCAGTATAACGTCTCTTTCAGCAGCGAGGCTATATGAGAAATGGACCTACAGCTTAATGTGGGTTCCGTATCACATGAGCTCCAGGCGGAAATCGAACCCGGATCTCCCACACCAAACCTGCATACACTACTTCTTAGCCACTAGGGAGCTCAATTCCTGTTTCAATATAAACATAACAAAGGGAAATGAAACGTATGCATCAAGCATGTTATAGATAGAGTGTTAATAAAAAGAGAGTCTGGAATCGACTCCCACTACCGGCTTTTATTATAAAAGTTCCACTATAAAAAATACTTTTACAAAATACTGTACAAATAATCTCTCCAAGTTTCCAAGATTAGTTACAGGTAGTCTTTGACCGTAAGGTCGCAGACAGGATCTCTACAGAGCCCCGAAACAGGCTAACCAGAGTGGAATTAAGGACCCTAAGATCCGATGCAAGCAGACAGAAGGTTAAATGGCCAACAGAGCCCCGTATCAGGCTAAGCCAAGAGATAGGATAGGCGTAGTCCCGTAGCAGACTAGAGGCCTGGGGTTTTGTTACTCCTAATGTTCCGTGGCAAACAGTAGGAGGGTCACCAGAAAACTGGTACAGAATTACCGTCGTCCAGCCAATTTATAGGGTTCCTTGAGTGGCGGTGGCGCTGCTGCTCCGATGTCGTCTTCTGCTCCGTAGGAGGGGCCAGAAGCCCGTCGTCTGCAGGTGATACTGGATCCATTTGGTGTGTAGAATCCTCTTGCTAAACCATGTGGTGGTGTTTGTAAATACTGGCGTGTAGAATTGTTTATACACCACATCACGTGGGACAGTACGATATAAACTATCTCCAACTATCTCTTCTGTGTACTATATCGAAATTTCATATTGGAACCGGATGCGGGAAATGCACGCAACTTGAGGTTTCCATATAAGGGTTGAAGACGGTTGGGACACTAGATTCATACCATACAAAGTGATTCTCGCAAGAAATTAAAGATTTTTCTCTATAGAGATCAATTTTCAAAACGGATGTTGACATAATTTTTTCCACTTCCGATTTCAGTACAGAGTTAAAAGCTGAAATAGTGTCCGTTCTTGGAATGAAAAATCTAGATTTTTTTAAAAAAAACTTTCTTACTATCTCATTTATCTTTCTTACTATCTTATTCTACCTATTGCGATGAATATCGAAACCAGTAACTGTTGTTTCTGCTACTTCCAATTGGAATATGGGCAGCGGTGACTCAGTGGTAGAGTTCCACCTCTGGTGCATAGGGTCCCTGGTTCGATTCCAACTCGCGGTATAGTGGACAAACACCGTATGTGTGGGTTTTCTCGGGGTTCTCCTGTTTCCTCCCACTTTCTTCATTCCACCATTTCATTAATTTCTCATCATCACTGTCTTCTTTAGCCTAGCCGGCATAACCGTGGGACGTAAAACTTGAATATTTCATTTAATTTTTTTAATTGTAATATGACAATTACGACCCAGATGGAAGCTATTTTTGTGACGGTGTGTCTTGTTATGTTTCAACAGACAAATGGACGCACATAGATAATCTATGAAGCATCACACACTTCTTCTGACAAGAATCACAAATACGAGGCAAAAACGTTGCTATGTTCTTGAACAAAACTTACTGGTTATAGATCTACTGCGTGTCGTTTTAATACTAAATCATAGATCTACGACGTATCGTTTGAATACTAAATCATAGATCTACGACATACCGTTTGAATACTAAATCATAGATCTACGACGTACCGTTTGAATACTAAATCATAGATCTACGACGTACCGTTTCAATACTAAATCATAGATCTACGATGTACCGTTTCAATACTGAATCATACATCTACGACGTACCGTTTCAATACTAAATCCTCATAATGAAGCCGCTGTAGCTCAGTGGTAAAGGGCCCACTTTTGGTGCGTGCGGTCCTTATAGGCTTTGAGGTGGAAGACACCGTGTGCGTGGGTTCTCCCTAACTTTTATCATTTTCTTCCATTTTGTTCGCTCCATCATTTTGTTCGTTAGCATGAAGGTTTCCCTTAGCCTCGGTGTATAAACGCGGGACTCTAAACTAACAAAAAGGATCGTCCTGTATATACTTTCTCATTTAATAGGGTCTACTATTTTCAATGCTCCGCAGAGGAAGTTCGTGCAATAAGGTCTCCCTCCCTTTCTCTCCTTCTATGAGAGGAGAAGTTGTTTTTCACGTTTACTAAGCAGAAATTTAATTACACTCGAGCCTCGTAGGATAATTAACTCCATCATAGCAGCGAAAAGAGGGAGAGGAGCAAACTTTATTCCACCCCTTTCTCTACTCTACTTAGAAGCAGGAGAACAGAGTGCAATTTCCGAAAATAACACAAAGCCTATTGTTGCTTATGCAATCAAAATGGATACGGATTTATACGATGCTGCATCCAAAGGAATTTTAGAATATACAAAAGAGGCTCGGAAGTCCTTGCTTTTATTCTTATCATGATCATCTGAATGTATTCATCTTATTATGCTATGATTCGTATTTACATTCTAGTTTATACATTTAGCCACACGCAGACTATTAAAATACAGTAGGTTATGCGGTTGAGGGGAAGTATTGAATTGACAGGTATCACAATCATGTATCTTAAAAGTAACCGGTTGATGAGAAATGTAAAATTTCAATTGAATACAGGGGCGTAGACGCGGGGAGAAAATGATGCACAAAATTATTTGCTTGCTTCGCCTGTTATATGGCACCTAAACTTGTTTATTGCTTACAGAAAATCAAGAATGCTTCTATTAGAATATGAAAAAGAAATATTTATTTTGAAAATTAAACGACGCTAACACGTTAAAATATTTAAAGCTACTGAAACTAATCTTTCCATTAAACATGTCGTTTACCCAAAATGGATCCACACAGTTCTGAATTTATTACTATACCGTTGCACAACAGTATCTGAGTTTCATCTTATAAGGGATGGATAAAAAGTAATGGCACAATTGTTATAATTTACAAATGACTGTATTAGAAGAAAAAAATACGTTCTACATTCCTTGAATGTAATCACCCCCCATGTCCACAACCTTCTGCCACAATTATGGAAGGCGCCGTACTCCGTCAGCACGTTGTTCTCTAGCTATGTCTCGCAGCGACCGCCCTACGGCATTGCGGATGGCCTGTCTGGTGTTGTATCGTTGTCCGCGAAGTGATTGCTTCATCTTGGAAAACAGGTCATAATCGCACGGACTCATATCCGGCGAATATGGTGGATGTTCCAGAATCTCCCAGTTCCAGGCACGTAAAAGGTCCGTCTCGGCGGTAGCTTTCTGACAGCGTGCATTGTCGTGCAAAATGATTGGGGTCCGTGCCAAAAGATCAAGTCGCTTTCTCCGAAGTGCGGGACGCAGATGGTGTTGCAAGAACGTGCAGTAATATGGCGCATTCACAGTCTGCCCTGCTGGTACAGCATGGTGCAGGATAACCTCTTGGACATCATACGCCACTATCAACATCACCTTCACTCCTCCCTGACTAGGGCGCACAGTCTTTGGCCGAGGGGAACCGGGATGCTTCCATTCGTTGAATTGGCGCTTCAAACATGGTTCGTAGGATCGAACCCAGGTTTCATCAATGGTAACGATCCTGCCCAAGAAATTGTCACCCTCACTCTGGTGGCGGTCCAGCAATTCTTGTGCCAGTGCATATCGGTACCATTTCTGCACCTCGGTAATGACATCTGGAACCCAACATGCTGCAATTTTGCGAAAACCCAGAATGTCGTTCAAAATGTGAAATACAGTTTTATGGCACACCCCAACCTCTGCTGATAGCTCACGCGCAGTCCACCGTCTATCCACGTCCAGCAAGGATGCAAGGAGCTGAATTGTCATGTTGTCCACTGGAGGTCGTCCAGAACGTTGGCGTCTTCCACGTTCTGTCTGCCTTCACGAAACACTTTAACCCATCGAGCTACGGTGCGGTATGGCAACGCTGCATCACCACAGGCTTCCCGCAGTCCCTGAAAACATTCTCGTGCACTACGACCACGTGCCACTTCAATTTTGATCCACGAACGCTGTTCATGTTTAGTGAACATTGTGTTTAGAGCGCTTCCACTCGCGATACCAATTTAACACCACTGCTCTCGTTGACTGACTGACTCCAGCGTTCCCACTCACCTAAGTTCCTCAACTGAGATTGTCTTCTCCGGTGCTGCCACCTCGCGGTTCTCCGTCACTAGACTGGGGCGTGGCGGCAGGGTTACCAGTACTTTTTATCCAAGGAAGTATTTCTGCTTTGGCTTTCTATATTGACCATTTTGTACTCATATAAAGTCAGACAAACGGGTCCGTAAAAACAATTTTTGTTTCCTTTTTTGTGGGGCCGCGGTGGCTGAGTGGCAGAGCATTCATCTCTGGTGCTTGGAGTCCCGGGTTCAAACCCTGCTCCCGCCAAGGAAACTTTGTGGTCGACAAACACCGTGTGTCTGGGTTTTCTCGGGGCTCTCCCACTTTCTTCATTCCACCATTTCATTCATCTCTCATCATCACCGTCTCCTTTAGCCTAACCGGCATAACCGTCGAACGTAAAACTCAAAAATTTCATTTTTATTTTACGAATAGTTTATTAGTACATTACCGACAAACTATGGTTTTAACTTCACACACTACCAAGATCCATGTTTCAAGAAGGTATCATAATGAAAACATAATAATAATAATAATAATAAGATAGATGTTTGAATGGAACACGTCAAGGATCGATTATAGAATCCTTACTTTAATGACTTTACATTTTTTTTTTCGAAACGTAAAAACAGTTATTATTTGTCGATGACCTTAAAATATACGCCGAAATTAAACCCATTAACGAGTGTGTGAAATTATAAGATGATTTGATAAATGTATTTGACTGATGTACCTAAATCTAAATATTACGAATGCAAATTCATTTCCTTTACACGTAGTAGAAATAGATTCGATTATTTCTATACGTTAGGTAGTACTTTATTAATTAAAGAAGAGATTGTTGAAGACGTTAGTGTTATAATCTATAGTCATTTGTCATTTGGAGCACACATTTCTTTCGTAGTAGATGAAGCATCTTGAAACTTGGGTTGAATTTGATAAAGATTTCTGAAAAATTCAATCTTTGAAAGTACTTCTTTTCGCGTACGTCACGTCGAAACTAGAATATGTTTCTCAAATATGGAATACGGAGTACATCAAATATACTGACAAAATCAAAAATATACCAATTTTTAAATCCAAATTTTTACTTAATCACAAACAAACTATTTGCTGAGCAAAACAATATATTCACATAGAAAACTACATAAGTGTTACAGTTTCGCCAACTAACATTTTAGCTTCATCAGACACTATCAAAATTTTTACGATTTCTCACATTCAATCAGACTTAGACCCAGTGGCGTATTTACGATTTTGTTTCGGGGGAGCTTTGCTAACTTTCGGGGGGGACTTTGCCTGGAAATGTCTAAATTGTGCAAGATATTTCATTTACTTTACTATAGTAAGTAAGATTTCGGGTGGCTTAAGCGCGGAAGCTCCCCCTATATACGCCACTGCTCAGACCTATGCCAAATATGATCCAGCTTCCCAACTAAACGCTAGTTTTGATCAACCATCCTTGGAAAGGAGAAGGTTTGCTCATTATCTTGTGTTGTTATATAAAATACTACACAATAGAATTGATACTATTGACTTGTTAGAAAAGATGAATTTTAGGATGCCTCATTCAAACACGCGAGATGGAAATAACGCTCTGTTCTTTTGCAAACTTAATATCTTAAAGAAGTTTAAAATATGATGGATGTGTGCTTCCTACAACAGGGTTCACTGCTTTGGATCTACAGTACATTGTTAATGACATTGAGGAGAAATTAAAAATACAGCTTGAGAAATTATGTTTACATGTGTTATTATCAGTATCTTATGCATATCTTATATTCTAATAACATACATGAATTTTCTTAGCCATATTGTGTTACTTCATTATATTAATTAGATTACCGCAGCCTAGAATACTGTAATTGAGCAGTAACCTGTTGCATTCTGAAATCTCAGATAATTTATTGAAAAGATGTTTCAATCAGGTGACAAAGCCACTTTGTCATTTATTTATTTATTTATTGAACAATTTCCCAGATACAGCATAACTTTGCCATTTTACACAGGGACATGCTAACAAAAGAAAGAAAAAAAAAACAAGACAACAATAACAACAACATAGAAAAAAAAGAGTGTAAAAGTAAAACTATTCCGTCAAAGCTCGTTTGATTGCTCTTTCAAACACTGGGTAGCTCGAAAAAATGTCCACATCAGTTGTTACTTGATTATAACTGTTTGGTATTCTATAAAAAAGAGACCTCTGTATAACAGCCAACCTAGGACGGGCAAGATGGAATAGGTGGGTATTCCGAGTGATGCGGGAAGGGAAACGTAAGGATAGTTCCTGAAGTAATATTTCCGATCTTAAAGTTCCATTAACTATTTTATGTAGATATTTCAGGTCAGAGATAATTCTGCGTACTTCAGGAGTCTGAATATTAAGATGTCGCAAGAGCTCCTTCTTAGATAATATTCGAAGAGCAGGAACACGAAAACGGACTATAGCAATGAAGAAATTGAGAACAGAATCAAGTCTGGAGAGATGTGTAGGTGCTGCCATGGCCCATATGGGAGAGCAGTATTCGATCTTGGGCGCTATTAAAGTCTTATAAAAAGTTGCTAATGAAGAAACAGTGCGTAGTTCGGTGAATCGATAAAGAAGTCCCAACATGCGCATTGAATTCTTTAGTATTGAGGAGATGTGGTCAGAGAAGGTGAGTTTTGAATCAAAGATGACACCAAGATCGTTATGACTAGCAGAATGTGTGATAGGGGAATCGTTGATATGGTATGTGGAGGGAACAGGAGACTTTTTCAAAGTAATAGTAATACTGTCACATTTCTTACTGTTGAGTTTCAAGTGCCACATTTCACACCAGCCTGTAAGGTAATTTATGTCTTCCTGTAGAGCAATTGTGTCATGGAGACACGATATTTCTCTGTATAACTTACAATCGTCAGCAAAAAGCAGAAGGCCACTAGGTTGAGCTGATAAGTGCGTGTAGAGATCATCCATATACAGGACAAACAGTAGAGGCCCAAGTACACTCCCCTGAGGCACCCCTGAGATCACGGGTTGGGGGTTAGAAGTCGCCCCTGAAAGAACAACTCTCTGTTTACGGTCCTTCAAGTAGCTTGTGATTAGAGAGAGAAATTTGCCATGTACATTAAATCTATTGGAGAGTTTATGAAGAAGATGAATGTGACTGACAGAATCAAAGGCCTTCGAGAGATCAAAGTAGATAACATCTAATTGAGTATTGTTAGTCATACATTTGACTGCACAGGAAAGAAGAGTACTTAAGTTTGAGAGACTTGAGCTATTCGGTAGAAAGCCGTGCTGAGAACTATGGATGTAAGGTGAGGTGAATTTAAGTAGCCTGTCTTTAATTATTTTTTCGCAGATAATTGATATTACAGAAAGAAGAGATATTGGCCTATAGGAGGATACATGATCTTTAAGTCCTGATTTATATATTGGGGTCACGTGAGCCAGTTTCCAACTGGTGGGATAATACCCTTCCTTGAAGCATCTATTGAATAAGATAGATAGAGGAACCGCAATAACTGAAGCAGTTTTGTTGAGAAAGAGAGGACTAATTTTATCAGGTCCAAGTGATCTATGTGGAGATAACGATAGCAAGAGAGCCAGAACTTCGCCCGGGGTGGTAGAGAGAATGGATAAGGTGTCCGAACAGATGGTGCGGAGAGGGGGGAGATGGGTTGTAGAGGGAAGGGAAGTAAATGTTTTGCAGAAGTAGTTATTGAAGAGGTCTGGTCTTTGATCATCACTCGCTTCAGTATTTTCATCTTGAATTGTTGCCGGTATGCCCGGAGATTTTGTTCTAGATTTAATTACAGACCAAAAGACTTTAGGGTTACTAACAGTAAAATCACCAATTGAGTCCATGTATTCAAAATATTTACGTCGCTGTACCTTCTTGGCAAGACTTCTAATTCTAGCAAAGTTTTTATATGTGTAGTCACTCGGATGTGATTTCCATAGAGTCCAGGCAAGCTTTTTGTTTTAGCAAATATAT
Organism: Thermobia domestica; assembly: GCF_964235325.1. Classification (NCBI taxonomy): domain Eukaryota; kingdom Metazoa; phylum Arthropoda; class Insecta; order Zygentoma; family Lepismatidae; genus Thermobia; species Thermobia domestica. Next base: position 334,095,457 of record NC_137457.1, on the reverse strand, counting down.
CACTTACAAATGGCGAGTATCCAGAAAAGTTAAAAATTGCGAAAGTTAAGCCCTTGTTTAAAAAAGGTGAAAAGCAAAACAAATAACTACAGACCAATATCTCTCTTACCTGTCGTTGGAAAAGTTTTGGAAAAAATTATGTATAACAGGGTAATTAATTTTTTATTGAAAGAAAATGTTATCTCAACAAAACAACATGGCTTCCTTAAAGGTCGATCTGCAAATACGGCAATATTTAATTTCATTGAGAAAGTAAGAAATATTGTAGATAAGAAAGAAAACTGTATAGGAATCTTTCTTGATTTGTCTAAAGCTTTCGATACAGTACAACACAGTTTACTTTTGAACAAACTGGAGAACTGTGGAATACGTGGTAAAGCAAGGGACTGGTTTGGTTCGTACTTAAAAAATCGTAGGCAGGTCGTAGAAATAACGCATAAGAATAATAACATTGTAGAAAGCTATTTATCAGATGAATTATATATAAAACACGGAATTCCACAAGGATCTATTCTAGGGCCATTGCTCTTCCTTTTATATATTAATGATTTTGAGAAAAGCATATCTTCGGCAGATGTTACCCTTTTCGCTGACGATACCACTCTGCTAGAGAGTGGAAAAAATGAAAAATTATTGGAACAGAATGCTAGGCAAACATTAAATGAAGTATCTCTTTGGATGAAGAACAATAATCTTTTTGTTAATGTTGAAAAATCCATTGCTATAAATTTTCATAACAAGTGCAGTAAACCAATATACCCTAACCTATATCTGAACCAAAATAAAATTAACTATACAACACACTGTTCGTTTTTAGGTCTTACTATAGATCATAACCTGACATGGGAATTTCATATAGAGTCAGTTATCAATAAATTAAATAGAATATGTTATGCACTAAGGATTATTAGAAAGAAGGTAAATTTAAAATTAGCTAAAACCTTGTACCATTCGTGTTTTAACTCTATCTTGCAATATGGTATCATGTTCTGGGGAAATTCAAGTCAGAGATTTAATGTTTTCAAAATTCAGAAGAAAGCCATAAGAATACTTTGTGATAAGAAGCCGAATTTTTCTTGTAGACGTTTGTCTAAGGAGGTCAATATACTACCTCTGGATAGTTTATATTTGTATCGTCTCTTTTTGTATTTGAAAGAACACTCATCGGCATTCGTAACAAATAAGGATGTACATGATCATAATACGCGAAATAAGAATGATTTTCATTTGTGTAATCACCGGTCAGCAATGTATCAAAAAAGTGTAAGTTATGGTGGTGTTAAGTTGTACAACATGTTGCCTATTGATATAAAGTATGAAGCAAATATGAAAAGGTTCAGACAAAAGTTAAAATCATTTCTATTAGAAAATTCTTGTTATACGATTGAGGAGTACCGGTACGTAACTATCATGACAAGGTAATATTACTTTATTTTACTCATGTAAATTTTTTGTACATATGACGCATGTTACACTTACTTGAGGACATTAGTAGTAGTCCCCGACGTATATTGCGCCGAGTCAGCAAAAATTTTTGTGACGTCATAGGTCAAAGGTCAATGACCTTGGCCCGGGGTCAATGACCTAGGGGTACCTAGGACCACCCCTCTAAATTTTGGCAGGGGTACCTTGGCCCACCCCCTAAATTTTGGCAGGGGTACATAGGACCACCCCCCTTAAATTTTGGAAATTGCCAAATCTAAAAATTTGGTATGGTAGGGTAGGACCATAGTATGTACCTCTATCAGTATTGGGTGTCTATGTCGTTCCCTTTCATGGGTAAAAAATTGCCAAAAATTCAAATTTCGGGGGTTTTTGACCTAATTTATCACCTTTGATGAGGTGTTATTACGTTATATAGTTATATAGGCGTATACAGGGGTCCATTCCCTTTCAAAAAACATGGGTATATTGGTGCACCCCTTGAAAAATTTGGGAGGGGTACCTTGGCCCACCCCTTAAATTTTGGAAATTGACCAATTTCAACATTGGGTATTATAGTACAGGACCCTAATATGTATTATGATAAATTTGGGTGGTCCACCTCGTTCCCTTCTAGGGGTACAAAATTGTCAAAATATAAACGTAAGCAATACGTAGTACCACGTGTTTGGTTTTTGGTCGATTTTATCCCCTTTGATGAGGTGTTATTATCCTATATGGTTATATGGTCATGTATAGGGGTCCATTATCTATCATAAGACATGGGTACATTTGTGCACCCCTTTAAATTTTTGGGAAGGGTACCTTGGCCCACCCCTTAAATTTTGGAAATTGCCCAATTTAAACATTAGGTATTATACTACAGGACCCTAATATGTATCATGATAAATTTGGGTGGTCCACCTCGTTCCCTTCTAGGGGTACAAAATTGCCAAAAATATAAACGTAAGCAATACGTAGTACCACGTGTTTGGTTTTTGGTCGATTTTATCGCCTTTGATGAGGTGTTATTATCCTATATAGTTATATGGTCATGTATAGGGGTCCATTACCTTTCATAAGATATGGGTATATTTGTGCACTCCTTTAAAAATTTGGGAGGGGTACCTTGGCCCACCCCTTAAATTTTGGAAATTGCCCAATTTAAACATTTGGTATTATAGTACCGGACCCTAACATGTATTATGATAAATTTGGGTGGTCCACCTCGTTCCCTTTTAGGGGTACAAAATTGCCAAAATATAAACGTAAGCAATACGTTGTACCACGTGTTTGGTTTTGACCTAAGTTATCCCCTTGGATGAGATCTACCTTATATGGTTATATGTATAGGGGTCTATTCCCTATCATAAGACATAGGTACATTTGTGCACTCCTTTAAAAATTTGGGAGGGGTACCTTGGCCCACCCCTTCAATTTGGAAATTGCTCATTTTATATATTTGGTATTATAGTACTGGACCCTAATATGTATCATGATAAATTTGGGTGGTCCACCTCGTTCCCTTTTAGGGGTACAAAATTGTCAAATTTTAGTACAACCACGTGTTTGTTTTGGCTCAATTTATCCCCTTGGATGAGGTCCTATTACCTTATATGATTATATGGTTATGTATATTGGTCCATGCCCTATTATAAGACATGGGTATATTGATGCACCCCGGGAGGGGTACTTTGGCCCACCTCTTTATTTTGGAAATTGCCCAATTTAAACATTTGGTATAATAGTATAAGACCCTAATATATATTATGATAAATTTGGGTGGTCCATCTCGTTCCCTTTCATGGGTACGAAATTGCCAAATTTTAGTACAACCACGTGTTTCGTTTTCACCTAATTTATTCCCTTGGATGAGGTCCTATTACCTAATATGATTATATGGTCATGTATAGGGGTCCATTTTCTATCATAAGACATAGGTACATTGATGCACCCCGGGAGGGGTACCATAGCCAATCCCTTAAATTTTGGATTTTTTTTAATTTAAGCATTCGCTATCATAGTACATGACCTCAATATGTATCATGATAAATTTGGGTGGTCCACCTTGTTCCCTTTCATGAGTAAAAAAATGCCAAAATATAAACATAAGCAATATGTTGTATCACGTGTTTGGTTTTTGGCCCAATTTATCCCGTTTGATGCGGTTCTATTACCGTATATGGTCATATGGTCATGTATATAGGTTCATTTCCTATCATAAGACATGAGTACATTGATGCACCCTTTAAAAATTTGGGAGGGGTATCTTGACTCATCCACTCAGTTTTAGAAATTGTTTTAATATAAGCATTTGGTATCTTCGTACAGGTCTTCAATATATACCACTATAAATTTGGATGGTCCACATCGTTCCCTTTCATGGGTAAAGAACTACCAAAAATCAAATTTCGGAGGTTATTGACCCCTATTTAGCACGTTATATGGTTTATTACCTTTATATGTTTATGTTCTCTTTTAAATTTGGGAACTATAAAATAACATAATTTGGTAAACGTTTTCTAGGACCCATTGGTATTCCTCTTATGGCCAAATATTCAAAATTTAAAGGTTATTGACCGGCTTTATTATTGAATAAGTACAGGATTTATTACTTTTTCATAAGACACAGGTGTATTTGTGTACCAATCTTAAATTTCGGGAGGGGTGCATTTCTTATTGTCATATCAATAATTGGTAATTGTTCTTAAAATTGGATAGTATTTCATTCATTGGGTAAATCATTATGATCACGTGATCAGTTATTGACCTATGATGGGATTAGGAGTCCAGGACATTGGTACATTTAAACTTTGTAGGATAATTTGAGAATGCGTCATTGGTATTGATTATTACAGCCAAATATAAACGTAAGCAATACGATGTACCACGTGATTGACCTTGATGAGGTAGTGTACAGGGATACATAGCTAACCTTATTGAATCTTATGACTCATAGTCTTAAGGGAATACATGCTACAACACTGGCAAAGTTATTGTTGATGTAATTTGATTGGTTGATCACTATCTTTCGTGCAATCTGATTGGCTGATCACTATCTTTCGTGCAATCTGATTGGTTGCTGATTTTCAAATCTTTGCTGCATTCAGTTTTAAGTTTTGTTTAACATTTAAAAATCTTGGTTTCGTTCAACATTTTGCACTCACTGATAAATATGATCAAAACCGTTTATTTGTTAATCGAATAGTTAAAAACCGGATAAAGTTTGACGGTTAACCGTGAAACGTAAAATTTTTAGTTTGACTTTTTTTGTTTGAAACTTTTTGTTTGAAAATTCTTGCTTTCAAATTTTTGTTTGAATTTTTTGTTTCAAAATTTTGTTTGACATTTTTTTTGACAACTTTTGTTTCAAAATTTTTTTGTTTAAAAATTTTTCGTTTGAAATTTTTGTTTGAAATTTTTCGTTTCCAAATTTTTTCGTTTAAAATTTTTTGTTTAAAATTTTTTGTTTCAAAATTTTTTCGTTTGAAATTTTTTGTTTCAAAATTTTGTTTCAAAGATTTTTGTTCTAAATTTTTGTTTCAAAGTTTGGTTTGACATTTTTAAAAGTTTGTGCACTCATTAGTAAAGAACCGGAACTGTTTAGAGCAAAAACCTTTGACAACATTGTGGTGCAATAGTACACGTCAGAACCTGGGGTTGTACTTGAAATGAAAAAACACAATTCATTGAAATGGATCATTTTATTACACTCCACATACATCCATACCAGATAGTGGTTCTGGATATTGTCGATACAATGTATTTTGAACTTCTTGCACTAGTTTGTCTTTAGCATATAATTTTAATTCCAATTGAAGTCTTTTAAGATCTAATGCAATATCAATTGGTGGAAACTCAATGTCCATTTGATCACAAATAAACTGTTTATCAATACAGGTATGCACCCACGAACGATGTTGACAACCATCACAATATCTAGATACATGTTGTACAATATGCATAACACATTTTTCAAAATAGTACTTTTTCAGGAATATACTAGTTTTGTTGCACACTTCCACTGCATGTTTCACACACTGAAATACGCTGATGAATTTGTTCCATTCAGTTTGTGTTAGATACACCATATTGCGAGGGACATGGAATGTACTCTTTTTACGTAACAGCACCATCTTCTCTTCGAGGTACCCCTAGAAGGGAACGAGGTGGACCACCCAAATTTATCATAATAATGTTAGGGTGCAGTACTATAATACCAAATGTTTAAATTGAGCAATTTCCAAAATTTAAGGGGTGGGCCAAAGTACCCCTCCCAAATTTTTAAAGGAGTGCACAAATATACCCATATCTTATGAAAGGGAATGGACCCCTATACATGACCATATAACTATATAGGATAATAACACCTCATCAAATGGGAGTAAAATCGACCAAAAACCAAACACGTGGTATAACGTATTGCTTACGTTTATATTTTGACAATTTTGTACCCCTAGAAGGGAACGAGGTGGACCACCCAAATTTATCATAATACATGTTAGGATCCGGTACTATAATACCAAATGTTTAAATTGGGCAATTTCCAAAATTTAAGGGGTGGGCCAAAGTACCCCTCCCAAATTTTTAAAGGAGTGCACAAATATACCCATATCTTATGAAAGGTAATGGACCCCTATACATGACCATATAACTATATAGGATAATAACACCTCATCAAAGGGGATAAAATCGACCAAAAACCAAACACGTGGTATAACGTATTGCTTACGTTTATATTTTGGCAATTTTGTACCCCTAGAAGGGAACGAGGTGGACCACCCAAATTTATCATAATACATATTAGGGTCCAGTACTATAATACCAAATATATAAAATGAGCAATTTCTAAAATTTAAGGGGTGGGCCAAAGTATCCCTCCCAAATTTTAAAGGAGTGCACAAATGTACCTATGTCTAATGATAGGGAATAGACCCCTATACATAACCATATAAGGTAATAGGACCTCATCCAAGAGGATAAATTGGGCCAAAAGACCAAACACGTGGTACAACGTATTGCTTACGTTTATATTTTGGCAATTTCGTACCCCTAGAAGGGAACGAGATGGACCACCCAAATTTATCATAATACATGTTAGGATCCGGTACTATAATACCAAATGTTTAAATTGAGCAATTTCCAAAATTTAAGGGGTGGGCCAAAGTACCCCTCCCAAATTTTTAAAGGAGTGCACAAATATACCCATATCTTATGAAAGGTAATGGACCCCTATACATGACCATATAACTATATAGGATAATAACACCTCATCAAAGGGATAAAATCGACCAAAAACCAAACACGTGGTATAACGTATTGCTTACGTTTATATTTTGACAATTTTGTACCCCTAGAAGGGAACGAGGTGGACCACCCAAATTTATCATAATACATGTTAGGATCCGGTACTATAATACCAAATGTTTAAATTGGGCAATTTCCAAAATTTAAGGGGTGGGCCAAAGTACCCCTCCCAAATTTTTAAAGGAGTGCACAAATATACCCATATCTTATGAAAGGTAATGGACCCCTATACATGACCATATCACTATATAGGATAATAACACCTCATCAAAGGGGATAAAATCGACCAAAAACCAAACACGTGGTATAACGTATTGCTTTAGTAAGGGCGACACTCTGCCTAACTTTGGACTTTGACCCCGACCTTTGTGACGTCATAGGTCAAAGGTCAATGACCTTGGCCCGGGGTCAATGACCTAGGGGTACCTAGGACCACCCCCTCTAAATTTTGGCAGGGGTACCTTGGCCCACCCCCTAAATTTTGGAAATTGCCCAATTTAAACATTTGGTATTATAGTACCGGATCCTAACATGTATTATGATAAATTTGGGTGGTCCACCTCGTTCCCTTCTAGGGGTACAAAATTGTCAAAATATAAACGTAAGCAATACGTAGTACCACGTGTTTGGTTTTTGGTCGATTTTATCGCCTTTGATGAGGTGTTATTATCCTATATAGTTATATGGTCATGTATAGGGGTCCATTACCTTTCATAAGATATGGGTATATTTGTGCACTCCTTTAAAAATTTGGGAGGGGTACCTTGGCCCACCCCTTAAATTTTGGAAATTGCCCAATTTAAACATTTGGTATTATAGTACCGGACCCTAACATGTATTATGATAAATTTGGGTGGTCCACCTCGTTCCCTTTTAGGGGTACAAAATTGCCAAAATATAAACGTAAGCAATACGTTGTACCACGTGTTTGGTTTTGACCTAAGTTATCCCCTTGGATGAGATCTACCTTATATGGTTATATGTATAGGGGTCTATTCCCTATCATAAGACATAGGTACATTTGTGCACTCCTTTAAAAATTTGGGAGGGGTACCTTGGCCCACCCCTTCAATTTGGAAATTGCTCATTTTATATATTTGGTATTATAGTACTGGACCCTAATATGTATCATGATAAATTTGGGTGGTCCACCTCGTTCCCTTTTAGGGGTACAAAATTGTCAAATTTTAGTACAACCACGTGTTTGTTTTGGCTCAATTTATCCCCTTGGATGAGGTCCTATTACCTTATGTGATTATATGGTTATGTATATTGGTCCATTCCCTATTATAAGACATGGGTATATTGATGCACCCCGGGAGGGGTACTTTGGCCCACCTCTTTATTTTGGAAATTGCCCAATTTAAACATTTGGTATAATAGTATAAGACCCTAATATATATTATGATAAATTTGGGTGGTCCATCTCGTTCCCTTTCATGGGTACGAAATTGCCAAATTTTAGTACAACCACGTGTTTCGTTTTCACCTAATTTATTCCCTTGGATGAGGTCCTATTACCTAATATGATTATATGGTCATGTATAGGGGTCCATTTTCTATCATAAGACATAGGTACATTGATGCACCCCGGGAGGGGTACCATAGCCAATCCCTTAAATTTTGGATTTTTTTTAATTTAAGCATTCGCTATCATAGTACATGACCTCAATATGTATCATGATAAATTTGGGTGGTCCACCTTGTTCCCTTTCATGAGTAAAAAAATGCCAAAATATAAACATAAGCAATATGTTGTATCACGTGTTTGGTTTTTGGCCCAATTTATCCCGTTTGATGCGGTTCTATTACCGTATATGGTCATATGGTCATGTATATAGGTTCAATTCCTATCATAAGACATGAGTACATTGATGCACCCTTTAAAAATTTGGGAGGGGTATCTTGACTCATCCACTCAGTTTTAGAAATTGTTTTAATATAAGCATTTGGTATCTTCGTACAGGTCTTCAATATGTACCACTATAAATTTGGATGGTCCACATCGTTCCCTTTCATGGGTAAAGAACTACCAAAAATCAAATTTCGGAGGTTATTGACCCCTATTTAGCACGTTATATGGTTTATTACCTTTATATGTTTATGTTCTCTTTTAAATTTGGGAACTATAAAATAACATAATTTGGTAAACGTTTTCTAGGACCCATTGGTATTCCTCTTATGGCCAAATATTCAAAATTTAAAGGTTATTGACCGGCTTTATTATTGAATAAGTACAGGATTTATTACTTTTTCATAAGACACAGGTGTATTTGTGTACCAATCTTAAATTTCGGGAGGGGTGCATTTCTTATTGTCATATCAATAATTGGTAATTGTTCTTAAAATTGGATAGTATTTCATTCATTGGGTAAATCATTATGATCACGTGATCAGTTATTGACCTATGATGGGATTAGGAGTCCAGGACATTGGTACATTTAAACTTTGTAGAATAATTTGAGAATGCGTCATTGGTATTGATTATTACAGCCAAATATAAACGTAAGCAATACGATGTACCACGTGATTGACCTTGATGAGGTAGTGTACAGGGATACATAGCTAACCTTATTGAATCTTATGACTCATAGTCTTAAGGGAATACATGCTACAACACTGGCAAAGTTATTGTTGATGTAATTTGATTGGTTGATCACTATCTTTCGTGCAATCTGATTGGCTGATCACTATCTTTCGTGCAATCTGATTGGTTGCTGATTTTCAAATCTTTGCTGCATTCAGTTTTAAGTTTTGTTTAACATTTAAAAATCTTGGTTTCGTTCAACATTTTGCACTCACTGATAAATATGATCAAAACCGTTTATTTGTTAATCGAATAGTTAAAAACCGGATAAAGTTTGACGGTTAACCGTGAAACGTAAAATTTTTAGTTTGACTTTTTTTGTTTGAAACTTTTTGTTTGAAAATTCTTGCTTTCAAATTTTTGTTTGAATTTTTTGTTTCAAAATTTTGTTTGACATTTTTTTTGACAACTTTTGTTTCAAAATTTTTTTGTTTAAAAATTTTTCGTTTGAAATTTTTGTTTGAAATTTTTCGTTTCCAAATTTTTTCGTTTAAAATTTTTTGTTTAAAATTTTTTGTTTCAAAATTTTTTCGTTTGAAATTTTTTGTTTCAAAATTTTGTTTCAAAGATTTTTGTTCTAAATTTTTGTTTCAAAGTTTGGTTTGACATTTTTAAAAGTTTGTGCACTCATTAGTAAAGAACCGGAACTGTTTAGAGCAAAAACCTTTGACAACATTGTGGTGCAATAGTACACGTCAGAACCTGGGGTTGTACTTGAAATGAAAAAACACAATTCATTGAAATGGATCATTTTATTACACTCCACATACATCCATACCAGATAGTGGTTCTGGATATTGTCGATACAATGTATTTTGAACTTCTTGCACTAGTTTGTCTTTAGCATATAATTTTAATTCCAATTGAAGTCTTTTAAGATCTAATGCAATATCAATTGGTGGAAACTCAATGTCCATTTGATCACAAATAAACTGTTTATCAATACAGGTATGCACCCACGAACGATGTTGACAACCATCACAATATCTAGATACATGTTGTACAATATGCATAACACATTTTTCAAAATAGTACTTTTTCAGGAATATACTAGTTTTGTTGCACACTTCCACTGCATGTTTCACACACTGAAATACGCTGATGAATTTGTTCCATTCAGTTTGTGTTAGATACACCATATTGCGAGGGACATGGAATGTACTCTTTTTACGTAACAGCACCATCTTCTCTTCGAGGTACCCCTAGAAGGGAACGAGGTGGACCACCCAAATTTATCATAATACATGTTAGGGTGCAGTACTATAATACCAAATGTTTAAATTGAGCAATTTCCAAAATTTAAGGGGTGGGCCAAAGTACCCCTCCCAAATTTTTAAAGGAGTGCACAAATATACCCATATCTTATGAAAGGGAATGGACCCCTATACATGACCATATAACTATATAGGATAATAACACCTCATCAAAGGGGATAAAATCGACCAAAAACCAAACACGTGGTATAACGTATTGCTTACGTTTATATTTTGACAATTTTGTACCCCTAGAAGGGAACGAGGTGGACCACCCAAATTTATCATAATACATGTTAGGATCCGGTACTATAATACCAAATGTTTAAATTGGGCAATTTCCAAAATTTAAGGGGTGGGCCAAAGTACCCCTCCCAAATTTTTAAAGGAGTGCACAAATATACCCATATCTTATGAAAGGTAATGGACCCCTATACATGACCATATAACTATATAGGATAATAACACCTCATCAAAGGGGATAAAATCGACCAAAAACCAAACACGTGGTATAACGTATTGCTTACGTTTATATTTTGGCAATTTTGTACCCCTAGAAGGGAACGAGGTGGACCACCCAAATTTATCATAATACATATTAGGGTCCAGTACTATAATACCAAATATATAAAATGAGCAATTTCTAAAATTTAAGGGGTGGGCCAAAGTATCCCTCCCAAATTTTAAAGGAGTGCACAAATGTACCTATGTCTTATGATAGGGAATAGACCCCTATACATAACCATATAAGGTAATAGGACCTCATCCAAGAGGATAAATTGGGCCAAAAGACCAAACACGTGGTACAACGTATTGCTTACGTTTATATTTTGGCAATTTCGTACCCCTAGAAGGGAACGAGGTGGACCACCCAAATTTATCATAATACATGTTAGGATCCGGTACTATAATACCAAATGTTTAAATTGAGCAATTTCCAAAATTTAAGGGGTGGGCCAAAGTACCCCTCCCAAATTTTTAAAGGAGTGCACAAATATACCCATATCTTATGAAAGGTAATGGACCCCTATACATGACCATATAACTATATAGGATAATAACACCTCATCAAAGGGGATAAAATCGACCAAAAACCAAACACGTGGTATAACGTATTGCTTACGTTTATATTTTGACAATTTTGTACCCCTAGAAGGGAACGAGGTGGACCACCCAAATTTATCATAATACATGTTAGGATCCGGTACTATAATACCAAATGTTTAAATTGGGCAATTTCCAAAATTTAAGGGGTGGGCCAAAGTACCCCTCCCAAATTTTTAAAGGAGTGCACAAATATACCCATATCTTATGAAAGGTAATGGACCCCTATACATGACCATATCACTATATAGGATAATAACACCTCATCAAAGGGGATAAAATCGACCAAAAACCAAACACGTGGTATAACGTATTGCTTTAGTAAGGGCGACACTCTGCCTAACTTTGGACTTTGACCCCGACCTTTGTGACGTCATAGGTCAAAGGTCAATGACCTTGGCCCGGGGTCAATGACCTAGGGGTACCTAGGACCACCCCCTCTAAATTTTGGCAGGGGTACCTTGGCCCACCCCCTAAATTTTGGAAATTGCCCAATTTAAACATTTAGTATTATAGTACCGGATCCTAACATGTATTATGATAAATTTGGGTGGTCCACCTCGTTCCCTTCTAGGGGTACAAAATTGTCAAAATATAAACGTAAGCAATACGTTATACCACGTGTTTGGTTTTTGGTCGATTTTATCCCCTTTGATGAGGTGTTATTATCCTATATAGTTATATGGTCATGTATAGGGGTCCATTACCTTTCATAAGATATGGGTATATTTGTGCACTCCTTTAAAAATTTGGGTGGGGTACTTTGGCCCACCCCTTAAATTTTGGAAATTGCTCAATTTAAACATTTGGTATTATAGTACCGGATCCTAACATGTATTATGATAAATTTGGGTGGTCCACCTCGTTCCCTTCTAGGGGTACGAAATTGCCAAAATATAAACGTAAGCAATACGTTGTACCACGTGTTTGGTCTTTTGGCCCAATTTATCCTCTTGGATGAGGTCCTATTACCTTATATGGTTATGTATAGGGGTCTATTCCCTATCATAAGACATAGGTACATTTGTGCACTCCTTTAAAATTTGGGAGGGATACTTTGGCCCACCCCTTAAATTTTAGAAATTGCTCATTTTATATATTTGGTATTATAGTACTGGACCCTAATATGTATTATGATAAATTTGGGTGGTCCACCTCGTTCCCTTCTAGGGGTACAAAATTGCCAAAATATAAACGTAAGCAATACGTTATACCACGTGTTTGGTTTTTGGTCGATTTTATCCCCTTTGATGAGGTGTTATTATCCTATATAGTTATATGGTCATGTATAGGGGTCCATTACCTTTCATAAGATATGGGTATATTTGTGCACTCCTTTAAAAATTTGGGAGGGGTACTTTGGCCCACCCCTTAAATTTTGGAAATTGCCCAATTTAAACATTTGGTATTATAGTACCGGATCCTAACATGTATTATGATAAATTTGGGTGGTCCACCTCGTTCCCTTCTAGGGGTACAAAATTGTCAAAATATAAACGTAAGCAATACGTTATACCACGTGTTTGGTTTTTGGTCGATTTTATCCCCTTTGATGAGGTGTTATTATCCTATATAGTTATATGGTCATGTATAGGGGTCCATTCCCTTTCATAAGATATGGGTATATTTGTGCACTCCTTTAAAAATTTGGGAGGGGTACTTTGGCCCACCCCTTAAATTTTGGAAATTGCTCAATTTAAACATTTGGTATTATAGTACTGCAACCTAACAAGTATTATGATAAATTTGGGTGGTCCACCTCGTTCCCTTCTAGGGGTACCTCGAAGAGAAGATGGTGCTGTTACGTAAAAAGAGTACATTCCATGTCCCTCGCAATATGGTGTATCTAACACAAACTGAATGGAACAAATTCATCAGCGTATTTCAGTGTGTGAAACATGCAGTGGAAGTGTGCAACAAAACTAGTATATTCCTGAAAAAGTACTATTTTGAAAAATGTGTTATGCATATTGTACAACATGTATCTAGATATTGTGATGGTTGTCAACATCGTTCGTGGGTGCATACCTGTATTGATAAACAGTTTATTTGTGATCAAATGGACATTGAGTTTCCACCAATTGATATTGCATTAGATCTTAAAAGACTTCAATTGGAATTAAAATTATATGCTAAAGACAAACTAGTGCAAGAAGTTCAAAATACATTGTATCGACAATATCCAGAACCACTATCTGGTATGGATGTATGTGGAGTGTAATAAAATGATCCATTTCAATGAATTGTGTTTTTTCATTTCAAGTACAACCCCAGGTTCTGACGTGTACTATTGCACCACAATGTTGTCAAAGGTTTTTGCTCTAAACAGTTCCGGTTCTTTACTAATGAGTGCACAAACTTTTAAAAATGTCAAACCAAACTTTGAAACAAAAATTTAGAACAAAAATCTTTGAAACAAAATTTTGAAACAAAAAATTTCAAACGAAAAAATTTTGAAACAAAAAATTTTAAACAAAAAATTTTAAACGAAAAAATTTGGAAACGAAAAATTTCAAACAAAAATTTCAAACGAAAAATTTTTAAACAAAAAAATTTTGAAACAAAAGTTGTCAAAAAAAATGTCAAACAAAATTTTGAAACAAAAAATTCAAACAAAAATTTGAAAGCAAGAATTTTCAAACAAAAAGTTTCAAACAAAAAAAGTCAAACTAAAAATTTTACGTTTCACGGTTAACCGTCAAACTTTATCCGGTTTTTAACTATTCGATTAACAAATAAACGGTTTTGATCATATTTATCAGTGAGTGCAAAATGTTGAACGAAACCAAGATTTTTAAATGTTAAACAAAACTTAAAACTGAATGCAGCAAAGATTTGAAAATCAGCAACCAATCAGATTGCACGAAAGATAGTGATCAGCCAATCAGATTGCACGAAAGATAGTGATCAACCAATCAAATTACATCAACAATAACTTTGCCAGTGTTGTAGCATGTATTCCCTTAAGACTATGAGTCATAAGATTCAATAAGGTTAGCTATGTATCCCTGTACACTACCTCATCAAGGTCAATCACGTGGTACATCGTATTGCTTACGTTTATATTTGGCTGTAATAATCAATACCAATGACGCATTCTCAAATTATCCTACAAAGTTTAAATGTACCAATGTCCTGGACTCCTAATCCCATCATAGGTCAATAACTGATCACGTGATCATAATGATTTACCCAATGAATGAAATACTATCCAATTTTAAGAACAATTACCAATTATTGATATGACAATAAGAAATGCACCCCTCCCGAAATTTAAGATTGGTACACAAATACACCTGTGTCTTATGAAAAAGTAATAAATCCTGTACTTATTCAATAATAAAGCCGGTCAATAACCTTTAAATTTTGAATATTTGGCCATAAGAGGAACACCAATGGGTCCTAGAAAACGTTTACCAAATTATGTTATTTTATAGTTCCCAAATTTAAAAGAGAACATAAACATATAAAGGTAATAAACCATATAACGTGCTAAATAGGGGTCAATAACCTCCGAAATTTGATTTTTGGTAGTTCTTTACCCATGAAAGGGAACGATGTGGACCATCCAAATTTATAGTGGTACATATTGAAGACCTGTACGAAGATACCAAATGCTTATATTAAAACAATTTCTAAAACTGAGTGGATGAGTCAAGATACCCCTCCCAAATTTTTAAAGGGTGCATCAATGTACTCATGTCTTATGATAGGAAATGAACCTATATACATGACCATATGACCATATACGGTAATAGAACCGCATCAAACGGGATAAATTGGGCCAAAAACCAAACACGTGATACAACATATTGCTTATGTTTATATTTTGGCATTTTTTTACTCATGAAAGGGAACAAGGTGGACCACCCAAATTTATCATGATACATATTGAGGTCATGTACTATGATAGCGAATGCTTAAATTAAAAAAAATCCAAAATTTAAGGGATTGGCTATGGTACCCCTCCCGGGTTCATCAATGTACCTATGTCTTATGATAGAAAATGGACCCCTATACATGACCATATAATCATATTAGGTAATAGGACCTCATCCAAGGGAATAAATTAGGTGAAAACGAAACACGTGGTTGTACTAAAATTTGGCAATTTCGTACCCATGAAAGGGAACGAGATGGACCACCCAAATTTATCATAATATATATTAGGGTCTTATACTATTATACCAAATGTTTAAATTGGGCAATTTCCAAAATAAAGAGGTGGGCCAAAGTACCCCTCCCGGGGTGCATCAATATACCCATGTCTTATAATAGGGAATGGACCAATATACATAACCATCTAATCATATAAGGTAATAGGACCTCATCCAAGGGGATAAATTGAGCCAAAACAAACACGTGGTTGTACTAAAATTTGACAATTTTGTACCCCTAAAAGGGAACGAGGTGGACCACCCAAATTTATCATGATACATATTAGGGTCCAGTACTATAATACCAAATATATAAAATGAGCAATTTCCAAATTGAAGGGGTGGGCCAAGGTACCCCTCCCAAAATTTTTAAAGGAGTGCACAAATGTACCTATGTCTTATGATAGGGAATAGACCCCTATACATATAACCATATAAGGTAGATCTCATCCAAGGGGATAACTTAGGTCAAACCAAACACGTGGTACAACGTATTGCTTACGTTTATATTTTGGCAATTTTGTACCCCTAAAAGGGAGCGAGGTGGACCACCCAAATTTATCATAATACATGTTAGGGTCCGGTACTATAATACCAAATGTTTAAATTGGGCAATTTCCAAAATTTAAGGGGTGGGCCAAGGTACCCCTCCCAAATTTTTAAAGGAGTGCACAAATATACCCATATCTTATGAAAGGTAATGGACCCCTATACATGACCATATAACTATATAGGATAATAACACCTCATCAAAGGCGATAAAATCGACCAAAAACCAAACACGTGGTACTACGTATTGCTTACGTTTATATTTTTGGCAATTTTGTACCCCTAGAAGGGAACGAGGTGGACCACCCAAATTTATCATGATACATATTAGGGTCCTGTAGTATAATACCTAATGTTTAAATTGGGCAATTTCCAAAATTTAAGGGGTGGGCCAAGGTACCCTTCCCAAAAATTTAAAGGGGTGCACAAATGTACCCATGTCTTATGATAGATAATGGACCACTATACATGACCATATAACCATATAAGGTAATAGGACCTCATCCAAGGGGATAACTTATGTCGAAACCAAACACGTGGTACTACGTATTGCTTACGTTTTATATTTTGGTAATTTGATACCCCTAGAAGGGAACGAAGTGGACCATCCAAATGTATCATAATACATATTAGGGTCCTGTAGTATAATACCAAATATGTAAAATGAGCAATTTCCAAAATTTAAGGGGTGGGCAAAAGTACCCCTCCCAAATTTTTAAAGGAGTGCACAAATATACCCATATCTTATGAAAGGTAATGGACCCCTATACATGACCATATAACTATATAGGATAATAACACGTCATCAAAGGGGATAAAATCGACCAAAAAACCAAGCACGTGGTACTACGTATTGCTTACGTTTATATTTTTGGCAATTTTGTACCCCTAGAAGGGAATGAGGTGGACCACCCAAATTTATCATGATACATATTAGGGTCCTGTACTATAATACCCAATGTTGAAATTGGTCAATTTCCAAAATTGAAGGGGTGGGCCAAAGTACCCCTCCCAAATTTTTCAAGGGGTGCATTAATATACCCATGTCTTATGAAAGGGAATGGACCCCTGTATACGCCTATATAACTATATAGGGTAATAACACCTCATCAAAGGGGATAAATTAGGTCAAAAAACCCCGAAATTTGAATTTTTGGCAATTTTTTACCCATGAAAGGGAACGACATAGACACCCAATACTGATAGAGGTACATACTATGGTCCTACCCTACCATACCAAATTTTTAGATTTGGCAATTTCCAAAATTTAAGGGGGGTGGTCCTATGTACCCCTGCCAAAATTTAGGGGGTGGGCCAAGGTACCCCTGCCAAAATTTAGAGGGGGTGGTCCTAGGTACCCCTAGGTCATTGACCCCGGGCCAAGGTCATTGACCTTTGACCTATGACGTCACAGAAATTTTTGCTGACTCGGCGCAATATACGTCGGGGACTACTACTACATTCCTCGTACTTGTAAGTTCATACAAAAGAAATAAATATAATAAATATAATAATTCTTTAAATAAATAACTAAATAACTGTAAGTATATGTTTCCGGAAATGGATGAAATATCAAATTGATTTTGTTTTTTCGATATAAGCGAATGTATAACTAAATTATCTAAGATGATTTGGAGTCATTTAAAAAAAAATAAAGGCAAGGAATCAAATGAGAATTGTAATCACTTATTTAGTATAGTAACAGAGTACATTGAAAATTATCAGATCAACCAATTAAGATAAGAATGCTTAATCCATTTGATGTAACGAATTAATTTAGTATTGGTGAGTAAACATTTATTCATTAGTAGAACAATTGCATTCTTAGGTGCAACAATACACGAATATTGTGATGTAATTCCTTAAAATAACAATAGTTTACATACGTAATTTTACATACGTGAAATATATTCCGTCATATACCGTGGAGATTAAAAATATGGGGGCCACTTTATAAAATTCTTTTTCGTAGCTTTGATTGCTTTAAATATTACTATAATACAATGATCACCAAACCATCGATCGCGAGCAACAAGTAGCTCGCGGGGACATTTTAGATAGTTCATGTTAACAGTCCGGTTGGCTAACCTTGATTCCTCAACTGACTGACGCTAACGACAGGGGGTGCTGACGTCAACAACTGATTGTTTCTCCCGTGCAACTGCCATTATCAGCCTCCTGTTACAGTTGGTTGTATACGCGTGGAGTTGTGCACATTATGTTTTTCGTGTGTATATTAGACATTTGTTAACTTGGATAGTTTGATTTCATATTGACTAGAAATGTAAGTTTATAGGCAATAAATAAATGTAAGATTTGTTTTTAAAAAGTTGGTAGTTCTTTTGGTTTGTAGCTCACAGATAGTATTTAAAATCGGTAGCGTAGCTAAGAAGGTTCATAAGTTTGGTGACCACTGCCCTATTGTAGAGTATTATTTTCGTTGCTCATGCCCAAATGATTGCGTGCAGGTTGATAATATGCCTGTAAACTGATATGACATAAAAATGATCACCAATCTGCACTAGATGGTCACTACAAACAAGAATTGCATTGTATCAGGGCGAGAGCAAAGTTATGGACAAGTAAATAAGCACGAAGGTACGTTCATAAGGGATGGGCGCGTAAGCGAAGGTGTGCATGCGTGTAAAAAAGATTTCCTTTCAATCACGGATAAAAGTGGCGGAGAACACGGGCAAACGCCATCCTCTCGCCTCCTGCAATTATGTACGGCGTCCCCTCAATTCAAAAAAAAATAAATAAATAAAATACAATGGGCAAAAATAGGCAGGGGACGGCGTGACGTCATGCCGCTACCTATCGTCCCCCTACTATTTCAGATCCACTTTTACCCCTGCTTACAATCGACAGTCATGATTTATATTAAAACATACCTACCACTTATCTTTCCTGTCATGTTCGCAGCATACATAAGGAGCACTGACTGAAGAAAGTTTTTTTCTTTTATCGTCACATTTCTGGTAACTGCAATTCCCGCTTAACCTTCTGCTGAAAATTCATAGAAACATCAATATCGACTTACAATTCTTCTTCTTACGGTACAGTAAAAATTTTTGTAGTATAAATCCCTTAGATGTTTATCTAAGTTTTAGTTTGAATCTGGATCACTTTCATTCAAGAGGTGAACACACTGCGAGTTCGTTCGCCAATATGGCCGACCACTTTAATCAACATTGTATACGTCGATATTGGAAAAATATTTTCAGATTTGTACATCGTACAGAGTATTTACTTATAATTTCGATTTCAAATGTCATAAAGACAGTATGCTGATTAAATTTCGGTTTGTTATATTACTAAATACATGCGTTCAATGCGTTGTTACGGATAATATGATAATCAAACAAACTTTTCAGTGCGGTATATATGTCCTACCTACCTAACTACGCCTACGTAACTTAAACATTAATCATTCTTTGTGAATTAATATATTTTACATATAAATATTGAAAACGTGACTCGCATACTTTTAATCTAGATATCATATTCTTCTGGGTGCAAGAAATTTTGGTGCACTGGCCTTTCGTATGAAGTAAAAAACCAGTGTTTCTTTCAGAAAACATGTGTCTCGGTGGCACTCTAAAACTACGTATTAACAAAGCCTAAAGCAAAGATGTCATAAAATAGAGGATCTGCCACCCCTACCCCGCCCGCTCCGACCAATAAGATCTCAATGTTTTGAGCTAAAATTCATGACGGACACGAGGGTAGCCAATCAGACGTGCCGATGCTCGTTTGTTTTTTTGGCTTCATTGAGTTAATAGGATGAAGATACTTATGGGTAGATCCTATATTTTATAACATCTTTGGCTTGAAGCTATTTGTCTTGCATTTTTCTGAAGTACACGTAACAAGACGTTCAATTGTCATTTATCTGTTGAAGGTTGACAGTTACA
The DNA here is from genome assembly GCF_964235325.1 of Thermobia domestica. Classification (NCBI taxonomy): domain Eukaryota; kingdom Metazoa; phylum Arthropoda; class Insecta; order Zygentoma; family Lepismatidae; genus Thermobia; species Thermobia domestica. The sequence continues at coordinate 334,075,164 of NC_137457.1, read as the reverse complement.
GACACAAGGTACCACCTAATCTCTAAATACAAAAAAAAAAAAAAAAAAAAAAAAAAAACCTTCAGCACAAGCTTTAGAACACTTGTAAAGTAGCAATATTTAAATATTTATTTATTTATTTATTATATTCTGAAACTATTTATTTCCTAATGCTGGTATATTTTTATTACGTATTAACCTTGTCTCCTCCGGGGGGGGGGCATTCTGAGAGCTTGAGGGAGGCACTGGCCCCCCAAAACGTGTCTGAAAGAAACACCGACTAGAAACATTTAAGGTTCTCTAAAGTGCATGACTGAAGTAATAGCTTTTTTTTTTTTTTTTTTTTTTTGTCTCCCGAAATTTCTTCAACGATTTTCGAACAAACTTTAAACCCAGCATCTCTTGCGTCACTCCTCGTTTAGCACGTCGAGTTGTTGAACACGTTTCTCCACGAAGAAAAGGAAATCAAATACAGAAAAAAAAACATTAAATTCTCTTTTTTTTTATTATTGTTTTCCTCTTATTTACGAAAGAAGAAAGATAAAGAGAAGAGGGATAAAAGGATCATTATCTCCTTCTCTCCTTTAATGTATTCTTTCTCGGTTAAAAGAAAGAGAAATAAAAATAAAACGAAAGAACTGAAACTTCAAACTACAGAAGTGAGAAAGCATAGAACGTGTGTAACAAGGAAGTTGTTGCGCTCTTAACGTTTTTTTTTTTTTTTTTTTTTTTTAATGTAGATATTTCTCCTTTTAATTCAGTATTTTTGTTTGGCCATGAATAGATTACCAACTAAATGAGTTTTCGTCTACAACTTTTTCAACATATTCAACTACAATTTAAAACACTTTATTTTGAATTTCAGTCAAAAACTCAATAAGTAAAGATTATACAGTAGGATTCCGATTATCCGGCCTAGTTAAAAAAAATAATCTTGATATTATTTTCGAGGATCTACCCGACTTTTAACACCTTCATAAAAACACGAAAAGTAGAAATAATGTTTTAACTGTTTTGTCTTAAGCGTACCTTTTTATGTTTGTGTAATAATTTATAAATTAACAACAAAATAACAACAAATTTGTTCTACATTTTGAGTTAACGTTTTGTTTTATTTTAAAGTTGTATGCATTGCTAGTGTACACCACTTTCAGTTTTCTTACAGTTCTGATATTTTTTTCCTTACACAAATGAAAAACAATATGTGTAACGTACATAAAAATATAGGTTACATCCGTAATTCCTGTAGTTTTTGGACTTAACGTACAGCAGACGTATAACTGAAAATATATGTTTTATAATACTTTCCGTATAAGTGTACCATATATACATACTTTCCGTATGAAAGAAAGAACTGTATATAGGCTGTAAGAATCTCACATACAGATGGACGTATATAACATATAGCATACGTATGTCTGATAATATACGGAAGATTGTTAGATGGCAACATCCCGCAGAGGCATGATGTAACAGCTAAGCGGGAAAAAGGAACTTCGTATGTAGCATGTGGATAACATATGCTCGATACAGATTTACGTAGTAAACATATGAATTCCGTATATTTGAACAATAGACTATACCGCTATACACTTCATCCCATTCTGAAGGAAAGGAGATTGGAAAAATACAGAATTGCTAAAAAGGAATACAAAGAAGAACAATTAGAGGCAAAAAATTGGAATTTATTCCTAGAAAAGAATATAGAAGTAGACCCATGGGGAACACCCTACGAACTAATTACACAAAAAGTCAACCCTCTAATCTTGAGCACAGTTAAGAAACCTGATGGAATGCTAACTACGAACAGAGAGGAAACATTAACGGCATTAGCAAATAAGTTCTTCCCAAAGGATATAAAGGAGACAGATACGGAAAGTAACATCGAGTTAAGAAACAAAATGATGGAGGAAACCATTGATACTGCACCCGAAGAAGATCTGGTAACAAATGAGGAGATGGAAAAGATAATGAAGAAACTTAAAAATAAAAAAAGCACCAGGAATAGATGGACTAAAGAATGAAATATACAAAAAGGCAAAAGATATTTGGACACCATATCTAGCTAGACTATTTAACCCTGCAACCCTCGCGCGGGGTAAATATGACCCCAGAGAGATGTTTTTTGTTTGGATCTCCTAGACAGTTGGCAATTCTGATCCGGCCACCCTACTAGCTACCCTACTAGCTGTCTACTTCAAGGCCAACAATTACTTAGTTGTTTACTGCAACATTTTTCGTACACAAAAAATATGTTTAATATAAAGTGGGGTCACTGTGACCCCACGCATAGTTTGTTGATACATAACACCGCGCGAGTGGTTACTTAAGAAGCAGCTTTTCCCAGATTCCTGAAAAGTTTCGAAGTTAAGTATCCTATCTAAAGGACCAGAAAAGGACGCCTCAGAAGTTGGATCTTATAGACCCATATGCTTGCTTTAAAACATTTCCAAAACTTAAAAGAATAATTCTAAATAGGTTACAAAAATATAGAGACGTTAAGGACGATCAATTACAATATGGTTTTAGAATTGGAAAATCAACAGAAGACGCTATAAATATATTAGTAGATAATATAAAGGAAAAAAGGTACGAACGAAAATATGTCTTAGCACTCTTTATAGATATTGAAGGAGCTTTTGACAATCTTAGGTTTCCCTCTCTTCTAGAAAATATCAGAAAATTAAATTTGCCTAAATACATAATAAACATAATAAGAAATTACTTATTAAACAGGAAAATCACTGTGTAGTCAGAAGAGTGTAGAGGGAAGAGATGGGAAGCGATGGGAAGAGAGGTAAAGGGAAACCAAGCATGAAATTGAAGGACATGGTCAGGAATGACTTCAGGTAGAAATGTCTAACAGAGCAAGAATTCCAGGTCAGAGCTTTATGAAGACGATTCATTAGAGACGCCGACCCCACATAAGCAGGAAAAGACGGAGGGAAAGAAGAAAAAGCATTATATCATTACAAGTAAATTAGAAGTAAAATAAAAGTAAACTCGTTAAGAAAAAGATGGCACTTCTGAAAGCATTGAATTGATTATAATCGTAAGGTGTAGTATAAAAACGTGAGAAGGAGCATAAAATGAGATATCAAAAGAACTGAAAGGAATTGATTGAGGTGGCAACTGTATAGAAATATTCTCAGTAGAAGCCGTTGTTAGAAATCCTTCGTTTCATCTCTGCCGAGAAGGGTGAAGCCATAAACATTGATCTACGACCTCCTTAGAAAGTGAAACACTCCCTGCTTTTGAATAATACAACAAAAGACTCCAAAACAATGCCACAAAAGAAGGATTGCTCCCTTTTTTCTCTCTCGCTTCAATGGCCCGTGAAAGAGGTTGCAGAATAATGAAGTTGAGACAATTGAAGCGAAACCAGCTTCCAAAGGTAACATCAACGGCCATCAGACAAAACAAGGCTCGTTTTCTATAACTAGGGTCAAGGCCGTCACTTAATAAAATGTTTGCCAGGGTTAAGGTAAGAAAAATCATTACAGGACCTTAAAATATACATAGCAAAAAATCAGGCATTGAAATAACACAAAATGACTACCACTTTAGAGTGTTACTTGAGTGTCAATTCAACACCAAGCACATCGCCTTCAGAGCATATCAGAAATACCTCGTTACTGGCTGTAAGTATTTGCATTGTTTTTTATTGTTTGGTATAAGCAAAGCTTTGCGAAACATATTTCACATTTATGGCAAGTAACTAATGACATTCTATGTTTTCTGTAATCGGTCACAATAATATTGTTGTAAAAATGTGAATCATCTGACAACAGTTACACAGATAGTTATGCTTCCATCTGTTTTCTTATTCTTGTGTCTTAGCATATATGAACATAAGATGGCAGAACTTTTGCCTATGTAACTGTTGTCCAACGATTCACAGGTTTACAACAATATTATTGTGACCGATTACAGAAAACATAGAACATTATTCGTTACATGGCATAAGTATCAAATATATTTCGCAAAGCTTTTGCTCATATTAAACGATAAATACCAATATGCTCGGAAGGCGATGTGATTGGTGCTCACACATCAGCAACATAAAGCAAAAAGCTTTACGTAAAATCTCAGCGTTATATCCCATTTTTGGCTGCAGTTCACTTACTCATGAGGTCCGTGTTCGCATACTTAAGATGATAGTCCTGTCCACTCTTTCATGTGCATGCCCTGCCTGGCAACACGCTTCATACAGTCATATTCAAACACTTGAAAGTGTGCAAACTAGAGCTGGTCTCATAATCACTGGTCACGACAGATATACACCAAACAGACAGATTCTGGAAGATTTAGAGCTCCCTACTGTTAGAGAACTACTACATCTCCACAGTAAGTTCTGGCGTACTTTATCCAGACACATTAATCCAGCAATAGCTAACATCGGCACCGAATTCGCTCTACGAAATGTCCATCGCACGCCACGCATTTAATATCTTCGTAGCGTTCGTACTGATGTCATCATCAGCTACTCTGCGACAGTTGCCGATGTAGCCTATCACACCAAACAAAACAATAGTACTATCCACCCAACCACTTGCACCTGTTGTATATATCTCTTATACCATCTAACTCATGGAGTCGGGGGCTTCGGCCCGATACTCTACTCAAAACTCCAAAATTACCGTGACCGGTGCTGAATTAACACACAAGTAACACGCTAAAGTGGTAGTCATTTTGTGTTGTTTCAACACCTCATTTTTTTTTTTTTTTTTTTTTTTTTTTTTTACAGTGTAGATATACTTTTACTCATTAAAAATGGAACTTCATGAAGAAAAAGTAACAGTCCCAAATACACCACCGATAACTTAAAGGCTAGATGGCTATTCCTCATCGTGGCGACTCCCCTAAAAGAAACTGGTCTTGTTCAACTGCACAAAATAAATTAAGAGTGTAACAAATATATTATACACTTTCTAATAGAAATATTAATCATTAGAATCTCTGCTTTTAATGTAGGAAATATTCTTTAAAAAAAATGTTATGCGTAGAAGAAAAATTCACTAAATTTGACATTCACCCTCCACCACCATAGTAGCACGTTATAGTTGTTATATGTTCATCATTTTTGCTGCACACATCATATACAGCAACAAGAATTATGTTTCTAGACCAATTCAGTGAAAGGATATCTTGTCTTATATGAAACCGTCCTGAAAATAAATATAATTAACGCCAAAAAACTGGCCAAATTTGTCCTCCCCGCCTCCTCCCCCATATCAACAACAACCACACATACTGGTTATTACCATGTAGTGGATCTTCATTGCTTCACATATCAATTTTTGTGTGTACCCTCAAGGGAAGAGTGCTCCCCCCCCAAAAAAAAAATAAACGGTGCAAGAAAACATAAAAACATCAAACTTTACTCTCCCCTCCTCTGCCGTGGTAACCCCATAAATATCCATAAAATGCATATTGACCAAAAGCTTCATCCTTCAGAAATACATTGACACCAAAATTATCTTCGTAGCTTAATTAGGGGCTGAGGTATTGAGGTTTAAAACCTTGACCCAGCAGTTGCGTCAATGGGCGTGTAAAGGTTAAGTCTTTTACTACTAAAGATATGCCACATTGACTTGACACCTAGTCTTCGGTTCCAAGCGCTGCCATCGGCTGAAGGAATTCCAATGCCTTTCTCTCGCTTAGCAACAGCTGAACCCTTATTGGCTCAACCCGTGGGAGTGTCGAGGGTGTGAGCTTTAGTTCGCATTTTTGCCACGGCTCAAGACATTTTGGCAGCACTATAACAAAAACCTAGAGTTATGGTTGGAAGTTGAACTACTTCAGTAAGATATGGATAAATAAACTGTGAATATGTTGCATTACATTCTTTCCGTGGAAACAATAACTACCACGTTAATCTACTAGAATTACGCGCTTTTTAGTCTTTTAGTACCATCAACATCGCTCTTAGTAATTGCTAGGTCATAGCTAAAATACGTCAACAAAAGTTGGATTTGAATTGGCCAAAACTGGAAAACGTTAACAAACGCTTATTCTTAATTGGTCGAATTTATTCAAGGTATTTAAGGAACATTTTTATGAACGATTTTTGTTTTAACATTTGGTTCCTTTAACAGCTTCCTAAAAATTAATTTTCAGTGGCTACTCAAAGTTGAAATACATTATTCTTCTTTCTCTGCTAGTAACGTATTTACTAAAATTAGACAAATTCGATTAACTTACTAGAGCGAAAGATTTGACACAAGATCATTTACCTCGGTCACAGTTGTGAATGGTTACAAAAGCAAACTTGTGTCAGATCTGGCTTGCAATGAACACAAACTTCATTTTAATTAAAATTATGTATAACGTCAATAGAAGAGCTTATCGTGCATAAAAATAAAACAAAAATCATTAAAACTGAAATGAAAAATTAGTAAAGGCCATTATGAAAGATCTTCCGGAACCACGGAAGAGAGGAACGTGAATAGAGAGTATAAAATATCACTATGTTTCAGTTGAAGATTAAGGAAAAATAAGTGAAATAACTTCTCATCTTTTTTCTCTGTGTGTTCTCGATTTACATAAAGTCAAGAGGTTCTTCATCTGTAGACTGACTCACGAGTATAGAAGAATAGTCACGAGTGGAAGATTACGAATGGAAAGCCTCCACGAAAAAAAAAAAATATATATATATGAGCATAAGGTACTGTACAGTCCGCAGCAAAAAACCTACAACATCAGCATGTAAGTTTATTGTGAAACTAGGCCTAACAGTCCAGGGAATCAACATATTGTCTAAGTGCCACGAATCACGCCAGGAGAAACCTCGGCGTCCTCCCCTGTACACTTATTTTGGAGCAAAAGACTTCGTAGTTTCACAATAAACTTGCATGTTCATGTTGCAGGTTTTATGCTTCAGACTGTACAAGTCTGAAACGATTACATTTACCATTCTCTGCAGTACGCGATAAAAGGCGCAGAAACTTACTAGAAAATCAGAACGTCAGAGACGCGTAGGTTCAGAGCAGCTGGGACACAATCAAGTACGGAGAGAATGAAACTTTGGATGTCTTTCCCGAGTACGGTAAGTCTTGCGTTTGCTACAGCAGGGGCGGATCCAAAAGATGAAACTTTCTTATATATATATATATATATATATATATAAAACCCTTCCCGAAGTTTGGAGCCCTTAAAAGTAGCAGTATGACAACCCACCGCCCCCCAGAAGTCTGTCCTGGATCCGCCCCTGTGTACAGTGTGTTATAAACCAGTAATTGCAGCTAGGAAAGTCTCTGGTGTGGTGAAGCAGATGTGGCGAAAGATCAGGTGAATGTGCCGGAAAAAGAAAACAATTTAACACTGTGTACCTATCCAGGGATCGTTGAACGCGGCACAAATATACTTGCAAGTTATAGTGTTGGAAAGTTGTTGCATGTACAGCTCACAGATGACGAGAAGAACCCTAGCAGAAGTAGTGTGACGTAGGTATAGGCTCGCCCACTTTTCGCACAGGGATTTCAAATGACACCACGGAATAGCACACATATAACTACACTGAGTAGCAGACGACATCTAAGTATAGACCACAGCTCAAAAACCGAAAATGGACTTGACCGTGTCGTTGACCTTTCCCCGCTTCCTCTGTTTTAGGGTTCTTCTCGTCATCTGTGAACTGTAGGGACTGTTGTAAAGGGTTCCTACGCATAAAGGCTCATCAATGCATATTAGACGCGTGCAGAAGGTATGAAATGATTCGTCACACGAGGCCTAGTGCTGGAACGCTGTGTCAATATAAAATACGAAAGCAGCCCGTTAACATGGTACCACAGACACGATTGAGGTTATCATTATGCTGCAGACATAAGTGGAATTTCTACAAGGACGTCCTGCTATCTTGCTCTCCATATGGAACACTTGCAGCACTACACACCTATGATGTAAGTCAAAGGGGACATACGAATGGATGGGATCCAAGTAAGCCTTCCTCTTCCCCCATCAAACTCAGAAACCAAAGGTATTCAGAGGAAAATATTCCATATGCAGATTAACTAAATGAAGGTCTGTTGCCGCTGCAAATTTGGCCAAGATCGGATAAGTTCTGTAGAGGAAGTACAATATATACTCTGCTTCTATTTTCCGTCTGTTTGTGGACAAATATCAGATCAAAACGGTGATAGATAGCAGGAAACAGTTTACTCATAACGTCTGAAAAGATAATTCAGCGCCTTACTCCTTATGCGACCGGAAGTGATACAAATTACCACTTCCTGTCTCAATGTTAATAGTAATAGACAAAAAACAGTAAAAGGTAACACGTAATAGTTTTTTCATATGGATTCCGCATCTCCTTATCACGCAACTAAAATCGTAGATAATTCATATTCACTTCAACTTCAGGTTTCAAATACTAATCCGCATCCGGCAAAAACGAAAGAAACTGTTTCTTTGATATGAATTTAATGCAGGAATTAACTTCAATACTTCTAAATACTAAAATTGTAGATAGCCGTTGCTTCCGGATTGCTAAAGTTGTGAAAGATAGCGAGAAATTGTTTCTTGATATAAAGACGTTTCATCTCTCTCTTTTCTCCCTTTTATTGGAAACGGAAGTGACAAAGCAATTACTTCCATTTTCACTATTGAACCCCTGTAGGTTGGAAGTCTACTGTAGTTTCAGAGTGTAAAACGAAGTTCATTTGCTATGCGATAAAATTGAATGTTTTTGATTCCTCCCTGTCCAAAAATTACAAGACAGCGCCTTTAGGTATGTTAGTGTGTATGATACTGCCATGTTTATACCACTGCTCTCTCCCTGTCTAGCCTGCCAAATTGTGGTGTAACCTACCAGTGAAACTTCAAACCATATCTATCGCAGTTGCAAACATTGATAACATCCGTCTTATTTTTGTATACATGAGGGCAGGTTGTAAGTAACGCACAATTTATGCAGAAAAAAAGTTATTTTTAGTTTACCGTCCCACAATTATGCACCGAGGCGTAGAGAGACTCTGATGATGACACAGAAGATAATGATGGAATGAAGGAAGTGGGTCAAACGCGAGAATTCCGAGAAAATCCTCGCACACGGTGTTTGGGCACCACAAACTCCACTTCACACATGTAGAAGAAAGTTCCAAACGTAGCACATGAAGAAAATATAAAGAGTAAACCTTACATTAAAGCTATTTTTCAACTTAGCTACCAACTCTTTCAATACATCTCTTCAATCGTGGCACAAGTTTCAAAGAAGTCCGTGTTTTTTGAAATATATACGCACACCAATTTTACGATATTTCAGTTTGTCATTACCACATCATACATTGTACCGTTCGAGATGTTTAACATGCTCGACAATGTTTGAAAATGGATTCCGTGCTCATTACGAATTGTCTCTTTAATGGCCGCAACACTCTTTTGCTTGATGGTGTTAATGTACACCTCTGAAAAGAATTTGCACCACCTGGAGATGCTGATATGGTCTTCTCCATCTACGCGTTACAATCAGAAAATATCCATTTGTCTGAACTACTACTAGATTACTCTGCTCTTCGCGAGCACGCAACTGTAACATACGCAGTGTAACATCTTTACTCAGTAGTGCACGCTTTTGCCGCTAGAGGTACACTTCATCACAAAGAACTGCTGAATATAGTGCAGAATTCAAAGTGCTTCTCTTTCAATTTTTTTCACGTCCCAGATGAGTATGATAGCATGCGCAAAAATTGAACGTTACTCATTGATCTGCCCTCGTATTACGAACTGTAGAAGAACCAGAGAAAAAGTTAGGAGGAAGTTGCATGTCTTGTGTCGGAGGCCCATGACACATGAATCGCGTGACGAAAATTCATAACAGCAGGAAGAGAAGTCATGTTCCGGAGGAATTAACCCTCCGATACAAGCTTCGTCTCCCGCAACCAGTAAAAGCACTTAGCGGTTATCGAAAAATTTCATGTTCTCAGCCAACGAAGGGAGGGGGAAATTCTTAAAGTATGGGAATCTAGTACACACACACACATTATATCATGACGTAGTAGTACATATATATGTAAAATAAAAAGATAAAAGGTATTCGGAAGTCTAGAACAAACTGCTTTGCAATATTATTATATGAGCACTTGCAGAAACTTTCAATGGCTCGAGTTTTATTACTTTACAAATTTCAACAAAAAGTTTTTTTTATATATATTTTATTATTACTACTGAAAAAGAAAACGACTTTTTTTGTTTTTAAATGAAAGCACTAGGCAGAAAGTTACTTTTGCAAGCGAAATCTTGGGAAAATGGTGGTTATAAAAATAATAAGCGAACTAATGGATGGTCATTTTTTAACAGAAAATACTCTGAAATTTACTGAAGCCTGTTTGTAGCATTCGACTTAACTTATATTCGTCTCCATGTCCTTCAATCAGTGTGTCTGTTGCAAGTGAAATTTATCTTATTTTAACGAAATAAGCATTAGTTTTAAATATGAGTCGAGAAATAAGGTTTCCTCGTCTCGACTTTGTAGAACTATCGGCTCGTCTCGATTCTTGAAAAGCTTTTCTTATCTCGTCTTGATTTTTTCTGGTGTCGTTTTGAAAACTTAGTCCTGTTTTTCGTTCTTAATTTATTCTACAAGTTACCATAGTTACAAGTTACCCTTCCCCATCACGAGAAGTACACGAAGAGTGTTATATAACAAAACTTAAACCAATATTCTTGTTCGAAAAATTTACGTCGCACAATTATACCGGCTAAACTAAAGTAGACTGTGATGATGAGAAATAAAGAAAATGGTGGAATGAAGAAAGTGAGAGGAAATGGGGGAATCCTGAGAAAAATTACGCACACGGTATTTGTTCCCAACAAAGCTTACCTGGCGCTAGATGGGTTCGAACCAAGGACTCCATGCACCAGAAGTGGACACTCCACCACTGAGCCATGGCGGCCCCATAATTCTTGTTGGAGTATATTGTGCAGTGACATATATTTTTAAGCACTGAAAATAGGCACTATGTTCTTGATTGTGGTCGTACAATCAAGTCATCAAATTGTAGTTTTCATACCATTAACCATGCAATACTAAAACAGCCCTTGAGATTTAACCTTTTAATTGGAAAAAATGAAATGAAATTTTTGAGTTTTACGTCCCATGATTATGCCGGTTAGGCTAAAGGAGACGGTGATGATGAAAAATGAATGAAATGATGAAATGAATAAAGTGGGAGGAAACGGGAGAACCCCGAGAAAACCCACGCACACGGTGTTTGTCCACCACAAAGTTCACTTGGCGGGAGCAGGGTTTGAACAACCTTTTAATTGGCAAGCATTGATAGCATTACCATTAAATTATATAATTTGCTTTTATGGTTGAACCATGTCTTCCTTATCATAATCTCGAGTTTTTTAAAAGTATTTTTGTACTTTGGTTACAAAATACAGGATGTTTATTTCAAAGCAACATTGCCATAAAATAGGTCTTATGTGTAGCTACTGAGCAGCATTGCCCTATTATGGTAAAATATAAGAATACTGTCAGTAATTACCAACAGTTTCGTTGAAATATTTTACTACAGAGCAAGAAACCACAAATAAAAAATTAAAAGAAAAATTTTCGCGTAACGTAGGAGATAAAGCTTCTACAATACTAAATTTGACTGTCCCCTTCTGACGAAGATTAGAAGTATCTGAAAAAAAAAGAGACTCGCAAATCATGTATATGAGTATTGCATGAAAGCAATATTGCTAATTAAATGATCACTGAAGTTATAATTCGTGCTGATAACGCAATAGAATGCGATGTTAATTGAGAGCAACACTGTCCAATAAAGGGCTAAAACAGGTGAACTTGTGTCGCCCATAGAGTCTTGAAACTTCTGGTCTCGTGGGCAAAACTAATAAACATATCTTAGACCCTACATTTAAATTCTGAAAACAATGAAGGTGTAAACTGGCGCTGAAGTCAACCTCAAGATGAAAGTTTCCACTTTTACACAAGGTGGTATGAAAATAATTAAGCACAGGGCCCGACCCCTAGGCAATTTGCTGCCCTTCTTTTCTCCAGAAACAACAAATCTTAAAAGCGATAATTACTAGTATTTTTCCCTATCATAACTTTACTTACCGTGATGTTAATGAAAATATAGAATTCAAAAATAATAATAATTAAGTTTATATATATATATATATATATATATATATATATATATATATATATATATATATATATATATATATATATATATATATATATATATATATATATATATATATACAGGGTGGCCCAAAAGTAGGTATACACCCCTGCATTGATCAAATATAAAATTCTAGTGTATTGCTTTATTTGCTTCGGCTCTTCCGAGCTTAAGATATAAGTAAAAATGCATTAAGAACAAATACTAAAAGAAACTAAGTCTGCCTGATGGATAACAATAAGAAATTATATAAAATGCAATGACCTGATCAGTACGTTACTGTATACCTACATTGGGCCCTGTATATATATACAGAGTGGCCCATTGTAATCTTTCCACGGAAATATCTCGAAAACGGTTGAATATAAATGAACCAAACAAAAACTCAAATAGGAAACACCATCGGGCACACGGAATGGTGTTGTCGTGGTGCCTCTCAGAGCCGTCCTTCATGGGGGCCCGGGGCCCAACTTTAAAATTTTAAATGGAAACATGGGGCGAGTAGTATCTCCTTCGATAGATCTTTAAAAACTAAAAATAGGATTGTGGCAAAAGATTTTTCATATCGGTCACCGTGCAAGTCAAAATTACACATTTGTAGGAACATGACTTTTAAAGTTTGTTAATCTATCAAAAGTACTCCCTGGGATACTGGTATTTCTGCCATCTAGGAGTTAATGTATAGTTACGTCTCTGGAAAAATACCACCAGGTAGCGCTCTCTTCCCTTTGAACCGATGATAACTCAAAATTTCCATTTTTTTGAGTTGTAACACTCTCCCAGAGGGTGTACAATATATATATCGGGTGTCCTTAAAATGACGCCCACGGACCGCAGAGCACTATTATACAGGCTAAAATAAAGAGAAAATGTTATATGATGGCTAAATGAGCCCTTGGAGGATTTCCTTCAGCCGCTAAGTTGAATCAAAATTTCACAATGTGGCAACTTCGCAAATTAACTTGGAGGTATTAGCAGTGCTGTACCAATACAGCAAGTAGTTGTACGCTAATAAGTGATGCTATAGACTTAGCTGCCATCTGGAAAGAATCAATATAACTATTTGATAGATTAGTACATCTAATCTATGATTCTTTATTTGCGACGTTGCCACATAGTGCAATTAGTGTCTTCCGACGAGGACTCGAAAGGTATACAAATATATTAGTATATATTTTTCGCTTTATTTTGACTTCTTCGCTTTATTTTCGCTTTAAGTGAGAATAGTGCTCTGTGTTCTGAGCGCGCCATTTTTATAACACCCAATATATATATAATTGGACTTCTTTATGTATCACGATACAAAGTGAAATAATAAAAACTACCTCATCAAATTCTCGCTGCTACTGCAAATTGATAACAAACAGAAATAAAGTTCCTTACAGCCATAAGTTCCTTCATTCCTTCCTGAGGTCCCTGATTAGGTCCCTGAACAAGTAAGTTTGTGGTGGACAGTATCGTGTCTGTGGGTTTTCTCAGGGTACTCCTCTTTCCTCCCACATTCTCATTCCACCAAATTCTTCCATCATCAATCATTCACTTGCCTTAAGAGACCTAATCACGGCGAAATTAAAATACCGCTAATTTTACAGTAATTATATATCTTCAAATAGATAAAAGATAATTGAAATGTGGAGCAAGAGCGCCCTAGACAATATTATTTTGCGTGAGGTACCGTTATCAGAAGTCACCTAGTGGCTTTCCGTTTTCAGCTGTTTAGAAACGCGAAAATAAATGCCGATTTCCAAAATGGCTCGAAATCTAAAGCAGATAAGTGAGTCGTGATAACGGTATCTCATGTAAAATGATATTGTCTAGGGCGCTCTTGTTCCATATTTCGATTATCTTTTATCTATTTGAAGATATCAGATAATTACTGTAAAATTAGCGGTATTTTAATTTCGCCGGGATGAGGCCTCTTAATCATCCGTTTCTGTTAGCCTAAAGTGCGTAATCATGAGACGTTACACTGAAAGATGAGCAAAAACTCATTTCAAACTGCTCGGCCGTTTGCCGCTTTGTGATTACATTCAAGATTACTTTCGTTTTTACTTGCATAGATTTTGTATTCTATTACATTTTCGGTACTCTGTAGGATATTTAAAATTAACTCGTCTACCAAGATAGATTTTTAAAGAAACGTGCATGGAATGAAACCACATAAAATTACTGAACATTGAGTGAATATTTTAAAAGAAAATAAATGAATAAAGACCGAACGCGAAAGAAAATCTTAAAAATATGATCTGTAAAATAAGCGGAAGGATTTAAAATATGTTATCGATTAAACTTGTGACTTAAAATACAGGACATCAGCGCAATAATTTATATCAACTTTCAACTGAACCATTTATTATAGGATGAACAATTAAAGACAAGAAGAAAACATAAATTTAGGTAAAATTAACAGCTTTCGTCGTGGAGGGACATGTGAAGTAATTTAATGTCACATTATCATTAAAAGTGCTTCCGATTCATTGCTTCCCAGCTACAGAGAGTGTGGGCTTTACATATTCATAAACTTCCCATCCCCAGTAGTCAACAGCATACCATCAGAGCTTAACATAGCGTTACATAAAAAGATCAGCCCTCATTTTGCAGAATGATACAACGAGGCTAGCGTGACCGGGGGAAGTTGGAACAAAAACATAACAGGATAAATCACGTCTCTTGTTGTAGGGGAGGGAAGGGAAAGTGATAAAATTCATGAAGGTTTCGTCTCAAGTCAACACGCAACGTGTGCCTTCTCTGTCACGGAAGGGCTTCAGTTAATGGCGCCGTCCACACAATTAAAATGGTCGTCTTTTTTGATAATGGCTGATACGCCATTGTAATAGGCGTAGCCATTCTTCTAGGAGATACAAGAAATTTAATAATTATACCAAGCATAAGGTTGGATATCGAATACAAACTGAGTTAAACGAGGGATGTTTAAATTGCAGCCCGCTAGTCAGATGTATGATGCGAAGAGTCCGCACAAAGACAAATAGTGAGGAGTCATGGGGTTGTTAACCCTGTAGCTCAGCTTAAGCAACAAAAATGGGGATGAGAACTAGCATCCCATCCAAAGATTTTGTTCATCAAACTTAATTGCACACACTGAGAAAAAAATGTATGTGGCGTACGCAAAATAGTGGGTCTAGGTCAAAACCCCCACAGCCAAAACCCCCACACTCAAGAAATGTCAAAACGCCCACACGATCGGTCATAACTCCCACACAAATGGACAAATCCCCCAAACGCACAAACGGTCAAAACCCCCACAGCCAAAACCCCCCAAACTCAAGAAATGTCAAAACGCCCACACGATCGGTCATAACTCCCACACAAATGGACAAATCTCCCAAACGCACGAACGGTCAAAACCCCCACACTCAAGAAATGTCAAAACACCCACAAAATCGGTCAAAACTCCCACACAAATGGACAAAACTCCCACACATAGCAACGGTCACAATCCCCACATAAATGGACAAAACCCCCACACAAATGGACAAAACTCCCACATGCAGAAATTGTCACAACTGCCACACAAATGGACAAAACCCCCACACAATCGGACAAATCCCCCACACTCCGAAAATACCGTGATTGCACGTCTTTGTTGCGGCTCTTTACGATCCCCACTTTAGTGTTTCTGTCATTACAAAACAGTGCAAGAAGAATAGTTGCAACATCAGTTTAAGTGGAATAAAAAAATGTTATTAAAAAGTACAAGGGCAAGACATACGACCAGGATCATTTCAGAGTGTGGGAGATTTGACCGATTGTGTGGGTTTTTTGTCCATTTGTGTGGCAGTTGTGACAATTTCTGCGTGTGGGAGTTTTGTCCATTTGTGTGGGGGTTTTGTCCATTTATGTGGGGATTGTGACCGTTGCTATGTGTGGCTGTTTTGTCCATTTGTATGGGAGTTATGACCGTTGGAGGTTATGACCGATTACCAGTGTGGGGGTTATGACCGTTCGTGTATTTGGGAGATTTGTCCATTTGTGTGGGGGTTATGACCGATCGTGTGGGCGTTTTGACATTTCTTGAGTGTGGGGGTTTTGGCTGTTGGGGTTTTGACCGTTCGTGTGTTTGGGAGATTTGTCCATTTGTGTGGGGGTTATGACCGTTTGTGTGGGCGTTTTGACATTTCTTGAGTGTGGGTGTTTTGGCTGTGGGGGTTTTGACCGGTTCCCAAAATAGTATGTTACATTTGTAAATCCTAGACCCTATAGTTTTTGGATTTAACGTGCAGCAGACGTATAACCGAAAACGTATGTTTTATAATACTTTCTGTATAAATGTTCCATCTGTACGTACTTTCTGTATGAAACAATAAAGGGAGTCAGGATCTCACATACAAATGGACGTATATAACATATAGCTGACCATATATGTATGTAATATAAGGAAGACTGTTAGATATCAATGTATGTACTATAAGGAAGACTGTTAGATATCAGTCATCGTGCAACGGCATGATGTAACATCTAAGGGCAGTGCCTATATAGCAAATGGATGACGTATGATTCGTACTGATTTCTGTAGTGAGCAAAAGGATTCCGCATATTTGTACAATATACCGCTGTCCGGATGACGGATTTTTCTCGGTGTACAATTGAAACCAAACACTTACAAAAGAAAACAGACTGTGATGTCATGTTCGCCCGAAGGCGAAGGCAGGTTGTTTCCGCCCCCTCCCCTAGCTCACGAAAATGTATACGTGATATAGCAAACGGCGTATATTAAATACGAGGAATGCCAGACCTAATATAGCAACCATAGAAATGTCCTCTTAGAAAATTTTTTTCGGGTGCCCTTGTGTGATACAGAGTGAAAACAGTGTGAAAAAAGCGATTAACGAAAGGATACGATCTTTTAGAACAGACGGTCTATTATCCGATGTTGCTGGTAGGGGGCGCAGTGGCTCAGTGGTAGAGCGTTCACCTCCGATGCTTAGGGTTCCTGGTTCGCTTCCAGCTCGCGCCGTGTGAACTTTGTGGTGGACAAACACCGTGCTCCTGGGTTTTCTCGGGGTTCTCTCGTTTCCTCCCACTTTCTTCATTCCATCACTTCATTCCTTTCTCATCATCATCGTCTCCTTTAGCCTAACCGGCATAAATGTGGGACGTTAAACTCAAAGATTTCATTTCCGATGTTGCTGGCTCTTAAACGGCTATGAGGTAGATGACAACGAGAGCTGTGGCCAAACCTTCTTCTGTTGTCCTCTGCAAATACAAAGTTACGATTAAACGGATTTTACAGCCAAAGGTTGTCGATGTTTGAAACCACCAAATACTAAATTCTTCTCTACATCTTATTGGAACTCACTTCAGCAGCGATAAACCCCATTCCTTTTTCAATTTAGGCAAAGGTACCAGAACCTTGAATGGAATCCTCTAGTCTGTTACTTTATTTCAGTTAATTTACAATGAAGAAAAATATTGACTTGACTTTAAAATTTTAATGACATACTCTTATGTCTCGGTGACAAAGCTACTTTATGTTTCAAAAGATAAATAGACGAGTACCGTATTATTGTAACCCGAGCGGTTAGAGGATCTGAGAAATTGTATATTTCGGTAAAACTAACTTTCACAACTATACCTTTTAACATACACCCTTCATCTTTTCCAAATATCTTTACTGGGACGAGGACTCACTAAATGATGTATTGTGTAGCGTGACTAACATATAACACGTGCATGAACCGCCAGAATTCAATGTTTCGAAAAATGTAACATAACACCTTTATCTTCAAGCGCTTCAATTGTCTTTCCAATTGTTATTATTATTATTATTTTACATATCTTCATCCTCTTTTCACATCCCCGCCCCGAGATGAAAGTGTCTCTAATGTCTACATTTAATCGAGACAAACAATTCCAGGCATCTGTCCGAATAAGAAAAAGTACCAGTGAAAATCATAAGATTATTTTTTAAACTAGATTGAAAAGGTATTGGTGAAGCTCTGATGATAACGTTAGCCATCGATTGCAGACAGGCGCTGGTGTCTTTGAAGGTAGTAGTACATTGCAATCGCATCTCTCTCTCTCTCTCTGTGGGCCTGGGTCAGTAGAACACGTACAACTTCTGTAACGAGACAAAATAGCTGTTAGCGTCTGTTCATTGAAATGTGGTGATCAACCAATCACTATGTAGAATGGAAGGATAAGGGGTAAAAGGAACAATGAATAATTCAACAACCCATACTGAGAAAAAATTGTAACTGGCGTACTTAAAAAGATAGGTTACATGCGTAATTCTTGTAGTGTTTGGACTTAACGTACAGCAGACGTATAACTGAAAACGCATGTTCTATAATGCTTTCTATATAAGTGTTCCATTTATACGTACTTTCTGTATGAAACAATGTAGGCGGGCAGGATCTCACATACAAATGGACGTATATAACATACAGGTGACGAAGGTAACATAAGTATATGTATGTGATATACGGAAAACTGTTAGATGTCAGGCATCCTGCAAGGGCATGATGTAACATCTAAGGGCAGTGCCTATGTAGCATACGGATAACGTATGCTCCGTACTGATTTCTATAGTAAGCAAGAGGATACCGTATATTTACAATTTACCGCTGTCCTAAGAACGGATTTTTCTCTGTGCACATTTAGACGAACACTTTAATAACCAAAACTAAATGTAATATGAGCAAACCATAAATATTCCAACACGTAAGGAAATAACACACTAACGCATACTTCTATTATATAGATAAATATGATTCTTGAGAAATGATAAAGATCTCTATAATAAATTGAATATAAGTAAAAAGAAAAACAAAAAGAAATTCTATGTATTCCATATGTACTCTAACAAAGTTATAAAAAGCATTAGGTGAATGATTCAAAGAAAGAAATGATCTACGTAATGCAAGAATAAAATTGTCTTAATAGTTAATCGAAGTTAATAACGACTACCTGAACCTGCGCTCTCCACACAGCGCATCATTCACATATGAGCATGCATCTCCTTGTCACTCCAAACAATAAAAAAATCAACTTAGACTGGAGAAATGGTTATCCTTGGTTTTTCATCATTTGCTCGTGAAACAAACACCTAACACATACGCAACCCCGTATACATATATGATGTGTTGGAATGTATAACTCATAGGATATGATGCTTTACTTTTTCAAAATTTCAACTCTTCCATTTTACCCCTAGCAAATGTAATAAAGAAATAACAGTCATGTATTTTAAATATTGAGTTAGAACGGGACAATCTACACAAAATTTGGATTCGACAAACGAAAGCGACACGTTTCTAGCACTTGTGGTTTTCGAGATCGCATTGTAGAAAGAATTCGGGAATATAGAATAGACGATACCAAGAGCGCCGACTTCTCTGTAGTTTCTGGGATGGGAGGCATTTAGATGCAGAAAGTACATATGAGGATTTTAAGACAAATTTCATTCAAATTATGCCAAATATTGTAAATTCGCAAAAACAATGAAGGGGCCCAAATGAGCTTTGGGTGCCCGGGCTACCAAAATGTGTGGTAACCGGAACAATGTCTTGTATTGTATTTGCAATTAGGCTATATTTAATTATGGAATACGGTATCGTTGACCCTACGAGAAAGAAAAATAAAATTCAAATCAAATGAAATATTTTAGTTTAACGTCCCACGTTTATACCCTTTAGGCTAAAGGAGGCGACGATTAAAGCAAGTGAGTAATGATGGACGAATTGGTGGAATGGGAATGTGGAAGTAAACAGGAATACCTGGAGAAAACCAACTGACATGATGTCCACCACAAACTCTTGACCGGGAATTGAACAAGGGGCCCCATGCACCAGACGGAGGGGGCCCTCTAAGCGTTCTACTATTGAGCCACCATACCTCCAGCCTACGAGAAAGAAACGTTGGTGACACTTAACAAGCTCTGAGTTTTTTTAGTAAACTCAAAGCAACATCATACAGATTAACTAACTAACTAACTCTAAGGTTCAATGCTGCGTTCACAAAAGCTTAGCACTGACTTCTATCCTTAGCCAACTGGATCCAGTTTCTGCGAGATCTATCTTAATATTGTCCTCCCATCTGCCCTAGATCTTCCTAATAGTCGTTTTCCAGTCAAGATTTTGAAAGCGTTTCTACTTTCTTCCATTCTAGCTACATGACCCGCCCACCTAAGCCTCCTAGACTTGACGACCCTAAGAATGTTGGGTAAACCGTCTAAATTATGTAGTTCCTCGTTATGAAGTTTCCGTCATTCCCCATTCCCGTTCCTCTTGGGTCCGAATATTCGTCTCAGAATCTTGTTCTCAAATACTTTCAGTCTATGTTCTTCCCTCAGAGTAAGCGACCATGTTTCGCAACCATGCAGAACAACAGGCATGATTATCTTTTTATATATTTTAAGCTTCAAATTCCTCGACAGAATTCGCGACGACAAGAGATTTTGAACTGAATAACAACTCGAATTAAATGCGTTTAATCGACATTTAATTTCTGCGTGAATATGATTTTCGTCTGTTAATATTGATCCTAGATATTCGAAACTACCCACTTCATCAAAAATATTACCTAATATTTTAACGCATCCATAATTTGCCGTATTACGGTCCCGACGCATTTCCATGTATTTAGTTTTTTCTGCATTAACTTCTAAACCCATGTCCCTGCAAGCGTTTAATAAGACCTCTGCATTTCTTTTTTATTGTTGTATCTTCCCCTCTTAAATTTACATCAGCATACACCATAACCTGTTGACCACCGTTCAACTCTAGGCCCTGATTATATCTTTCATTTTACATCATTGAAACACAAGGCTTAATAACACTTTTTTTTTTTTTTTTTTTTTACATACAGACCTTTAAATCTATCAATAAGAGTGGAAAAGTATAATGCTTTTGCTGTCATTTCACCAACTCTACTCATACGTAATTGTCGTATCGTCTGCATGACTATGCATAGATGATTCATTCTACAATGCTATTGTATTGCATTGTATTGTATTTGGACTATCCTGCAGAAAATTCGTGGTTCACCTTTTACGATACAAATCCTTCTTTACTTGACTAATGTATTTCAATGTATGGATGTTAGCATCACACGTTAATCAAAGTACCGTACTAGCGTATTTTCACATTTTGCGAGGGGAAGACAAGCTTATCCACCGACATGAGTTTCATGTTTGTTATTAGTATACAACTTATTAAAAATGATGTGTTTTTCAGACTCAAAGAAGGGGACTTGCCCTTTCTTGACCTCCCCAAATGACGCCCCTGAGCCAAAGTCTTAATACAACGCTAAAAACGACTCTGCATAAGGCCCATTACATAGTATTCTTAACACTCGTCTCATGACACGTAACAAGGATTTAAAAATAGCAGAAATATAGCTCACGAGATGGCAGCACAATAGGCTTTACATCAACTTGGGACTTTATTATGTTGTTCTTTTTCTACTAAGAATATTTTGTTTTTTTGTTAAACGCTACTTTTAAAACTATTTGAGATACATAATTATTTTAAGAGTTATCATGTAAATTTGTTAAAGTAAAGTGTATTTTCCTTAAAAGTTACAAGAGAAATATTTGACTTTGGTCTTATATTTTCAAACGACGGCATTTTCGTTAACTCTGGTTTCCCTTCAAATCGTATAAATCTTTCGCCTTTTACTAAAGATTTCCGTGGAGGGGAACAAAAGATGAGTCTATAACAAGTTTTTTGTGTGGTACAGTTAGCACTGAACCCTAATAAAGCATTAAAACAAATTGTAGATAAATACTCGTATATGGTACAAAGTATATTGTTAAAAGAAAAAGCATATTACATTTTGTATTATTGCTACAATGCAACGTTCTGTTCTGTACTTGGAGCAATACCATCTGCTTTGTTCAACCTTGATCTTGTTATCATCACAACACAATTTTTAATTATATTTTTATTGTAACTACAATAATCCCGTTCTTTCACTGTTATGTCCAATGAAAATTTGCGGAAGAAAAGATTCCAAGGAAAAGTTATACAGTAGAACCTGTCAGTCCGATTGATCCGACCGTGCTAGAGTCCGACTCACGAGGCTTATTGTCTTCTACTGTCGTCGCAGCATTGTTGTTTACCTGCTGTTACTGCATATCCGCTTTAGTGCTCTGTCATCTCTTGTATCGTTGTGCGTCTTTTCTGTACCATACTCTGCAGCTTTTAGTGCTTACTGTTCGTTAGTTTTTAATGTAGGGAACAATATAGTCATTTTCGAGTTCATAGAATCTGACCTTTTTTGCATTCCGACCATAACCTCAGTCCCAAAGGTGACGGATTAGAGGGGTTCTACTGTAGCCCCTTTCCACTGGCTAGACAATAGGATAGCCAAACCAAGACGTTAGGTTATCAGCAACGTAACTCTAATTCCCTAACTAAAATAAGTGACTTCATTCTCCTTTACAAACGTTTGTCACACTTCTAGTGGACGTTTTCTTCCTCTCCCATGTTTTCCTTCCGCTCGTAATATTTTTTCAAGCGTTGCAAAACAAAGAAATTTCTTGTCTCCCCAATAGAAAGGTGTTGCAATTATAATTGCGGTTGAAGCTTAAGCGAATAAGAGGTTGTAAATCAGTGATGGCCCTCGAATAAAAATTTTAAAAGATGTATAATTTTTGTTCTTTTAACTCCTAGCGTAAGCGAAGACTAAAGCTGGCTATGTAGAACGGAACATGACGCTAAAATTGATATTTCTCTTCAGTAACATTTTGCTTAACCCTTTCAAAATTAGTTTTAAAAGAAATTGTAGTCTTTCAGTTAGGAAGCTATTGCCCCTGTCCTAATTACCAGAGATTGATGGTTTGTCATGCTCATGATGTTTGGATGAATTAACGGTTTTGGGGCCCTGGAGCCCACTATTTCAAGGGGACCCTATGTTACGAATAATTCCAGCGCATAAATTTTCTTCACTTCCTTCCACAGCCTCATAGGCTTATCGAAACACTGAGAACTATGTTGCAATATTTTAATGTACTGCAAGTTTACAATAATTAGTTTAATTACATTCATTATTAATAGTTAAATGCTCATATACTTCAGTGTAATACACAAATGCCAAATACAAGTCAAATGGTCAACAGTTCGTGTAAAAACACTAATAGCGTAAAGGAGATTTGCAAAACCTCCTAGATTTGCTCTAAGTAATGACAGAGATATTTCAAAGGAATTGTCACCACAAGCTAATAATTTGGTTTGTAAAAGAAGCCCAAATAGCTTCTCTGTCACAAAATAAGAATCGTGTTTGTGAAGACGCTGGTGGAAGAACACTTCACTCTGGGGAAAAAAGAAATAGCAAGAGTCTGAAGCCTACCATATAATAAGTTGATTGCTATATTCTACTATTAAAGAGAAAGATTTTTGGAGGCCCCCTGAGCTTGGGGGTTCCGGAACCTAGGCTCCATTGAGTCCGCCCTTAGTCCGCCCCTGTGGTTCGTACATCATCTTCGGAACGACTCAAGCTTTCGAATGACTCCTTTTACATGTATTCCTATCCGTAAATTCGGGAGAAATTATGCCACATTCACAGATTTTTTTTAAAAGTCCGTATACCTATTAGGGTGCTCTTAGCCAAGTCCTGTGTGCAGGTATCCCCACGGAATTACTAATATAATGTAATAAAAGGGAAATAGTTCTGTATTAAGCAGAAAGTTTAATGTGGCAATGGGCAGATATGTGAATTCAATTGGCCATTTAGATAGAAAGAAAGTAAAAACTCCTATTATCGCATCGTTTTGTAACATAAATGTAACTTCTTGGTGGAAAATGTTCATATCTCTATTTCAAATAAGAATTTAATACTAGTTTTAAGGAGAAAGTTGTGGAAAGTATAACATTGAATCTATTAGAACTCAAAGATGGCGATATGAATCTACGCAATTTTTTGTTCGTTGTCAAGAATTATTGGA
This sequence comes from Thermobia domestica, assembly GCF_964235325.1. Taxonomy (NCBI): domain Eukaryota; kingdom Metazoa; phylum Arthropoda; class Insecta; order Zygentoma; family Lepismatidae; genus Thermobia; species Thermobia domestica. The sequence continues at coordinate 334,051,143 of NC_137457.1, read as the reverse complement.
TTTCCTGTCATAGCTGTTTATTTCTGCCAGAGTAGTTTCTAAGTCCATTTCCGTAAAACTTGGAAGAGACGTGCAGATCCTCACAACCAGAAGCAGAGAGAAAAGTTTTCTGATGGAACTTGTATCTGCAGAACTTATATGATTCAGCTGTCGTCAAAGGCTTCTGCTAGATCTATCTTCAGTTGGTAGAACGACGGGGGCGGACGGAAGTTTGCTCTTCTCTCCACAACAACCATTTCTCTTACTTTCCGGTTTTTGTACGTTAGTAAGGGGGAGGGGTGTCTTCCATGACAAGGAACAGAAAGGCTTCTAGTTCTTTTTTTTTATTATTTGTTGTGCCTTTTGGTGATATTTATCAATTTTTTGTTGCTTTTGATATAATCATTCAGTGAATACAAAACTTATTCACTATCTTCTTTTGGCCCAGTACTTCTGTTTGCGTCGTCCTGGGTTTAGTTCTTGATAGAAGTACTTGCATCGCGATACAAACGTGGGTACTAGTTTATTTACTACTTTAAATACTAGTTTCGTTTCATACATTGTGGCCCGTAATTATGTATATAATGTTTCAAGGACTGTGATATAGAAACTAGTAACATAACTTGAACATAAACACATTACTCTCGTACCTTTCCTTCCTAGAATTTAATCTTTGTTCTCCATGGCGTGGTCTACTAATGTACCATCCAAATCGATACATGCCTGGAGAAGAAGAGCAACCATCCAAATCGATACATGCCTGGAGAAGAAGAGCAACCATCCAAATCGATACATGCCTGGAGACGAGCAACCATCCAAATCGATACATGCCTGGAGAAGAAGAGCAACCGTCCAAATCGATACATGCCTGGAGAAGAGCAACCATCCAAATCGATACATGCCTGGAGAAGAAGAGCAACCATCCAAATCAATACATGCCTGGAGACGAAGAGCAACCATCCAAATCGATACATGTCTGAAGTCGAAGAGCAACCATCCAAATCAATACATGCCTGGAGACGAAGAGCAACCATCCAAATCGATACATGCCTGGAGAAGAAGAGCAACCATCCAAATCGATACATGCCTGGAGAAGAAGAGCAACCATCCAAATCGATACATGCCTGGAGAAGAAGAGCAACCATCCAAATCGATACATGCCTGGAGAAGAAGAGCAACCATCCAAATCGATACATGCCTGGAGACGAAGAGCAACCATCCAAATCGATGCATGCCTGGAGACGAAGAGCAACCATCCAAATCGATACATGCCTGGAGACCAAGAGCAACATTGTCACAAGTAGCTTGACGATCCGTACTGGTACCTTGTGGAACTCTTCAATGATAGCTTCTCGTAGTTCGGCCAAACTGCGTATGTGATGTTGATACACTTTGTCCTTTAAAACATTCCATAAGAAAAAGTCATGTGATATTAAATCGGGAGATCGACCTGGCCACTCCACAGACCCACGTGGACCGATCCAGCCGTTCGGAAATGTTTCGTTCACCCTTTCTAGCACTGGTATTGCATAGTGAGGCGGTGTTCCATCTTGCGTCATACCCACTCCCAGGCTACACAGTGTTGTCATATCGAAACATTTTGTAAAGAATTACAAGTACTGCAGTGAGTAAAACATCACACACATAATTATGGCTACTCTATACATTAGTTAGTTGTTTATTAGATTAGTGTTTAGTGTCCCTTTCACCACCGAGACTGTATGACACGTGGACCTACAGCTTAACGTGGCTCCTTTCGGTCATCAAAAGGCACGCTAACTATATAGTTACGAGGATGGTCTATTTCATAGCCTGGGTTCGATTCCAGGCGGAAGTTCATGTGATTCGAATTCCACGTTAAGTTGACGGCCTCGCTGCCGAACGAGATGCTAAACTCAAATGCAATCCAAAATCCGTTTTATAGAGCTTTGGAACTGACGATAGACATAAAAGTGAGGAAACCAATCAGCAAGGACTTCCCTGATTTCGGAAAATATTTGTCATTGATTGGTTTTAAGGGGGGGGGAATTACCATAAATATAGATTATCAAATTATTAAGTCATGTATAAATAAATTAAACGGAAATTAATGATTTTTTTGTAAAATAAATAAATAAGTCAAACCCCCAATTGTGATTAGCCATTAATAAGGAACCAAAGGTGACCACTCGAAAATATTTCACCTGCGTACTAAATGAGTCAAGCCCTAGATCTATGCTAAGATTGATCAGAATCAGTTCAGTTCTATAGCTCTCATACAATATATACTGTTCTTATGATCGACCATTTAAAAAAAAGCAAGTAGCAGTGTCATGTGTACATAACGCAAGAGAGTTTGGTTTGTTTCGCGTAATATTTTGTCAAATAATATTGAAACCGGAAGTAGTAGTAGGTTTGCATCACTTCCAGTTTTATTACAGAGCTAAGGGTGGAGATTAAAGGGATTCTTGAATCATTTAACTCTTTAACATGTTATGACGTAGTACTACGTCATGGCGTATGTGCAGTGGAAACGGCTACGACGTAGTACTACGTCTTGACTAAAAAGTCACTTATGTTCAGTGGCAATGACGACGGTCTCTCTCGAAAACTTTTTCTTCTTATATTTAAATCGGAAAGAAATCAATAGATGACTCTGAATGCCCATAATGTCCAAACGACATGAGGTTTTGGAATATCAAATGGCACATTGTTGCTCGTAAGAAGAACATTGTTGCTGCTGTAATAAAAGAAGCAGAAACTGCATTTCAAAATGGTAGCGAACGTCTTGATGAGGAGGGGGCCTTTATTTCATAGTTCTATAAAGTAAGAATGGGGTCCATAATTAGAAAGAGGAAAGAAGAGGTATATGATGAAGAGACAATGCGTAGACTGCTTGACGATGACGGGTCAGATACAATATGGATGGCTGGTTCAATACAGATGATGAAAGTGATCCAGAGACGTCAGAAAATAGTTCAGAAAGTGAATATAGTGATGATGGTAATTACAATTCGAACAGTATGACTTGGAGTTTCAATCTTTGTGGCTACGACGTTTACGTCTGTCATCTGAGAGTAAATATTTTCATAAAAACTGTGCCAGTTAAAGGGTTAATCAATTGCAGGAAGCTGCTTCCGTTTTTGCTCCGTTGTATTGAACGTTGAAACTGGAAATGGAAAATTTCTACCGCTCATGGGCGGCGATTAGGGGGGCAAAGGGGAGCAGTTGCCCCCGCACTTTCTTGAAATAACCCATTAATGTATATACCGGTAATATCATTTGGAAATAAAGTTTTTGTATGTATTATTAGAGATGCAAAAAAGCCGGCTTTTTTGAATCGATGGTTTTCTTCACATAAAAAGCCGGCTTTTTTGGGAAAAAAACGAGAATTTTGGAAATTTTGGCTTTTTTCATTTTCATGATTTTTCTATCTAAATAGCTTTCTTATAGTATATTCTATACTTAGATAAGAATTCCATGACCTAAATGCCATATTTCGCTCTAAAATTCACCATCAAGATGGATGGAGCACATGTTTTACGAATTAAAACTAACATGAAGAATGTAGTATTTGAGGGCAATTTTAGAGGCTATTTAACTTTATTTTAACTTTTGAGTTATCGATATTTTTTCTTCTCGATATCATTTCAGTTTGTCGTCTGTTTCATTTCTAAGAGCTTAGTACTCTAGCTTCTAACGCAGAAGTTAAACTTACGTTTTTCTATATATCCGTTAAAGCGTACGTTTTTCAATATATCCGTCTAACCGTACTTCCACATTTCTGTTATACTGTAGCTGTGCAACGATTTAGCAATAATTTTCCGGATACAACTTTGAATACTAATTTATACAAATAATCAGTAGCAGATTTAGAAACGTACTTTGGGACGGGTTTCTCTGATTGTTTCATTTTCTAAAATCTCCTAATTTTATTTGGGAGGAGCTTGAAGTTTATGAGTACAGGCATAACTAATACTGTATTTCGTTTCGTTTATATATTTAGCGATAATCTTCCGGATACAACCTTGAAGATCATTTTATACTGAGAATCAGTGGCGGATTTAGAAAAGTATTTTGAGAGGGTTTTTTTCTTACTAATGTTTAGTTTTTCTAAACATTTGTAATTTTTATTTGACGGCAGCTTAAAGTTAATGAGTAAAGGCATAACTGAAAGATATTTCGTTTGTTTTAGACATTCCGTAGCTTTGGGGAACAGGCTTCAGTCCGAAAGACCGCCCCCACCCCTAACCCTCGCAAAACCGTCACTGCTGGTAATTAGTAATAATAACGATTTAAAAACAATAAGAAATGAAGTCAGCCAACTCACAGTACACGCACTATTTCTACTTCATAGATGGAATGAAGAAAAGTTTTGTCAGAATGGTCGAATGCTGAGTTGAATTCCGGACTTCTCGATAGAAGCGCAAAAGCTCCAGTCAATCATGTTTGTTGTGCAGTTGTATTTATCTTAACTTAAATATATTCCGTAGTCCTTTTTTTGTGTGTGTGTTGGTGGGGTGGGGAGAGTTCCATAATGATATGAAGGGTGTGAGCCAAGAACATGGTAACTAACAAATTTTCAATTGCTGAGTTACGCAGCATCAGATAGGCAGCAACGCATACCGCTTCGTTTAATCCCTCATGTATAGACTTATGTGAAAAATCAGCTTTCCGACTTTCAAAATGGATTGTGCAGCAGAAAATTTCTAATTTCTTAAAATAGTAAAATTATGGGTTACCATGTTCTTATCTCACACCCTTCATGTTCAATCGCTCTTGTTAAAAATACAGAAAACTTGAGGACTGAATAAACCGTGATGGTGCTTATATAAAACTGTAGAATTTCAAGAATATACAAAACCAAAAGCTCTAGGTGTGCAGCCTTTAAGTGTATCATATAAATCTAAGTATTTTTCTTATGTTTTATTTTAATTTTATTTTGTTCCAAAAAGAGGGTATGGAATATTTTGAAGTAAAAATACAGGGTGTCCGAGAAGTCCTTCCCTGATTACAGAAACTGACAACTCAGGCTAGAAATAAGATAGAAATATGAAACTGGTGTTGAATTGTTTACAAACTATAAAAGTTTTGGTCACGTCAGTACACTTCCACATGAGCACCCTTGGTAGCACGTAGCACATCTAGGCGATATTCAATTTCCATCCACACATTAGCCAACATCACTGGAGGGATCGATGCAACGACTGTGGTTATTCGTGGCTGCAGGGTTTCAAGATCTGGTACACGTGTTCGGTAGACCTCATCCTTGACATAACCCCATAAAAAGAAGTCTAATGGGGTTATGTCAGGAGAGCGTGGAGGCCAAGCTGTTGGTCCATCACGACCAATCCATCGCCCAGGAAATGTCCTATCGAGATAGGCACGGACGTCCAAACCCCAATGAGGTGGTGCACCGTCTTGCTGAAAAACGACATCGGGGCGATACTGAAGCAGCTGAGGAACAGCATACAGCTGCAACATATCCAGGTACACTGCAGATGTGATGGTATCCTCAGCGAAGAAGAATGGCCCGATAATTCGATCGTGCAATAACGCGCACCAAACATTCACCTTTGGACTGCCTCTGGTGAACTCCCTGACCTCCCTGGGGGGTTCTGAACCCCAAATGCGTACATTATGGCGATTCACTACTCCACTGACAAAGAATGTCGCTTCGTCGGAAAAGGCAATTCGTCTGAGATAACCATTATCGTCCTCAATACGTGATAGCATTTCGACCGCAAAGTCATATCGACGTGTACCGTCGTCGGGCAACGAGGCCTGAACGAGTTGCACTTTGTAAGCACGAAACAATAAACGTTTGTGTAAAATGTCATGGATAGAGCTTTTTGGCATCTGTAATTCGCGTGAGACCCTGCGCACCGATTTCTTAGGACTTCTCAGAAAAGACTGCCGCACAGTCTCCACCGTGTCTGCTGAGGTTCTTGGTCGACCAGACCTCGGAAGGTCAGCAACCGACCCTGTGTTCTTGAACTTCTTATACCAGGCTTTAATGCCCTTGACATCAGGTGGAGTCCTCCCAAATGTTGTCTGGAACTGTCTCTGCACCGTGGTTGGTGATCGTGTCTCATGGTACCACAGGACACACTGTGCCTTCTCCTGGTTGGTTGGCATGGCTTCTTGGGCTTCTTACTTACGTACTACAAACCTTAAAAAAAAAAAAAAAAAAAAAAAAAAAAAAAGACTTGGTAAAACAGAACAAACCTAACACAGACAAAAACTTTTATAGTTTGTAAACAATTCAACACCAGTTTCATATTTCTATCTTATTTCTAGCCTGAGTTATCAATTTCTGTAATCAGAGAAGGACTTCTCGGACACCCTGTACTACATAGAATGTTGCTACTTATTTGAGTATTTTTTTTAAAAGAAGTATTTACTTTTAGGGTTGGATGGTTTAGACCAGCTGTTTTTCTTCTTTTTTTAAATAAACAACTGGTTTAAACCGAAAAAAAAAAGGTACGAAAAGTGCGAATCGTGTGAACTTCATGGTGACGTTTCCATACATCAAACCATCTGCATTAGTTTTATTTCCTTTTCACCTTTTAATCAAGGTGTCCCATGTTCAATTCTCGGTCGAACCACAACCCTTCTTTCATGCGTAAACAAAGTAGCGGTTCGGATGTCACTTTAAGCGAAAGTCTTCTCCTTGATAACCTCGGTATTACGTAAGGATGTTAAGCCTGAACATACGAAACGAAACTAAATTGTATATTTCTGCATGCCTGAATGCCTGTTGTTTTATAAAGAAGCCAAGGTTGCTTAAATATACTGATATAAATTGACAAAATTTATCGATTGCCTACGTAGCTTCCAACATTAGCTTGGATTGTATTTTCAATGATATGTACGCACTAAATTTGTAATTTAATACCTCAGTTTTAGCGTACTGATTATGATACGTTGACCTTTAAATTTTACATGCAAAGCAATAACAGGATTTTTTCCGTTATTGTTTTACATTTAGAGTAATGACGGCATTTTCCCGATGGCTAGGGCGGGAGTTTCTCAATTTAAGAAATTTACTGACCGGACTTCTTTAAGCTTATGTGACCTCTTCCAGCATAACCCCGTTGTTGCATAATAACACCAAGGCGAAACAAACTTATTTCTGTCAATATGTAATATAAATACATAAAGCAAAATATCTAACCCCCCCCCCAAAAAAAACTGGTTTAAACCAAAATAGCCTAGTTTAAACTCCCCCCAAAAAACGGGTTTTTGGCATTTTCAAAAACAACCATGGCTCTTACCAACCCTGCTTACTTTTGTATGTAGGAGGTTAAAAAAAATCTTATTATATACATTGGTTAATCCTTTGGAATTCATAATGTAAATATGTTGAGAAGTAAAACTGTTTGAAATATCTTTTCGAAATTCATGGTTTATTTTCGAGGTTTTATATTATTATCGGCATCAACCACTAATTAAATGACTTTTTGTGTTGTAGAGAAGCGAAACAAAATCTGGTTTATCAATTTAAAGCAGAATTTTCAAAAAAGCCCAAAATTTCCCAAGCAAAAAAGCGAAGCAGAAAAAACCGAGTTTTTTTCCAAAAAAGCCGGTTTTTTTCCGAGCCCTTGCATCTCTATGTATTATTGATTCATAGATAAAATGGTGCCATATAATATTTGCCGTTGCGTCAGTACGTATTGGTTATTTGTCTTCCTGTGGAGTTAAGAAAGCTACAGGCATTGCGTTTTAATTACAGTTCAAAGCAATTAATATTGCAATTGCGTATTTCTGTCAATGTCGTAGCATATGCTTGTAGTATTTACTGTCTTTCATTTTCTAAGAGTACTAACATACATTTCATAGCATGCGGGAATCTTTCTAATATAGACTAAATAAAATAAAGAGTTTGTTTGTATGTTTGTCTATTTGTGTGTGCCCTGGAAACCAGACGAGTGGACCGAGAATTACCAACTTTTGGTTAGGGGTACCTTCATCATAGCCCCAGACCAGGACGAAGCATTTTATCAAAATTCCATCCAGGGGAGTCTCAGGGGGAGAGTTTACCGTGGCATGTAAAGGTACTAGAAAATGACTGATTTTTTTCTTTCATTGTTCAGTTTGTTTACATAGATATTTTATCGGGCCCATGCGTAGAAAGGGTATTTCAGCTAGTTAAAAATGTAAGTTGTTCATTAATCACCAGTTTCAATGTAACTTTTGCAAAAAAAAATCATTACTATGATTAATATTATTCTTTCTATTTATTTGTTTTGCAAATTTGTTATTAAATAATCTGATCATAATTTTCCAGACAGTAGTAGGCCCCCCCGTATATTGCGTCGAGTCAGCAAAAATTTTTGTGACGTCATAGGTCAAAGGTCAATGACCTTGGCCCGGGGTCAATGACCTAGGGGTACCTAGGACCACCCCCTCTAAATTTTGGCAGGGGTACCATGGCCCACCCCCTAAATTTTGGCAGGGGTACATAGGACCACCCCCCTTAAATTTTGGAAATTGCCAAATCTAAAAATTTGGTATGGTAGCCTAGGACCATAGTATGTACCCCTATCAGTATTGGGTGTCTATGTCGTTCCCTTTCATGGGTAAAAAATTGCCAAAAATTCAAATTCCGGGTGTTTTTGACCTAATTTATCCCCTTTGATGAGGTATTATTACCCTATATAGTTATATGGGCGTATACAGGGGTCCATTCCCTTTCATAAGACATGGGTATATTAATGCACCCCTTGAAAAATTTGGGAGGGGTACCTTGGCCCACCCCTTAAATTTTGGAAATTGCCCAATTTAAACATTGGATATTATAGTACAGGACCCTAATATGTATTATGATAAATTTGGGCGGTCCACCTTGTTTCCTTCTGGGGGTACAAAATTGCCAAAAATATAAACGTAAGCAATACGTTGTACCACGTGTTTGGTTTTCGACCTAATTTATCTCCTTGGATGAGGTCCTATTACCTTATATAGTTATATGGTCATGTATAGTGGTCCATTATCTATCATAAGACATGGGTACATTGGTGCACCCCTTGAAAAATTTGGGGAGAGTACCTTGGCCCACCCCTTAAATTTTGGAAATTGCCAAATCTAAAAATTTGGTGTGGTAGCCTAGGACCATAGTATGTACCTCTATCAGTATTGGGTGTCTATGTCGTTCCCTTTCATGGGTAAAAAATTGCCAAAAATTCAAATTCCGGGGGTTTTTGACCTAATTTATCCCCTTTGATGAGGTATTATTACCCTATATAGTTATATGGGCGTATACAGGGGTCCATTCCCTTTCATAAGACATGGGTATATTAATGCACCCCTTGAAAAATTTGGGAGGGGTACCTTGGCCCACCCCTTAAATTTTGGAAATTGACCAATTTAAACATTGGATATTATAGTATAGGACCCTAATATGTATTATGATAAATTTGGATGGTCCACCTCGTTCCCTTTTAGGGGTATAAAATTGTCAAAAATATAAACGTAAGCAATACGTTGTACCACGTGTTTGTTCTTTTGGCCCATTTATCCCCTTGGATGAGGTCCTACTACATTATATAGTTATATGGTTATGTATAGGGGTCTATTTCCTATCATAAGACATGGGTATATTGGTGCACCCCTTGAAAAATTTGGGAGGGGTACCTTGGCCCACCCCTTCATTTTTAGAAATTGCCCATTTTACACCTTTGGTATAATAGTATAGGACCCTAATATATATTACTATAAATTTGGGTGGTCCACCTCGTTCCCTTTTAGGGGTACCAAATTGCCAAAATTTTAGTACAACCACGTGTTTGGACTTTTGACCTAATTTATCGCCTTTGATGAGGTGTTATTATCCTATATGGTTATATGGGCGTATACAGGGTTCATTACCTTTCATAAAACATGGGTATATTAATGCACCCCTTGAAAAATTTGGGAGAGGTACCTTGGCCCACCCCTTAAATTTTGGAAATTGCCCAATTTAAACATTTGGTATAATAGTATAGGACCCTAATATATATTACTATAAACTCGTTCCCGTTTAGGGGTACAAAATTGCCAAAATATAAACGTAAGCAATACGTTGTACCACATGTTTCGTTTTTTTACCTAATTTATTCCATTGGATGAAGTCCTATTACCTTATATCGTTATATGGTCACGTATGGGGATTCATTTCCTATCATAAGACATAGGTACATTGTGCACCCCGTTTAAATTTTTGGGAGGGGTACTTTGGCCCACCCCTTTAATTTTGGAAATTGCCCCTTTTACATGTTAGGTATAGGACCCTAATATAGATTAGTATAAATTTGGATGATTCACCTCGTTTCCTTTCATGGGTACGAAATTGCCAAATTTTAGTACAACCACGTGTTTGGTTTTGGCTCAATTTATCCCCTTGGATGAGGTCCTATTACCTTATATGGTTATATGGCCATGTATGTATTGGTCCATTTCCTATTATAAGACATGTGTACATTGATGCACCCCAGGGAGGGGATTCGGTATCATAGTACATGCCTCAACATGTATCATGATAAATTTGGATGGTCCATCTTGTTCCCTTTCATGGGTAAAAAATTGCTAAAATATAAACATAAGCAATATGTTGTACCATGTGTTTGGTTTCTGGCCCAATTTTTCCCCTTTGATGATGTTCTATTACGTTATATGGTTATATGGACATGTATATGGGTTCATTTCCTATCATAAGACATGGGTACATTGACGCATACTTTAAAAATTTGGGAGGGGTATCTTGGCTCATCCACTCGGTTTTAGAAATTGTTTAATATAAGCATTTGGTATCATAGTACAGGACCTCAATATGTGCCACTATAAATTTGGATGGTCCACATCGTTCCCTTTCATGGGTAAAGAACTACCAAAAATCAAATTTTGGAGGTTATTGACCCCGTCTTATAAGGTTTTAACGCGTTATATGGGTATGTACAGAGGTTTATTACCTTCATATATTTATGTTCCCTTTTAAATTTGGGAATTATCAAATAACAAAATTCGGTAAACGTTTTCTAGGACCCATTGGTGTCCCTCTTATGGCCAAATATTCAAAATTTAAAGGTTATTGACCGGCTTTATTATTGAATAAGTACAGGATTTATTACTTTTTTCATAAGACACAGGTGTGTTTGTGTACCAATCTTAAATTTTGGGAGGGGGTACATTTCTTATTGTCATATCAATAATTGGTAATTGTTCTTAGAATTGGGTGGTATCTCTTTCTTTGGGTAAATCATTGTCAAATATGAGTATGATCACGTGATCAGTTATTGACCTATGATGGGATTAGGAGCCCAGGACATTGGTACATTTAAACTTTATAGGATAATTTGAGAATGCGTCATTGGTATTGATTATTACAGCCAAATATAAACGTAAGCAATACGATTTACCACGTGATTGACCTTGATGAGGTAGTGTACAGGGATACATAGCTAACCTTATTGAATCTTATGACTCATAGTCTTAAGGAAATACTGGCAAAGTTATTGTTGATGCAATTTGATTGGTGGATCACTATCTTTCGTGCAATCTGATTGGCTGATCACTATCTTTCGTGCAATCTGATTGGTTGCTGATGTTCAAATCTTTGCTGCATTCAGTTTTAAGTTTTGTTTAACATTTAAAAATCTTGGTTTCGTTCAACATTTTGCACTCACTGATAAATATGATCAAAACCGTTTATTTGTTAATCGAATAGTTAAAAACCGGATAAAGTTTGACGGTTAACCGTGAAACGTAAAATTTTTTTGTTTGAAAGTTTTTGTTTGAAAACTCTTGTTTCAAATTTGTTTGAATTTTTTTGAAAACCGTTTATTTGTTAATCGAATAGTTAAAAAACCGGATAAAGTTTGACGGTTAACCGTGAAACGTAAAATTTTTAGTTTGAATTTTTTGTTTGAAACTTTGCTTGAAAATTCTTGCTTTCAAATTTTTGTTTGAATTTTTTGTTTCAGAATTTTGTTTGAAATTTCTTTGACAACTTTTGTTTCAAAATTTTTTGTTTAAAAATTTTTCGTTTGAAATTTAAAAAAAATTTTGTATCAAAATTTTGTTTAAAATTTTTGTTTAAAATTTTTCGTTTCCAAATTTTTTGTTTGAAATTTTTTGTTTCAAAATTTTGTTTGAATTTTTTTGTTTAAAATTTTTCGTTTCAAAATTTTGTTTGAATTTTTCGTTTCCAAATTTTTTCGTTTCAAAAATTTTGTTTCAAAGTTTGGTTTGACATTTTTAAAAGTTTGTGCACTTATTAGTAAAGAACCGGAACTGTTTAGAGCAAAAACCTCTGGCAACATTGTGGTGCAATAGTACACGTCAGAACCTGGGGTTGTACTTGAAATGAAAAAAAAAAACACTTCATTGAAATGGATCATTTTATTACACTCCACATACATCCATACCAGATAGTGGTTCTGGATATTGTCGATACAATGTATTTTGAACTTCTTGCACTAGTTTGTCTTTAGCATATAATTTTAATTCCAGTTGAAGTCTTTTAAGGTCTAATGCAATATCAATTGGTGGAAACTCAATGTCCATTTGATCACAAATAAACTGTTTATCAATACAGGTATGCACCCACGAACGATGTTGACAACCATCACAATATCTAGATACATGTTGTACAATATGCATAACACATTTTTCAAAATAGTACTTTTTCAGGAATATACTTGTTTTGTTGCACACTTCCACTGCATGTTTCACACACTGAAATACGCTGATGAATTTGTTCCATTCCGTTTGTGTTAGATACACCATGTTGCGAGGGACATGAAATGTACTCTTTTTACGTAACAGCACCATCTTCTCTTCGAGGACTGTACGCAGCACCACTTCATGATTTGAGCCTAATGATTTGACTATGGTCACATTTAGCTCATCATGAAAATAATCGTTCATTTGGTCGATTCGTGCCATTCTTCACAGGTCAGTTGTACACCAAATTGTTCTGCTTTGCCCAATCGAATCACAGGTTCAAATGTTTTAGCACTGATACCAATCATCACATGTTTTGTTTATTGGATAATAGCTTGCGAAGATGAACTCTTTATCGTTAGAAGTACACATCTTTCCTCCTGAAAAGCACTTGCTCAAATGATTTCGTGGGATGACACTGTATTTGCTGGTTTATAGTTATTGCTGACGTCATTGGAAAGGAATGTGCTGACGTTTGAATTCATGATTTCATCACAGTTACTGACGTCATGCCGACCAACCAAATTCATACAGCTATGTCTAATGTGCTGACGTTTGAATCACAATTGCTGACGAATCCGGCTGTGTACAAAATTCAAATTGATGACTTCGACCCAAGAATCCTTTGTAACATAAAGATACAGATCCAGTATTTAAGAAACGCAGCAGTTCTTCTTGTTTTGATGCCTCCATGGGTAAATATCTTGCTGGTAAAATTATATTCTTATCATTTTCAAGCTTCACTACGATTCTTAATCCAAACTTTGTAGGGATTTTTTGGCTAGCTAAGATTCTATAAGGTACATTCTGTTGTAAATCAGTAATCTTGGTAAATGATTTCATCACATCACGCGTATTTAGAAACTGCATACAAGTAGCCATGATGACGTTATCATGAATACTAACTCGAACGATGATGCAAAACCGATGACGTTACAACATCATGTTCTGACGTGCACCACAATGTTGCCAGAGGTTTTAGTTCTAAACAGTTCCGGTACTTTACTAATGAGTGCACAAACTTAAAAGATGTCAAACCAAAATTTTCCAAACAATAATTTCAAACAAAAAAGTTTACAAACAAATATTTCGAACAAAAATCTTTGAAACAAAATTTTGAAAAAAAAATTTTTGAAATGGAAAAACTTGGAAACGAAAAATTCAAACAAAAAATTTCAACAAAAAATTTTAAACAAAAAAATTCAAACAAAATTTTGAAACAAAAAATTTCAAACAAAAAATTTGGAAACGAAAAATTTCAAACAAAAATTTTAAACAAAATTTTGATACAAAATTTTTTTTAAATTTCAAACGAAAAATTTTTAAACAAAAAATTTTGAAACAAAAGTTGTCAAAGAAATTTCAAACAAAATTCTGAAACAAAAAATTCAAACAAAAATTTGAAAGCAAGAATTTTCAAGCAAAGTTTCAAACAAAAAATTCAAACTAAAAATTTTACGTTTCACGGTTAACCGTCAAACTTTATCCGGTTTTTTAACTATTCGATTAACAAATAAACGGTTTTCAAAAAAATTCAAACAAATTTGAAACAAGAGTTTTCAAACAAAAACTTTCAAACAAAAAAATTTTACGTTTCACGGTTAACCGTCAAACTTTATCCGGTTTTTAACTATTCGATTAACAAACGGTTTTGATCATATTTATCAGTGAGTGCAAAATGTTGAACGAAACCAAGATTTTTAAATGTTAAACAAAACTTAAAACTGAATGCAGCAAAGATTTGAACATCAGCAACCAATCAGATTGCACGAAAGATAGTGATCAGCCAATCAGATTGCACGAAAGATAGTGATCCACCAATCAAATTGCATCAACAATAACTTTGCCAGTATTTCCTTAAGACTATGAGTCATAAGATTCAATAAGGTTAGCTATGTATCCCTGTACACTACCTCATCAAGGTCAATCACGTGGTAAATCGTATTGCTTACGTTTATATTTGGCTGTAATAATCAATACCAATGACGCATTCTCAAATTATCCTATAAAGTTTAAATGTACCAATGTCCTGGGCTCCTAATCCCATCATAGGTCAATAACTGATCACGTGATCATACTCATATTTGACAATGATTTACCCAAAGAAAGAGATACCACCCAATTCTAAGAACAATTACCAATTATTGATATGACAATAAGAAATGTACCCCCTCCCAAAATTTAAGATTGGTACACAAACACACCTGTGTCTTATGAAAAAAGTAATAAATCCTGTACTTATTCAATAATAAAGCCGGTCAATAACCTTTAAATTTTGAATATTTGGCCATAAGAGGGACACCAATGGGTCCTAGAAAACGTTTACCGAATTTTGTTATTTGATAATTCCCAAATTTAAAAGGGAACATAAACATATGAAGGTAATAAACCTCTGTACATACCCATATAACGCGTTAAAACCTTATAAGACGGGGTCAATAACCTCCAAAATTTGATTTTTGGTAGTTCTTTACCCATGAAAGGGAACGATGTGGACCATCCAAATTTATAGTGGTACATATTGAGGTCCTGTACTATGATACCAAATGCTTATATTAAACAATTTCTAAAACCGAGTGGATGAGCCAAGATACCCCTCCCAAATTTTTAAAGTATGCGTCAATGTACCCATGTCTTATGATAGGAAATGAACCCATATTATAACGACTCTATAGAAAAGCGTCGTTAACCTGGTTCGTCTTGTAAAATATAAGTTACGAAGCGATAATTACTTTTCTTTATGCAAAAATCAACTCAGATATTCAAAGATTATTAGTCTCACCTTTATTGCTTTATATGTCTTAATATTCTTTTTAAGACCGTAAAATACATAAATTCACTTGACTAGGTCAACACATAACATGTACATAGTCACAACTATCCCATAATAATCTCTTACAGATATTAAAAACATTCTTCTTTTCTGTTAATTTAAAATGAACATTCTACTAAGTATATTACATATTTATGAACACTTTTTGCCCACGGTACAGGTAAATATTATACTAACTAAAGTATTTCGTTACAGAAAATGTCGCCCGATAAAGGGACTGAATATAAAAGTCATGAGTGGGCTTGGCTTTTATATTCAAGAACCACTGGTCTGATTAGATTAATGTTCGTACATTACGTATGTTCTTTATATTTCGATCACACCTCGTATATATCTTCATTACTTTTTGGTTAATCCTCATATATATATAAAATATTAGTTATTATCATTCACATAAATACATTTACAATAAATCTTTGATAATTAAACACAAATCAATCTAATATAAATAATTTTTGCCTTTAACTAATTATAAATTGAATTATGATTCTTCACATTAATAAGAAAGAATAAAAATTAAACATAACCTACGTTTGAATAATCAAATGGAAGTAAATAAATTTATTTTACAGAAACAAAAGACACCCTTTTGTTATTAAATAAACACATTTTTCATTATTATTGTTATTTTTCATTCTTATTTATTTGATCAAGAATGTTGGGTGCTATTAACTCTTTAACTAGATGCATTTCAAATATTTATAACCATCGTTTTCATTATTAATATTAACACAAACTTTAAAACGAAAATTCACAAGAATCTATAATCAACATGGGTTTAACCTAATTTCGTTAACGGTAATCATGTTACATTCGCACTGGCATATGAATCTAATAAAGTGCATTGTACCGCACAATCGTGGTTAGGTTCTACATTAGGTTGTACATGTCTTTCATCGTGATTTGAATTTGGATACGAAGTACCATCTCGTGAACAATGATTATATCTATACATAGGATTGGTAGCATCTCTAGGATTTCGATATGTATTTCTATTAATTTTGTGTCTACTTCGGTTGATTAGGTTAGGCGGATTCCCTACATAACCTTGTCTATTTTGTTCATTTTGATTGCTAGAGTATACTCGTCTTAGGTTCGGTTCATTATTATTCACACTTCGGATATTCAAATTCCGAACAGGGACCAAATGATCTGAATTATTCTTATTTTTACCCATTCCTGATTGTGTTAGATTCATAGCATGATATTGAGTTTCGTAGCATTGTACAAGCATTAATAAATGACTGAAACTCATACACTGTGTGGAAAATAAGATCTGCTGCAATTTAAATGGAAGCAAATTGCGAATCGATGCAATTATTCTTGATTCCGATTGCAAGGGATTAACAACCTTTAATTCATTATAGACATTTACAACAAACTCTACAATAGATTTGTGCAATCGAGGATTGAAATGTTGATTTCTAAGAGTGGCATCTCTGTTTGCCAGCAAAAAGTCATTTTCGTAATTCGCGATCAATGCCGCTTTAAATTCCTCATATGTACTAATGTGATCACGTATTGCCTTAAACCATAAGGAACAAGGTGGGAGTAATACATGGGGTATTAATTTCATGTATTGTGATCGGTCGATAGACATTATACTGCATTCGTCTTGGAACTTCTCTAAGAAAGAACTAGCATTTTCATTGCACTTACCACTAAATTTACTCATGGCTTTGATTTCGCTCATCTTGACACTTAACTTTACCTTTCTTTTCTCACTCCTTGTTCTTGTGGTGTGATTGTTCCGGTCCGTAGCGTGCTGTGTCATGATACCATTTATATTTCGTTCATCAGTGATCTTCGGACAATTTTCCTCTAATATAATATCCTCCTCAGATTCCGGCGAAGGCGTATTTATATCCGGTGATTGGGGAAACTCGAAGCGATCACTGCCCAGATTATTGCGATAAATGGTGTTTCTAGCCTGTAACGTTTTAATTTCTTCCTGCATAGTAGCCAACTGGATCTTTTGATGTTTAACGGAAGATTCTATTAACGTTAAATCCTTTTTTACAGCACAGATTTCATGATTTTGATGATCGTGCTTTTCTTGACACTCATCGGCTAACCTTTTTAACTTCTCTTCAAACTGCGAGGATATGTCGTTCATCACCTGGACGATTGTTTGTTTCGTATCGTCTGATTTCAGTTCTATCCGTTCTATTCGTTTACTTAATTCTTCATACAGCTTGCTAGCTTCGTTGAATTTCAATTCTATCTTCTGTTCCATGGTCTGGTTAGCTTCATAGAACTTCTGTTCTATCTTCTGTTCCATGGTCTGGTTAGCTTCATAGAACTTCTGTTCCATGTTTGTGTTAGATTCATTGAGCTTCTGTTCCATGGTTTGTTTTATCTCAGTCGTCATTTGCATAATTTGTCGCTGCACAGCTAACAAAAGTCGATCCCCAGATGACAAACTTGGTGTTGCACTAATTTCACCTGGATTACTGGTATTAGATTCCTGTTGCACAATTTCACTATCCATTTTTCTTTTGATGACCTTACCGCTTCGTAATACGGTTAAGTTCGTATTCATAAATGGTAATATCCAAGTAAATTCAGCCCTACTTTCCTTCTTCGGGAACTGAATTTTCAAAAGTCCCGGGTTTGGTAAACCAAATTTTTATAACGACTCTATAGAAAAGCGTCGTTAACCTGGTTCGTCTTGTAAAATATAAGTTACGAAGCGATAATTACTTTTCTTTATGCAAAAATCAACTCAGATATTCAAAGATTATTAGTCTCACCTTTATTGCTTTATATGTCTTAATATTCTTTTTAAGACCGTAAAATACATAAATTCACTTGACTAGGTCAACACATAACATGTACATAGTCACAACTATCCCATAATAATCTCTTACAGATATTAAAAACATTCTTCTTTTCTGTTAATTTAAAATGAACATTCTACTAAGTATATTACATATTTATGAACACTTTTTGCCCACGGTACAGGTAAATATTATACTAACTAAAGTATTTCGTTACAATATACATGTCCATATAACCATATAACGTAATAGAACATCATCAAAGGGGAAAAATTGGGCCAGAAACCAAACACATGGTACAACATATTGCTTATGTTTATATTTTAGCAATTTTTTACCCATGAAAGGGAACAAGATGGACCATCCAAATTTATCGTGATACATGTTGAGGCATGTACTATGATACCGAATCCCCTCCCTGGGGTGCATCAATGTACACATGTCTTATAATAGGAAATGGACCAATACATACATGGCCATATAACCATATAAGGTAATAGGACCTCATCCAAGGGGATAAATTGAGCCAAAACCAAACACGTGGTTGTACTAAAATTTGGCAATTTCGTACCCATGAAAGGAAACGAGGTGAATCATCCAAATTTATACTAATCTATATTAGGGTCCTATACCTAACATGTAAAAGGGGCAATTTCCAAAATTAAAGGGGTGGGCCAAAGTACCCCTCCCAAAAATTTAAACGGGGTGCACAAATGTACCTATGTCTTATGATAGGAAATGAATCCCCATACGTGACCATATAACGATATAAGGTAATAGGACTTCATCCAATGGAATAAATTAGGTAAAAAAACGAAACATGTGGTACAACGTATTGCTTACGTTTATATTTTGGCAATTTTGTACCCCTAAACGGGAACGAGTTTATAGTAATATATATTAGGGTCCTATACTATTATACCAAATGTTTAAATTGGGCAATTTCCAAAATTTAAGGGGTGGGCCAAGGTACCTCTCCCAAATTTTTCAAGGGGTGCATTAATATACCCATGTTTTATGAAAGGTAATGAACCCTGTATACGCCCATATAACCATATAGGATAATAACACCTCATCAAAGGCGATAAATTAGGTCAAAAGTCCAAACACGTGGTTGTACTAAAATTTTGGCAATTTGGTACCCCTAAAAGGGAACGAGGTGGACCACCCAAATTTATAGTAATATATATTAGGGTCCTATACTATTATACCAAAGGTGTAAAATGGGCAATTTCTAAAAATGAAGGGGTGGGCCAAGGTACCCCTCCCAAATTTTTCAAGGGGTGCACCAATATACCCATGTCTTATGATAGGAAATAGACCCCTATACATAACCATATAACTATATAATGTAGTAGGACCTCATCCAAGGGGATAAATGGGCCAAAAGAACAAACACGTGGTACAACGTATTGCTTACGTTTATATTTTTGACAATTTTATACCCCTAAAAGGGAACGAGGTGGACCATCCAAATTTATCATAATACATATTAGGGTCCTATACTATAATACCCAATGTTTAAATTGGTCAATTTCCAAAATTTAAGGGGTGGGCCAAGGTACCCCTCCCAAATTTTTCAAGGGGTGCATTAATGTACCCATGTCTTATGAAAGGTAATGGACACCTGTATACGCCCATATAACCATATAAGGTAATAGGACCTCATCAACGGGGATAAAATCGACCAAAATCCAAACACGTGGTACTACGTATTGCTTACGTTTATATTTTGGCAATTTTGTACCCCTAAAAGGGAACGAGGTGGACCATCCAAATTTATCATAATACATATTAGGGTCCTGTACTATAATACCCAATGTTTAAATTGGGCAATTTCTAAAATTTAAGGGGTGGGCCAAGGTACCCCTCCCAAATTTTTAAAGGGGTGCACCAATGTACCCATATCTTATGAAAGATAATAGACTCCTGTATACGCACATATAACTATATAGGGTAATAACACCTCATCAAAGGGGATAAATTACGTCAAAAACCCCCGAAATTTGAATTTTTGGCAATTTTTTACCCATGAAAGGGAACGACATAGACACCCAATACTGATAGAGGTACATACTATGGTCCTAGGCTACCACACCAAATTTTTAGATTTGGCAATTTCCAAAATTTAAGGGGTGGGCCAAGGTACTCTCCCCAAATTTTTCAAGGGGTGCACCAATGTACCCATGTCTTATGATAGATAATGGACCACTATACATGACCATATAACTATATAAGGTAATAGGACCTCATCCAAGGAGATAAATTAGGTCGAAAACCAAACACGTGGTACAACGTATTGCTTACGTTTATATTTTTGGCAATTTTGTACCCCCAGAAGGAAACAAGGTGGACCGCCCAAATTTATCATAATACATATTAGGGTCCTGTACTATAATATCCAATGTTTAAATTGGGCAATTTCCAAAATTTAAGGGGTGGGCCAAGGTACCCCTCCCAAATTTTTCAAGGGGTGCATTAATATACCCATGTCTTATGAAAGGGAATGGACCCCTGTATACGCCCATATAACTATATAGGGTAATAATACCTCATCAAAGGGGATAAATTAGGTCAAAAACACCCGGAATTTGAATTTTTGGCAATTTTTTACCCATGAAAGGGAACGACATAGACACCCAATACTGATAGGGGTACATACTATGGTCCTAGGCTACCATACCAAATTTTTAGATTTGGCAATTTCCAAAATTTAAGGGGGGTGGTCCTATGTACCCCTGCCAAAATTTAGGGGGTGGGCCATGGTACCCCTGCCAAAATTTAGAGGGGGTGGTCCTAGGTACCCCTAGGTCATTGACCCCGGGCCAAGGTCATTGACCTTTGACCTATGACGTCACAAAAATTTTTGC
Organism: Thermobia domestica; assembly: GCF_964235325.1. NCBI lineage: Eukaryota > Metazoa > Arthropoda > Insecta > Zygentoma > Lepismatidae > Thermobia > Thermobia domestica. The sequence goes on along the minus strand of NC_137457.1, from coordinate 334,030,000 downwards.
TGACTCGACGCAATATACGGGGGGGCCTACTACTGCATGTAAAGGTACTAGAAAATGACTGATTTTTTTTCTTTCATTGTTCAGTTTGTTTACATAGATATTTTATCGGGCCCATGCGTAGAAAGGGTATTTCAGCTAGTTAAAAATGTAAGTTGTTCATTAATCACCAGTTTCAATGTAACTTTTGCAAAAAAAAAATCATTACTATGATTAATATTATTCTTTCTATTTATTTGTTTTGCAAATTTGTTATTAAATAATCTGATCATAATTTTCCAGACAGAATTTTAAGATATTCATGAGCAAAAGAAGCAAATCTCTTCTTAAACCTTCGTTGTTTAAGAGTACAGAGGGCTAGTACCTACTTGCGTCGCTCTTGTCAATTTACTTATGGGCCTTATGAAATACGATATACGGTATTTTAACTGAAAAAGATAGTATCCTATTAGTTATACAACCTTCCATCAAGTAAAGTGTAAGAAGCAACCAGGGAACCTAACTCTGATATACAAATATTCAGAACATGTCTTGCCCCCCACTTTTAATGTCCAATCGACGCCACTGGTACCACTTCCAGTGGATGGATTATCTTCATGAGCGAACTTGATTCCTAGCTATCGACCTTTTCTACCCTGGCCAATATTGATGACGATCTAACAAGTACTTGTCTCCTGAATGGACACACGTACAGAACAGGGTAAATAAAGGGGTTTTGGTAAAAGATTCTTAAAAGCCAAATCAAGACCGAATACTTATTCCATTGTGATCTCTCTAAAACAGAATGTAAACAATTTTATTCTAGCATATAGTCTGCAATGGATTCACTCGTTAATATTATTTTTTCTGTGAAATTTATAGTAAAATTCGGACCTCGCGAAGACAACAAGCTTGTCATGAGATACACTCATGTCCAAAATTATTGTCGCATGTCTATAAATATGTTGTAAAAATATAATTTGCTAACGAATTCGCCCAGTATTTCTTACAACGTTAGTATGTGTACAATCGGCAGACATGTCTGTGGCAAATTTCATGTCGAAAGAGCAGTAAATAAGAACAATAGAACGAAAATAAAACTTTCTTGTCCATTAAGCAATGTTTTGTTTTGCTCTTTCTAATTTTCGTATTTATATTTTTTTTATTGTGAAAATTTACCACAAATATATATTTCCCGATTATACACATACTATCCGTATTAAAAGTACCCTGGAAAATCATTATACAATTATATTCTTACAAGAAGACAGTTATAGATATGCGACAATCATTTAGGACATGAGTGTACCTGGATTAGCCATGTGCAAAGTAAAGTTCATAAATATAGACTGTCATTAGCTTTAAGTTATATCTTACCAATAATTTAGACAGTTTCATATCAGGAAATGTTATTGTTAACATAATTTTGCATGGAGCATATAAATACGACAAATAGAAGTAATCAAGGTTACAACAGCGTACACAGAGAAAAATCCGTTCTCCGGACAGCGGTATATTGTACAAATATACGGTATCCTCTTGCTTACTATAGAAATCTGTACGGAGCATACGTTATCCGTATGCTATATAGGCACTGCCCTTAGATGTTACATCATGCCGTTGCAGGATGTCTGACATCTAACAGTTTTCCGTATATCACATGCATATACTTATGTTACTTTCGTCAGCTAAATGTGAGATCCTGACCGCCCACATTGTTTCATACGGAAAGTACGTATGGATGGAACACTTATACAGAAAGTATTATAAAACATGCGTTTTCAGTTATACGTCTGCTATACGTTAAGTCCAAAAACTACAGAAATTACGCATGTAACCTATCCTTTTAAGTACGCCACCTATATTTTTTTCTCAGTGTATATCGGTGTTCTAGTATCAACATACTATGGTTCATGACTCAGTCATTGTACATACGTTATAATACCTTGAAGATTATAAAACATATCATAACATTACACTATTTCGTAAATTCAGACTCTGTCTTCATTATAAAAGTGTAGGCTACTTAAAATTGCATATAACTTCAAGCTCAATTCTCGTAGTTACGATAGCGTTGTTACAGAACCCGTAAGCTGAAAAGTGCAACTTCATAATCTAATAACAAATTCTATGCATTCGAAAGATCAATTGCCTTAGTCATGATACAGAAAAATATAATCTACTTCCTGATAGTAACTATTTAAGACGCTGAACAGATATGCGTTGCACGGATCTTCAACAACCATAAATTCAAGAGATATTAAGTCACGTCATAAGGATCAGGATCCATAAATCTGTGGAAACAGGAGTTTAACTAAACATAACGGGCCTCATGCAGAGTCGTTTACGGGCTGACGCGTGATTAGTGCCACACTAAGGAGTTCGACCAACATAAGCTTCCTGCTATAGTCAAGCCTTTAGTATGACGCTACTCTTGTATACGGTACGTGAAAACGACTCTACAAGGCGGAACTTGTACTTTGTCTTCCATGATAACAATCAGACCTGACACCAGCCACAGAGGTTCTGGGGAGACCACGAATACGTTAGGGGGGTCCTAGTCATTAACAATTATCTTACAAATATCTAAATTGTGATTTTTGTGTTAGTAATAGCATTGTGTATTGAGGTCTGGGGAGGCCACGAAAAGTTTAGAGGGGCCAGGCCCCCCTAGCCCTCCTTTGGTTGCGGGCGTGATAACAGTTTTAAGTTTAAAAGACATAAGGGGATGAATAGTACTACTATTTTTTTCTACAGTTCTAGCACAAAAGTTACGATATTTCTGTTTTGAAACTTATTTAAAGGAAAACTTCTTCAGCAATCCAGAGGAAGTTTCTGTATCAACAATTCTTAATTCTTCTTCTTTTATATCGTTTCAAGAAAAGAAAATACAAGAATAATTCACAAACTTGACCAAGTAATTATAAAGAAGTTGGAAAACCAAATATTTAACAATTAAATGCAGCTATATTTTAAAAACAGTAAGATGCAGTCAGTTGCCTTTGTCCACCATCTTGTGTTCCTAATTTAAACATGACACGAATCAATTGTAAACGTGTCATTAGTTTATAACAAGCAAATATTAAGCTACATAATAACAAATTATATAAATATTTACAATAAAGGTAAATTATCACGCACAACGTGGTACAGGTCAATTTTATTCTAACCAGTGAACATATTAAAATTATTTAATAAATAAAACAATAAAAATGGACACATACGTAAATAAATATCCAGTGCTATTACATTCAAAAATTATGGACCATAACAAAGACCGGGTCTTGTATTAACTTTTAGCCCAAAAGAGGATAACAGTGAACTCGCAGCGATTGTTGGGAGAATCGCGTAAGATAAGCTTTGTTGAGTGGTTTGGAATAGAGCTTATTATAGGAGTAGAGCCACCTGAAACTAGTTTTAGGGTTTATTAATCTTCAGGGAAACACGGTAGGTGCAAGAATAAATAAATTAATTCCTTTATCTAAGTTATTAGGATTTAGGAATTATATTTCTTGGTTTTCGGCATCTATGACCATGTTAGCCCGTTACTAGGATTAGGAGTTAGATTTTTGGGCTTTCGGCATCTATAGCCATGTTAGGAGGTCATTAGGATTAGGATTAGGAATTAGATTTTTGAGCTTTCGGCATCTATGACCATGTTAGCCCGTTACTAGGATTAGGATTAGGAATTAGATTTCTGGGTTTTTGGTATCTACGGTCATGTTAGGTTGTCACGTATGAGGGATAGCGTCTGTCGGCGATCAGACTGCCCGAGGAATCAGGAAAGTAAGGAAGTAGCCCAATATTCGTAGGTTTCCCTAAGAAAATTTCCCTCACATTACTTAAACTTTTCCCTTTTCTTATCAAATTTTCACTAATTTGTTGAGTATCCAATTCCTACGACAGAATTAATGTGATAAGTAAGATTAATTTACCTGTACTAAAGGAAGTGCCAACCACATTTATTTATTTATTTATTTATTTATTTATTTATTTATTACCTCTTTTACGTGGCGAAGTTAAGTCTGCCTTCTGCGAGCCTTAACTTCGCCACATTTGTTTCATTCATTTGGTTTTTACTTCTATTTTTTTTTTTACTTTATCTTTTACTTTTTTTCTACAAAACAATACACCCGAACAACAATGGGTGCAAATTATGCTATTCTGAACAGATATACAAACTATTGTATTGGTTTATTTCTGAAAAACAAAGGAAAACTTAAACATTTATATTAAGGTGGATCACCACTCGGAAGTCAGTACGTATTTTAGCTCATTCCCTTAACTACTGTGCAATGAAACATTACATATTATAAATATTGTACTATAAGATAAGAGTTATGTTTCAGCTACAACATAAGACACTGATTCATTTGGTTGTGTCTTCTGATATCTTAAAAGGTAACAAATAAAAGAAAATATTTGATTCGTTTTTACAATAAACACACAAGATGGCACTTGTTGTTAGATCTTACTAGAACTGCTCAGTTTTACGAAATGTTTATTTGTATATGACAAGTATTTTAAAGTAACGATCTTATTACGAAATAGATATATTGGTTGACCGTTTTTCATGTTATGTTTCACATTTTACTTAAATGTCAATTTACATTTAAGGAAATAGCTTTTGAAAACAAACTAGCGCAGAACGCCATAATGCGTTGTTGCCAAATTTGTACGTTTAGAAAACACACACAAATAAAAAATTCCTGGATTCTAGCGTTCCAGTTCAAGAAGCGGAACTTAGCTGTGAATTGTAGTAAGGATCGAAAACTAATTTCTCGTAAGTATCCAAGAAGAATTCCATGATTACTTCCTTTGTTATCGGGCATCAGTAAACACTGGACGCTATCTGGCAACGCCACACTATTAAAGCAGCGTTTAGCATAGCACCGAGAACACCTAGTGATCCACCTTAAACAGTCAGCGCGAAAATTTCCCTAGATTTTCAATATTTTATCGATAAAATCCCTTTTTCCCTTTTTTGCTAAATTTACCTACGAAATTTCAATAGATTAGGAAGATTTCCCTCAAACTACGAACACTGAAGCAGCCTGTAGCCATTATGTTAAGTACTGGCCCAGAATTTTCCTGATGAGAATGATGAAAAACTAGGAATATCTCAGTCGGGAATGCTGGCCGGGAAAAACTATTACACTTTTTCCATCGAGTGTCACACCGGGAATTGAACGCGGACTGCTCATACTAAAGACGGGAGCGTTAGGAACTATGTTATGCGAGGCCAATTTGCCTAATTAGTAAGTTGTAACAACCATTATAACCCATCGTTTTATGTTTGTTTTGCTATATATTACTATGTTCTAGATTAATACGTGACACTTAACTGTGATCACGGAATACCAATTTTGAGATGGAATATGGTTCTTTGCTTCTTTGTAAGCATCCTGCCTGCTTAACAACTCAACAGTTGGGTAAAATGGTAGGATCTCTCTTACGCCTGCTTCAATATACTGGATATAATATAGTGTAGTTACCAGTGGAATAAAATCTGAAAATGCTTTCTCCTTGAATTTTTTAGACGTTTGTCTGTTTATGTGAGATAAAATCTTTGAAGCCTGTGAGTCGAAAAACCTTGATTCTCTACTCGGCTGACGTTGCACCTTTCTTGTGAATGTTTGTCCTTCAAAAACCTTTTTTTTTTTTTTTTTTTTTTTCATTTGACAGAGTGGATACGTTACTTTAAAAATGAAGTTTTCCTGAGTTCTCTCAAGGACAGAGGCTAAAAGGAGGTCAAATCCATTTCCTAATGTCTGTTTCCAGAAAGTGAATGTTCTATCTGTTTTCCTTTGACAAATAGGTCAATCAAATTCACTTTTTTAGGTTCAAACACGCTTTTTACTTCATTTCTTCATTGATCTCTTACGACCAAATCCATTTTTCCTTACGTTTTGGTGATTTTACGTAATTTCAAGCAATAGACGAACAGAACATATTGTTAGGATCATGCAAGTGGGACTCAGTAGAGTGTGATGTTACTAAGAACGTACGTCGTTATCTCAGAAAATAGCCAGTGGCGAATCTAGAAAGTAAAAACTGGGACGATAACAAGACCCAAACTATGATATATACACTATAATATAGTGTAGTTATCAGTGTAATAAAATCTGAAACAGTATATATCTCTGATCAGTATATATATCATGAGTAGAGATCAGAGGCGGTATTCAGAGAGAATTCGTTAATCGAAGGTTAGTTACAGTCTAGTTAGTAGCATACTAACTCTTTACTAAGGAAGTTGCACTTTTTGGTATTCAGAGTCTACTTTGAGTAAAACTAAACAGTTGATTTGGGTATGATTAACTTATATAACCCTAATGCATCGGGTAATAAAAATAAATGTGGCAAATACGGAAAAGTAGATCAGCGCATGCGTAGTCTGTAAAAATGAAAAAAACATGAAATATAAAATACGAAATGTTGTGTCGCACGCTAAACCGTGGGTAAAAGATTAGCCTCTCCTTTAGATTAATTAGTCACATGTGATTAACTTCGTCAAACACTACGTCCTAATCAGAGACTCTGAATACAATTTTGATAACCATCCGTTAGTCAACCTTGTAGTATGATTTTAATCAGACTTCAAAACGACTCTGCATAAGGCCCCAGATGCTTAGGCATTAAAAACCTGGAAAATAGGTAGGCAAATAGCCACTTAAAATTTAAAAAATAGGCAATAAAATAGGCACTAAAATGTAACTCGAAATAATGAAGATAAATACTCAATACATTTAAAAAAATAAATTCAAGTCTTAGACAATGTTCAAAGAATATAGAAACATACCTGTTTGTTACTGTATACATAAAAACGAAGCTTGACATGTACTGCATGTATATTTCGTAAATACATTCTCTACAGTACTTTATTACTAGACATAACGGTCCAAATTTTATACACTTACCAATACATATAGCAGTCTTAAAGTTTTACATCTTATCACTACAAATAACACTTATAGACTATTTCTCGGAAGAAACAGGATCCTTTCTTGAAATAGTAAATTAAAGCGCAATCAAGAATTATTTTGAAGAAAATGCATAAATGGGCAACACTAGGCACTAAAGCAATAATTTAGGCAGGAAAGGGAGAAATTAGGCAAAATAAACTTGGCTTAAATTGAAACTACAACGTCCCATATAAACTTTAAAGCGTTACTTTTGACCATATCTTTAATATTTAAGAATAGGCATTTTGCCTAACATTCGGACTCCAATCATGAGTTTATGCAAATCATTTTAATACGATATTTGTTTACACATTTCGTTAACACAACTAGGAATAAAAACTGAATAATTCCTTTTACCAGTTACAGTTACGCATAAACTACGAATTAACAATTAATAAATTATAGGCCGTACCTAAATAGATTAGTCACAAGACATTGCGTTTTATATGCCAAACATTGTAATTAGAAGTTTCGGAGAAAATAAATATTGAATATAAATATACAACTCACCACTATTAGTGGTTGTTGATTTTCAGTTTAACGTCCCTTTCAGCAGCGAGGCTACATGAGACCGGACCTATTGATTAATTTAGAATCCGAACCACATGAGCTCCCGCCAGGAATCGAACCCGGTCAAAACTATTCCCAAGTAGCAGAAACAACTTTCAAAGTGCTTGCTGTAAGCTTGCATTGCAAGTCGGCCAAGCTTGCATCCGACTTGATTGGAAAGCGTGCAAGCATGCCGCAAGCTGGATTCCAGTAACGAAGTTACATGGGGACAACCTTGCACTCAGTGTTCCATTCAAGCTTGACGCAAGCGTTTTACAAGACAAGCCAAGTCAATAGCCAATGAATGGCAGGTGATACTATAACGCTCTACAAAGGATCTAAAGCATCGCTTGCAAGTACAACAAAAAGCAGATTATATGAACGCATGCGTTTCAAGTGCAAGCGAAGAAAGCCAAAAACCAAGCATGCACCAATTGACTGAAAGCTTTCTTGCTACTAGTGTTATCCTGGAAGTGTCCAATGAAGAATAAAAGGCAACACTTACTACGTATAAACTTTCAAAAATATATAAATAATAGCTTCAGTTATTTTCGTCACTCAAAAAACTAGGGTCTAGCCCCTCCGGCTCCGGACTAGATGCTCCACTGATATTGAGCGAAATTTTGAATTCTGGTTTTCCAATAAATTTCTACAAGAATCAGTGGAGCTCGTTAATTTAGTTATTCCGCTTAGATCTTAACGAGTAAACGGCAAGGAGGCCCATCAGGGGAGGCAAGGTGGGGCGTTTGGCCCCCCCCCCCCTAAGAGGAAATTGTACTTGGGAATATTGAAAACCCAATAGAATTTTTACATTAGTTACAGCAAAATTTAAAACTATTTTTGAAACGTCGCTTATACTTGCCCCCCCTTGGAAACCACAACTTGGGCGCCCTTGGTAAACGGTAACTTTTATGGGGTTTAACTACATTCCATTTCCTACTATTGAAACAAAGGGAGCTGTAGTTACACATTACGCCGTTAGAAGGCAGGAAACGTACTCCAGCGGCTGACATCTACCGGACGAAATTAAAACTCCTAGCTGTTCATTCTTTGTTACTGTTTTTAGCAGACCGTATTCCAACTTTTTATCTGCGTTAGTGTTCTCGTCCAATAATCTCATCTCTAATGCGTGGAGTCTGTGGTTCGATCCTAGCTTGCGGCAAGTGGGTTTTGTTGTCTACAAACTCCATGTGCGTGGGTTTTCTTAGGTCTCCCGTTTCCTTCCACCATTGTGATCCATCTTATTGTTATCGACTCCCTAGGTACATAATCCGTGCGACGGTAAACTAAAATAATCCCCATCGTTTAGAAGTTTGCTGTAGTTTCAGATTGTAAAACCAAATTTGTATTTTTACATAAAATATAGGAACACGACACTGGTTCCGATTTGTTGACATTTCGGAAGGAGGGCGGACGTTCGGGTAGTTGTGTTTCGTTGTCAAATATCCATATCTTGGGAGGCTGAAGATATCCACATTCTCGGAGGCTGAAGCAAAATTCGGTGGCTCAGACCTTCTTGAACCCCAGTATCGGCGCCATGAGGCATAAGTCTAGTGGCTTAATAATACACTACTTTCCTCTGATGCTAGGTATCCCTGATTCAATTCTAATCGTGTTCCTGAGTTTTCTCGAAGCTTTTCCGTTTCCTCCCATTCCATCATTTCAATTATTTTCGTACCCAGCCACAGACTAGAAACCTGCACGGGCCGAATATTTCGGCGCTAGTCCAATCGAGCCTGAATGTACCTAGATCCGGCCCAGCCCGGGCCCGAAAAAATTTTAAAAGTTTCATTTTGTAACATTTTTCACGGCCACACTTCTTCAACGTTTGGCTTTATTCCAATTATCGTTTAACGAAAGTCAATAATTATTAAAGAATTGCAATTAATCGGCCCCAGCCCGGCCCGACCTGAAGAGAAATCAGTGTCGGCACGCCCAAGCCCGGCCCGTGCTGGTCTCTATCACACACACACACGCAAGAGTTTCTTTTCAGTAGATCCCATAGTATGCATTCGATGTATTTTGTTACACAGAATCCAAATTTCCAAACCCCAGGACGATTGGCCCTATCATCTTCTCTAGGGGCGAAAAATTTGAGCGATTTTGGATAGGGAGGATACTCGTTTTGAGGCCATAAAACAAAATTGACATAGTCAGTCGTCCTGGGATTTCGAAATTTGGATTTTGTGTAACAAAATACGTTGAATACGCTGAGGTCCTCTCCATACAAATTTATTTTGTGTGTTATCATTGAGTTCCATTAATCATCCGTCTCTTTTGGTATAAATGGCTTAAGTGTAGGATTAGTGCTCTCAAACGGGTCGGGTCGGGTCGCGTCAACTCGGGTCGGGTCAGCTCGGGTCGGGTTGTCGGGTCGGGTCAATCGGGTCAGCTCGGGTCGGGCTGTCGGTTCAGGTCAATTGGATCGGATCACGGGTCGGGTCACTCGGGTCGGGTTGTCGGGTCGAGTCAATCGGATCAGATCACGGGTCGGGTCAGTCAATTCGGGTCACGAATCGGGTCGGGTCGGTCTTCAACCCCACCCGCCCCGACTCGTTGAGCGCATTACAGTAGGATATTAAGCTAGAAATGGCAATTGTCATGGGAAAACGATTGTTGCTTTAAAATGTTTGAAACTGAAAAAACAGTTCGTTGCTAGCTTATCGCCAAAGAGCATCGCTTCATTTTGATTCGCCTGAAGCTCCGAGTAAACACAATCAATGCAGGAAGGAAAAGAGTCAGCTGATGTTCAAACGAAGAAGAAAGACGACTCTTGTTTTGTTTTCATTTATTTATTTTTTGTTTTCTTTATAAAAAAAAATATTGCAATAGCATGGATCGATTTTTCCCTCTCTTTTTCCGACATTTTGTATTGCACCCGGAGGACACAGAAACAACTTTTGCCATTAGATTTTCATCCTTCTTTTCTTTCTTCAGATTTTTCTTCCTTTTGCTTCTATTAGGTTCACTCGTTCTCCAGTTTGCTTTTTATTGTCTTCTAAGACAACGAGTTGCTCCGTTGGAATTTAGCTGATTTTCTCTATAATTTCAAACTTTATTTTTTTTTATGTCTGAACAGTCTACAGTGAACATATTGTTGATTGCAGTAAGTTTTGATTACTTGACTACAGTTAAGAATATATACATAGTGAGAGAGAGAGAGAGAGAGAGGAAATGTTTTATAAATCACATATGAAGGCATCTTTTTTCAGAAATTTCCTAGATGAAATAAAACAAATAAAATTGAGATACTGGTTTCAGAGAATGTCTCTTGTATCTTACCAGAGAATATGTCTCATGCACTTTCATAGAGAATATACTTCATGTATCTTCACACAGAATGTGTCTCTTGTACAGTATCTTTACAAAGAATGTGTCTTATATGTATTTATAGATAATGTATCTTGACACAGAATGCGTCTCATGTACAGTACCTTCACAGAGAATGTCTCATATGTCTTTATAGAAAATGTATCTTGACACAGAATCTGTTCGATGTACAATATCTTCACAGAGAATGTGCCTTTATAGAGAATATATCTCATGTATCTTGACACAAAATGTGTTTGATGTTCAGTATCTTTACAAACAATGTGTCTCATATGTCTTTATAGATAATGTATCTTGACATAGAATGTGTCGGATATACAGTATCCTCACAGAGAATGTATCTCATGTACCTTCATAGAGAATGTATCCCATGTATCTTGACCCAGAATACGTCTGATGTACAGTGTCTTTAGAGAGAATGTGTCTCATATGTCTTTATAGAGAATGTCCAAAAAGTATATATCTTTTGTATCGTCACAGTGAAATATCTATTTTACAGACAAAATAACTAAGTAATATACAGTGAAATCTCTGAATAAGAGACACCAATTGGACATGATTATTATAAAAAGCTCCGTAAATGAAAAGCATTCGTTACAGAGAGGTTACACAAATGTAGATTACTCACAGCTCATGAAGTAATTATGTGAACAATATTGAAAATAGATAAATTTAGGCTACTATTGAATTCCTTTCCTCACTGTTCCAGTTACTTGGGAGTATATCTTCTTCTGTAAAGAGACAAAAGTGTGGATAGTGAATGTGCTTATATAGCCTGAAGATAAACTGCAAATAAATGTTCTTCTCCTCAAAAGTGCCAAGTCAAATAACCAGTTCGAAAACGTTTTATTTTAATTTGTAGATTTGTTTCAAGTATTTTTTGCACTTTACATATTTAACGCACCTTTTATGTGTCATGTAGAAAGTACCCAACCCTACGTCAGCGTAAAGGAAAAATTTGCGTTTCGGCCACAAAACTAGACAGGTTGCAGAAACAAACTTCAGTTGAATTACATTTCCATTCATGAAATACAGTTGAAAATTGAAGTTTTGTCTCCCTTTGTGAACGATGTAAAGGAAGAAGTAACTTGTTTCTCAAAAATAGAGAATTATTATTCTTTTGTAAATAATGGATGTGAAAGGGAAAACTCAATATTAACAACTGGCGAATCGGTTGAATGACATCAATGATTGAATCGTGTTGTGTAATTACTTACTTTTAATATTCGTTCTAATGTTGAAACTGTTCAAAGAGTAAGAAACACAACAGAAATAAAGTTTGCAAAGCGGTATACAGCAGGGGTTCCCAACCTGGCGTTAACGTTCCCTAGAGGGGAATTCTCATTTTCAAAGGGAACGCTGGAACATTGACTATTTAGCTGTTGTTTGATGAAAGGAATGTAAGGAAAAAGATGACTAGCCCTTTCGGGATCCGATCTTTTTGGGGTATTTTTTAGACTTTCAGTCAAGCAGCTACTGCATCGTCACTATTTATCCTAGGATCATGGTTCATACCTCATTCTCTTCTGATTGCCCATACCATATACCAGGAGAGCGAAAAGTGATGTCAAAGGGAAAATTTTGAGGGAAAAAATATTTTCACACTTTGGGCCCCTCTGGAACGGCCCTGTGTGAACGTAGAGATCTCAAAAAAATCTGATAGATAGTACTTGTTATACTCGATGTGTGTGCCAAATTTCAAGTTTCTATCTTGAATACTAAGGATGGGAGAAATTTTATCAAGAATCCCCACAATGCCCCAAATTACCACAAAACACCATGATCTCAGGTAAAAAAATTCCTGAGACATCTCTATTTACCCTAGGACTATAATCCGCCAATCATTCTCTTCAGAATAGAACTGCCTTTCAGGTGGTACCATTCACGTGTCTCCATCATGTATCTAAGGCGGGAAAATCCCGAAAAAAGAGATTTTTGGTCTAAATATGCCTTTTTTCAACTTTTAGCCCCTCTGGACCCCTCCTGTTTTAACGCAGAAATCTAAAAAATCTGATAAATACTACTCGATGGACTCAATGTTTATGCACAATTTCAATCTTCTAGGTGCAAAATAAGCACGCCAAAAAAAAAAAAAAAATACCGAAAATGACCCATATTCCCCTATACAGAAGTATATTTTGATAAAATTTCCCTGACACTTCCCTAATTACCCTAGGGTCATGTTTCGCCCATCATTCTCTTCAGAATAGAAGTGCCTTTCAGACGGTACCATTCACATGTTTCCATCATGTATCTAAGGGGAAAAAATCCCGAAGAAAGGGATTTTTGGTAAGAAATATCCCTTTTTCCAACTTTTTGTTCCTCTGGATCCCCCGTGTTTTAACGCAGAAATCTGGAAAAAAATCTGGTAAATACTACTCAGTGGACTGAATGTTTGTGCAAAATTTCAATCTTCTATGTGCAAAAATAAGCCCGCCAAAAAATAATGAACATTGGCGAAAAAGAAAACACATAAAAGAAAATATATATTTTAGAATTATGACGTCATCACCTTCTATGTCTCGACGCAGGAAGGTGTGAAACCATACGTAAGGTCTTCTACAATGCCTCTGGACTTGAAAAACAAAAACAAAAAAAAAAAAAAACGGACGAAAAAGCTCAAATAGGAGAGTTATAACGCAATGTACCATGAAACACCCTTATGGTACAAATTTTACCATAAGTACATCAAAGGGCTAGTGTAAGACAAATTATTAAAAGAAGGGTGTGAATTACGGCCAGGGATGGAGGGGAAAATTCCCCTCAGGAAACCTTTTATCTCTGGCTGGAAGGCAGAAAAAAGTTCCCAGGGCGGATGTGTGTATGTGTGTCGACCACAAATTCACAGAACAAGGAATCGAACGAAAACCTTTCTCGCTTGAACTAAGACCTCTGTCATGCAGTGATGTAACTATGGAGGGACAAATGAGCCTTGTGCTCCGGGCGCCGGATTGGGGGGCGCAAAAATGAGCAAATATTTATTTTCAGTATACGGTTAGGAAATTAGTTTCAGCAAACTAAAAATCATAAAAAAAAACTACCTCAGAAAGTTAACAGAAGAACAACGATTCACCAACCTTAGCATCATATCCATAGAGCCTAGGTTAGCTTCAAAGCTATCTTTTGAGGACATTGTAAAAACTTTTGCAGCCAAAAGAGCGCGCAAAGTTAAATTTTAGTTCCAGCTGTTTGTGTTCTCATTTAACTTCCATCGATTTAAAAGATTTGAAAAATGTCCGAATAGGCTATACAAGGTAATCACTTGCGTCGTTAGTTTTTTTTAAATCTGGGGGGTCGGATGAATCAAAATCAAAACCCTGTTTCTGACAGAAGTTATACACACGACGCAAGTGATTACCTAACCTAACCTAATGCAACCTAACCTAAGTAGTATAGTTTCTTTAAATACACTTGACTAAAATCTGGGAGGGGCGGGTCTCCTCCCCTGATCCCCCGGCTAACGACGCCCGTGAGGAAATACTCGAGAGAAGTGCTTATTCTGAAGCAACAGACTGTTGGATGATTCTACACATATGCACATCCCAATGTAATTGCAAAAACATTGTGATTTGCAGTTATTATGGTAAGACTATAAGAATATGTCAAGCATGCTACTCTTAGATTATTTGGCAATCAAATACTAATTAGTTTGGTGTTTATCTTGTATTAAAAATTAAATTAAGAACTGTAACTTTGAAATTAAGCTTTACCACTTGAAGAAAAAATGGAACAGGAGAATTACTGTGTAATGCCTATATCAGATGTAGCCGGGGAACGTTTTGGTTTGGTTGATCAGAGATGGGGGGGGGGCGCTAAGACGAGTTCTTGTCTCGGGCGACAGCTAGCTTAGTTGCGTCGCTGCTGCCATGAAGTTAAGACAGAACATGTTGTTGTAAGGAAATGTTATCACATTTGTTTTATATTATATTTCTTCCACTGAAATTCAAGTATTTTCTAACCCTTTTGTCGCGCTACGTGAGGTCACGCAAAATGCTGTTCAATTTTCTTAGCATTTAATGCCAGTTTGACTTATTATGATTGATACGACTTTTATCCTCTGTGAGTGTTTCCATAAAAAGCTGTTCGTTGTTGTTTTCGTCAGCTAATCTTTAAAAAAAGCTTTCCTAACTTGTGTCACGCGCTTTCTCTATCTTTTCTGTGAAATGTGCAGCTCATAAAGTTCTCTAACTTGTGAATGAATGTTATCGACTTTTCGAAGTAGTGACACGAGAAATCTGTATTGAAATGTTGTTGATGTTCATAAAACCGATAATCCTAAAACTCCAATATAAACACTGTAAATATATAGGCGGGAATATTGAGTATTGTCATGAATATAGTTTGGGATACATATTCATGAATATGCTTTAATAATACCTTGCGGTCTTTACACAAAGTTAAAAAACTTAAAAGGCCAGGAAGTTTTGTGTGGATTCTTAAAATTGTATAAAATACAACTTGTAAATATTGCATAAAAATATAATTTGATACTGTGACGTTGCAGTTGCAACATGCTATCATAGCTTCCAGTGGCGGCTTCAGGAGGGGCATGGTGATACGGCCGCACCACTTATCGTTTCAGGGATACCGGGACAACACGAGGGGAAAAGAATGAAGGTTAAATGTTAATATATGCATAAAGTTGTGCAGAAATTTTAATATTTTGGATTGCATTGACACATTCTTATATCTGTGAAAAAGTTCCATTGTTAAAGGTTTGGATATCCATCTTAACAATCAAGCCATTTCAACAATAAAGAAAATTCTAAATAAAAAATCGTCACGGATTATTGCCTTCGATAGATTATAAAGTTACTTTTCTAAAAATTTGAAGTCTGTAGGTTGAAATTTGTAACACAAATTGTGAATTTTCGTGAAAAGTAAAAAATACATGGAATATATACGAAGATTGTACTGCCATCTATCAACAAAACTTGTCCCTTTAAACCAACCTTAAAGGAAAATGTTTTGGTACCATTCGTAACATTGACAGAGCCATGAAGTCCTTCCAAAAGGAGCTTCCAGAAAATGCTTCCAGTCATGGATTCAACGTTGAGATAAGTGCATTGTTAGCCAAGGACAGTACTTTGAAGGAGATTAAATCAAATTTCATGTAATCTTATTGCTTTGTTTCTAATAAAATTCCATGTAAGCTTATTGCTTTGTTTCTAATAAAATTCCATGTAAGCTTATTGCTTTGTTTCTAATAAAATTCCATGTAAGCTTATTGCTTTGTTTCTAATAAAATTCCATGTAAGCTTATTGCTTTGTTTCTAATAAAATTCCATGTAAGCTTATTGCTTTGTTTCTAATAAAATTCCATGTAATCTTATTGCTTTGTTTCTAATAAAATTCCATGTAAGCTTATTGCTTTGTTTCTAATAAAATTCCATGTAAGCTTATTGCTTTGTTTCTAATAAAATTCCATGTAAGCTTATTGCTTTGTTTCTAATAAAATTCCATGTAAGCTTATTGCTTTGTTTCTAATAAAATTCCATGTAAGCTTATTGCTTTGTTTCTAATAAAATTCCATGTAAGCTTATTGCTTTGTTTCTAATAAAATTCCATGTAAGCTTATTGCTTTGTTTCTAATAAAATTCCATGTAAGCTTATTGCTTTGTTTCTAATAAAATTCCATGTAAGCTTATTGCTTTGTTTCTAATAAAATTCCATGTAAGCTTATTGCTTTGTTTCTAATAAAATTCCATGTAAGCTTATTGCTTTGTTTCTAATAAAATTCCATGTAAGCTTATTGCTTTGTTTCTAATAAAATTCCATGTAAGCTTATTGCTTTGTTTCTAATAAAATTCCATGTAAGCTTATTGCTTTGTTTCTAATAAAATTCCATGTAAGCTTATTGCTTTGTTTCTAATAAAATTCCATGTAAGCTTATTGCTTTGTTTCTAATAAAATTCCATGTAAGCTTATTGCTTTGTTTCTAATAAAATTCCATGTAATCTTATTGCTTTGTTTCTAATAAAATTCCATGTAATCTTATTGCTTTGTTTCTAATAAAATTCCATGTAAGCTTATTGCTTTGTTTCTAATAAAATTCCATGTAAGCTTATTGCTTTGTTTCTAATAAAATTCCATGTAAGCTTATTGCTTTGTTTCTAATAAAATTCCATGTAATCTTATTGCTTTGTTTCTAATAAAATTCCATGTAAGCTTATTGCTTTGTTTCTAATAAAATTCCATGTAAGCTTATTTCTTTGTTTCTAATAAAATTCCATGTAAGCTTATTGCTTTGTTTCTAATAAAATTCCATGTAAGCTTATTGCTTTGTTTCTAATAAAATTCCATGTAAGCTTATTGCTTTGTTTCTAATAAAATTCCATGTAAGCTTATTGCTTTGTTTCTAATAAAATTCCATGTAAGCTTATTGCTTTGTTTCTAATAAAATTCCATGTAAGCTTATTGCTTTGTTTCTAATAAAATTCCATGTAATCTTATTGCTTTGTTTCTAATAAAATTCCATGTAAGCTTATTGCTTTGTTTCTAATAAAATTCCATGTAAGCTTATTTCTTTGTTTCTAATAAAATTCCATGTAAGCTTATTGCTTTGTTTCTAATAAAATTTCATGTAAGCTTATTGCTTTGTTTCTAATAAAATTTCATGTAAGCTTATTGCTTTGTTTCTAATAAAATTCCATGTAAGCTTATTGCTTTGTTTCTAATAAAATTCCATGTAAGCTTATTGCTTTGTTTCTAATAAAATTCCATGTAAGCTTATTGCTTTGTTTCTAATAAAATTCCATGTAAGCTTATTGCTTTGTTTCTAATAAAATTCCATGTAAGCTTATTGCTTTGTTTCTAATAAAATTCCATGTAATATTATTGCTTTGTTTCTAATAAAATTATTCACCGTACTTTTTGATCACACCTCGTAATGTTTCTGATTTTCAATAAATATTCCGTATGTTTCTTCCCGAGCTTAAGAATTCTTTTTATTATTTGAGATTGAAATCGGTTTCTGGTAAATTATAAAGAAATTGTTTTTGTTTGTTTTTACTATGTGTCGCACCACCATTTGATATTATATCGTGTAGAAGTAATGTTTGATATTTTAAGTATGTTTATAGTATAAAATATTTTTAAAATCTGCAAGTTAATACGTTTTTTCTTTTGACGAAACTAATTTTAAGATAAAGGCTGTGAGATTATTGAAACGAATCATCCTTTAAGAGAGAGAGATACAGCGCCTTCATTCCAAAATTCCTCTTTTCATTTCTCTTCGTCTCTGTTCCTTAATTCTTAATTCTCTGGAAGACAAAGGCATTCTTATATCTGTATATCTTTGCTGTCTTTTGTCCTTATTTTCTGTTAAAAAATCTTTATCTTTTTTTTATTATTCTGGGTGTTAACGCCAGTTATTCTTTTCGTGAATATTTTTAAGAACTCAAATCTCTTTTTTCTTGTATTTCAACCCGACTAACTGTAATGAGTTTTAGTTCAAAGGAGAAAGAAACGAAGCTAATATATAACAAAATAAGTAAGAACGGATTTTGCGTCACTGGAACTGAAACTTTGAAATCAGCTGCGGGAACTGTGATTGTATCGTAAGCAATGAAATTAAAGCTACGAATCTCCCGCTCAAGTGTATGGTTGGGTATCAGTTTGTTTAACAACATAAATAGGTCATCTCTGCCAATAAATTCTGTTTTTTGGGTATTTTCTCAGGACAAATGAGTTTAGTTCCGTATTCTGAAACTACGGGAGATTTTGTTTTATATTTTTAAGCTACGGTAGACTTTGCTTCATATTGTAAAAATACGGCAGATTTTGTTTAATATTGAAAAACTACGGTAAATGTTGTTTCATATTGTGAAACTACGATAGATTTTGTTTCATATTGTGAAATTACAATAGACAAACAGTATATGAGGATTTAAAATTGGAACCAGAATAATCAATGTATCACTTGTGGTTGCAATAGAGAGAAGGAGAAGGTCGAAGGCAGAACTTATTTTCGGGGCGGTGAATCCATGTGAAAAACAGCTTCTTGCTATCTCTTACAGCTTTTTTTGTGATAAAAATAAATTTTGAAACTGGAAGTTTTTCTGTTTAATACTTCCGACTCCAATATAAGAATAAAAGCAGAGATGGTCTATATTCTTACTGAATCCATATGAAAGAAACATATGTCACTTCATTTTACCGTTTACAACTTTTTTCGTTAAATGTTAAGAATATTGTAGAATTTTGTACAGGGTGTTTAAGAAATTAAATGTCGACTAAAAGCAGGGAATTCGTGTTACTATTCGGTTCAAAATCTCTTGTCGTCGCGAATTCTGTCGAGGAATTTGAAGCTTAAAATATATAAAACGATAATCATGCCTGTTGTTCTGTATGGTTGCGAAACATGGTCGCTTACTCTGAGGGAAGAACATAGACGGAAAGTATTTGAGAACAGGATCCTGAGAAGAATATTCGGACCCAAGAGGAACGAGAATGGGGAATGGCGGAAGCTTCATAACGAGGAACTACATAGTTTATACGGTTTACCCAACATTGTTAGGGTCGTCAAGTCTAGGAGGCTTAGGTGGGCAGGTCATGTAGCTAGAATGGAAGAAAGTAGAAACGCTTTCAAAGTCTTGACTGGTAGACCCATAGGAAAACGACCATTAGGAAGACCTAGGCGCAGATGGGAGGATAATATTAAGATGGATCTCGCAGAGATAGGAATACAAAGTAGAAACTGGATCCAATTAGCTAAGGATAGAAGTCAGTGGAGAGCTTTTGTGAACGCGGCACTGAACCTCCGGGTTCCATAGGCCATAGAGTTAGTTAGTTAGTTAGTTTAAGAAAGGATGCGTGGTGAAAAAGGTTGAAGAAATGCTTATTTCCTTACCTAACTACACAACATGTTGGAAATGATATCTTTTCATTAGAATTCTTAAGTCCATATGTCTAACTGATTCTGTTAATACACTGTTGAAATTGCTTTCTTAAATTTGAGAAATCGTTTCTTATCTGTATTCCGAGAACATTTCTTAGAAACGAGAGTTTGAAATTCTTATTAATCAGAAATGAAGGGAAGTATATTAAAAGCGGAACTCAAATCTATCTAGTTATTTTCCTTACAAATTAAAGGAGAATTTCGAAACTTTGTTTCGCACAATCTCATTTCTAAGAGATTTTCTTGGTGGACATATAAGAATCTGTTTCTAATGTTCGACTTCAATATCCTTGATTTTCAACTGCTGAATGTTGTATGAATTGTTTTCTAACAGTTTTGTCTTTCAAGTGCCCCACAACAAGAACTCTACAAGAATATCATCTGAAGACTTTGCAGGCTGCAGTCCTGATGAAATGATTCTGTCATTCAAAAAGTTAAACCAAAGTCCATAGTTGGAAAACAATTCTTGCATCACATAACAGAGTGATCGCCAAACCGTCGATCGTGAGCTACTAGTAGTTTTCGGGGACATTTTCTGTAGATCACGTTAACGCTCCGGTTGGCTAACCTTGCTTTCTCCACTGAGCTGACGCTACCGACAGGTGGCGCTGACAACACCTACTTGTTTTTCGCGCGCAATTGCCATTGTCAGCTTCATCTCACAGTTGATTATATACGCGTGGGGTTGTCCACGTTATGTTTTTCGTGTGTATATTAGACATTTGCTAAACGTTATGTTTTTCGTGTGTATATTAGACATTTGCTAAACGTTATGTTTTTCGTGTGTATATTAGACATTTGCTAAACGTTATGTTTTTCGTGTGTATATTAGACATTTGCTAAACGTTATGTTTTTCGTGTGTATATTAGACATTTACTAAACGTTATGTTTTTCGTGTATATATTAGGCATTTGCTAAACGTTATGTTTTTCGTGCGTATATTACACATTTGCTAAACGTTATGTTTTTCGTGTGTATATTAGACATTTGCTAAACGTTATGTTTTTCGTGTGTATATTACACATTTGCTAAACGTTATGTTTTTCGTGTGTATATTACACATTTGCTAAACGTTATGTTTTTCGTGTGTATATTAGACATTTACTAAACGTTATGTTTTTCATGTGTATATTAGACATTTGCTAACTTGGATAGTTTGATTTCATATTTACTAGAAATGTAAATTTATAGACAATAAACAAATGCATTTTTTAAAATAAAAAGTTGGTAGTTCTTTGGTTGGTATGTAAAAATCGGCACGGTAACTTAGAAGCTTCATAAGTTTGCCAACCACTGACATAACACACGTTGAAAACACACCAAACACGACTGATTAGTCCAGCACGTATCTACTAACTCGATTTCACTCCACCTTTGTGTTTTGAAGTGTTGGCTAACTTCTGCAGTAAGCAAACATGCCAGTGCTTAAAAAATTCCCGCAAATATTAACATTTAAAAGAGGGTGTTTCTTTGAAATTGAACACCCTGTATTTCTTACTTTGAGTGTCTAAAAGTTGGAAGAAAACAACATGCTGGAGCATGTTTCTCAACTGAATCACAGTGACAGGTTGAATCACAGTTATAGGTTGAGCATATTTCTGTGGCTCCAGTTCCGTTCTATCATCTGCATCATACCCTTGCCTGTGTTTGTGTTTATTTCTAAAGAAACAGAAGGAATCTCCGTTGCTTTCATGGCAGATGAAAAAGCACAGCCTCCTCATTCTTTATCATAAGATTTACGACAGATATGTCTCCAGCGGGAAAACAACGGAGAAATTGTGTTTGTTTCGCTTGACTCAGGATCCAAGACAAAAATAAAGCCGGATCTTCTCTGGTGGATGTAGACAGCTTAGAAAACAGCCCAACTATCCTATTCGTCTTCCTGTTCTCTCAAAATTTCCTTCTTGAGATAAACAACAAACAAAAACAAGTGGAGATCTTACACAAAAAGAATCTCCTTCATTCCCTTTCTCTTGTTTGGTTGTTCTGCTACAAGGGAGGTTCTAGAAACTTATCTATCGAAATAAGTGATGTCTATAAAACAATATCCCTACTAACAGAGACAGCTTGCAAACAACTTGCTGTAAGCTTGAATTGCAAGTTGGCGAAGCTTGCATCCAGCTTGACTGAAAAATGTGTAAGCATGCCGCAAGCTAAATTCCAGTAATGAAGTTAGAAGGGGACAGCCTTGCATTCAGTGTTTCATTCAAGCTTGACGCAAGCGTCTTACAAGTCAAGTCAAGTTAATAGGTAATGAACGGCCAGCGATGCTATGACGCTCTGCAAAGGATCTAAAGCATCGCTTGCAAGTACAGCGGGGGACCTTCTAAATGGTACAGCCATATGGAGATTTACGGCTAAGGTGTACCATTTAGAAGTGTCCCCCGCTGTACAACAAAAGGCAGATTGTATGAAATCATGCGTTTCAAGTGCAACTTAGAAAGCCAATTGTACTATATGGTTGCGAAACATGGTCGCATACTCTGAGGGAAGAACGTAGACTAAAAGTATCTGAGAACAAGATCCTAAGACGAATATTCGGATCCAAGAGGAACTGGACTGGGAAATGGTGGAACTGCATAACAGGGAACTGCATAATTTATACAATAAGCAAACATGGTTAGGATTATTTAGTCTAGGAGACTTAGGTGGACAGGTCATGTAGCTAGAATGGAAGAAAGTAGAAACGCTTTTAAAGTCTTGACTGGAAGACCAATCTGAAAACGACCATTAGGAAGACTTAGGCGGAAAGGGGAGAATAATATTAAGATGGATCTCGCAGAGATAGGAATACAAAGTAGAAGCTGGATCCAGTTGGCTAAGGATAGAAGTCAACGGAGAGCTTTTGTGAACGCGGCCTTCAACCTCCGGGTTCCATAGGCCATAGAGTTAGTTAGTTTCACATTAATCACTACAGAGCACAAACGCTCATAGATAGCGAGAGGCAACTGATTAAGTGCGCCAAGAGTACAGTTCATCTCCGTCGTAAACTGTCTGCTAACGAAACAGAAAAATAGAAATCCTTTACAGTTTGCGCTTCCAATATTGACCTACGTGGCTACTTAGAGCAAAACCGATAAGACATAGCAAAAATTGAAATGAAATGAAATCTTTGAGTTTAACATACCACGGTTATGCTCTTTAGCTAAGAAAGACAATGATGATGATGATGATGGAACAGTTGGTGGAATGAGAAAGTGCAAGGAAACGGGAATACCTCGAGAAAACTCACGGATACAATATTATTCACAACAAAGTTACTTGACCAGGGTCCGAACCAGAGATCCCACGCACTAGAGATAAACACTCTACCACTGAACCCATAAGAAATAACGAGAAGCAGTTTTCTGAAACCGATTTGGCGATCTAAGAATAATTACTATCTTCTCTCTTAAAGTTGTATTCAAAAAAAAAAATGTGGCACAAAACAACCACTTCCAGTTTTAGGATTAATCACTAACTGTAATACTGCCGTCCTAAGCAAAAAACCGTAACTCCACATTTTTCGAAAATCGAGATATTGGTATGGGAATGTTCGTAGTACAATTCTGCATCTATCTAAAGTGAAATTGACGTGGTTTGACCAATAGGTAAGGGGTGATGACGTCATGAGTGTTTACCTTATGTTCAAAACTGTAACTGAAAATAAGCAAAAAGACCTTAAGTGGCAATTCTTAAGCAAACATATTTAACTGGATTACCACACAAATTTTAGAACATCAGCATTTATTTTCATGTTTCTAAATGGCTGCAAAACGGAAAGCTACTAGGTGACTCGTGATTACGGTACCTCATGCAAAATAATATTGTCTAGAGCACTCTTGTTTCACATTTCGATTATCTTTTATCTATTTGAAGATATCACATAATTACTGTAAAATTAGCGGGGTTTTAATTTCGCGATGATTAGGCCTCTTAAATATTTTCTGCTGTCTTTGCCATTGACAGCATACTTCAATCCTAGTTGTGAACTCAGCGCTTAAGATACTATATAAAAATTTAAAATTGAGGATTTCACGAAGATAATGTTGATCGCCCTCCTTTAAAAAACGCATCACCATCACGATCTTTTTTGAGTGTCCTATTTAAAGGAAGAGGAAATAGCCATATTCTTCTTCTTTTTTAAAAAATAATATCGACCTGAAGAAACGGTAACAACATATCTGTTCCCTTTTCCTTCCCTAATCTGAAAGCCACATTTGGTCTCGGAAACTAGGGGCTCTTTTCTAATGGGGTGGGGGTGAACTATCTTCTTCTTTCAACTCCTCGTCCCCCCTCCCTTGAAGCCTTCTGGAGTAGAAAGCCACGACGTCGACCAAACTACGCGAGGAATTCAATTTCTTTTGTGATGGAGGAAAGGAAGAGATGCTTGCTTGGTTACCAGATAACTTCCAAGGTGGATCAATGCCCTTCCATCAAAAACATTCCCCAAAAGGCCAACATAGATCTATATGTAAACACACATACACATACACACTAGTTCCTATATGTGGTGGTGGCATATATATATATATATATATTCAACATAGTTACGCGTAGTTTTATACATACATACATACATACATACATACATACATATATATATATATATAACTACGCGTAACTATGTTGAAAAAATCTTCACAGGGTGGAAACAAAATTTGAGCGGAGAAACTCCTACCAGCCTGAACCCTACGCATAAATTGTTTACTTTGTTGATGTTTCTCCTCTTTTTTGAGCACCAAGTTACAAAGATCGGTCCAAAAGCAATGGTTACAGAAATGAAATTATATAGCTACAAGCATTGGTCTTCTACCATCAACCCAAACATATCTTTGACTTCCTGTTGTCCCAGTTAATGCACCACGGATGATCAACGTGGAACCACACTACGCCAACTTGTAGTGCTGGCTAATTGGGATGGGCTCTGATGCCACAAACCCCATACAGTTCCGACCTAGCACCATCGGATTTGTATCTATTGCGATGAAAATGAAATGAAATGAAATCTTTAAGTTTTACGTCCCACGCATATACACGTCATATCTTATGTTCTACATGACAGGTTGACACTGAATATTGCACTCACTTCATATAGTGCTCTTTGCAAAACGTGTACTTTTTTGTAGTTGGCAACACTGTTAACCCCACTGGTGGCCTTCATTTGTTCTCTATTGTGGCAAGTCTCTTTCTATACATCATTTGTCAGCATTATATTTTGCTGTGCCCCTCCCTCGTTTTTTTTTTTTTTTTTTTTTCGAAATTTGCACATTTCTCTCCTTGTCCAACCTTGCTGTTTCCCGAACTTCCACTCCTTATATTTCTTGAACCTATTGCTATGGGCAGCTAATATTTTGGGAATGCTCATCTCTGTTACAGTTCTTTCAATTGGCATAGGTCACATCTTTCACTGTAACTATCATTTTCGGAAGGTTCCCTTGTCAGTAGAGATGCAAAAAAAGCCGTTTTTTTTTTTTTTTGAATCGATGGTTTTTTGCACATAAAAAGCTGGCTTTCGGGAAGAAAAAACGAGAATTTTGGAAATTTTGACTATTTTCATGATTTTTCTATTTGAATAGCTTTCTTATAGTATACTCTAAAGTTAAATAATATTTCATGACCTAAATACCATATTTCGCTTTGGAATTCACCATCATGATGGATGGAGCACATGTTTTATGAATTAAAGTAAACATACAGTACGTAGTATTTGAGGGCAATTGTTGAGGATATTTAACTTTATTTTAACTTCTGAGTTATCGACATTTTTTTCTTCTCTACGTCATTTCTTTTTAGTCATCCGTGTTTCATTTCTTAGAGATTAGTAGGTCTACTCTAGCTTCTAGCACATAAGTTAAACTTATGTTTTTCAATATATCCGTCAGAGCGTACGTTTGTCAGTATATCTGTCAGAGCGTACTTCCACATGTTTGTTATACTGTAGCTGTGCAGTGATTTAGCAATAATCTTCTGGATACAACCTTGAAGACCATTTTATACTGATAACAGTGGCGGATTTAGAAAAGTATTTTGGGAGGGGTTTTCCATATTAATGTTTAGTTTTTCTAAAAATACCTAATTTTTATTTGAGGAGAGCTTGAAGTTTATGAGTAAAGGCATAACAAATATTTCGATTGTTTTAGAAATTCCGTAATTTCGGGATACAGGCTCTAATCTGTAAGACATCTCCACCCTAACCCCTTAATAGCTCACGATCGACGGTTTGGTGATCACTGGTCTACATGTTTCAGCCTTCTACAGTTACTGGTATAAAAACTGCAATCTAACCCTTAAAGATAACGTCAATTGAACGCAATAGAAATACACTTTTACAAAGCAAAACTGTTTAATTTATGTCCGTGTACAGGTCTTGTAGTTTGAGCACTGAAATGCCAATTGTCCACTTTTCTCGATGGATCAAAATACTTGTATGATGTTCTACTCATTTTAAGGTTCAACGCATTGCAGCCGGCAGAGGGCAAGAGAAGATACTGCTCAGTTTTTCTAAGAACGTGTCAAGACATATCAATTTGAATACTCACACAATATGGCATTTAACATATTCATAGTGCCTGTACTACAGTACTATGACTGATACATTTCATTTAGTGTGTTAACAAGGATATATGTGTATAAATAACTGTTTCCTTATATGATATATTACGTGCAGTCGTGCATCAAAGTGTATATTCGAGACTGCGCTCGTATCTCGGTCTTCCTTCGCCCCACCCCCTGGGAAAAATCCTACTCGCGTACCTGGTTCAAGGTAAATTGAAAACTTAGAAGTTTAAAATCAATATATTATAATTTGTTTTAAGAACTTAAAAATCCAAATTACTAACACGTATAAACTTAGTGACACTATCATCAAAAAAGGCGCCAAACTACTTCTTCCAATCTTCAAGACGACCTGGCGCTCAGGAATTTTCGAGTCTTCCTCCTAATAATCATGTGCATACTACTTATAAATATTGAATTCCATAAACAGCCAAAAATAATGTACATGAAATCAAAACCTCTGTAGCACAGAGAGGGTCCAGAGACGGGCACCCTCACTCATTTTTGCTCTCAAGAGGGTCGCCCTCATCCTCATTTTGGTGAGGGTGAATGTGAGGGAATTGATTGAGGGTTAGCAAAAATGCCCATCTCTGGGTGTAACTGCGGGAAACGAAAGGTAAGATTGATTTATGACTAGATTTTTGTAATATCACTTATGGTCAGAAGAAGGTTTCCATTTGATGTAAGTAGCCAGCCATTTTGATGTCTCGAGAGCACTGTACACAAAGCAACGTGTTTCTACATCTATACGTGCTTTAGCAAAAGCAAATAGGGAAAGAGAGAGAGAGTGCTGCAATGAAAACAGGAAATCCGATAACAGAGGTAAATTGATATTATGCTTCGCTGAAGCGATAAGAATGGCTTTACCTGCGAACAGTGATAAGAAAATATTTTCCTCACACACAAATCTAGAGTTAAAACTGTGGTTACTAATTGTAGCCTTATCTCGCTTCTGCCTAATATTATCCCATTATCTATGAGAAAATAATCAATAACTTATTACTGAAATCGTCATTTAGCAAGAGCATGGATTTCTCTTTCCTAAAGGATTATGCTTTACAAACCTATCTTTTTCTTTCCTTTTTTTCTCGTAACATCCAATGTATACATCCGTGTTCGCAATTAGATGTCACCTCTTTCGACCTAGTTAAAGCTTTTGATTCAGTTATCGTGGTCAACTGCTTCACTGGTTCATGACTAAATTATGGTTAATGCTTAATTCTTCAAAACGCTGCAAATAACTTTTGGTACTGCAGAAACTGCGGAACTGTCAGGAGTTCTAGTTCGATACAAGGTCAAGTAAATTTGTGTTTTTTTCAGGGTTCTCTCGTCTTCTTCCACTTTCTCATTCCACCAATTTTTTTTCATTACTATTCGCCTTCATTAATTATCCGTCTCTTTTAGTTAAAAAGGCATAACCACCTGACTTAAAACTAAGAATTTCATTTTACCCATTTCAACTATTAATACTAGATATATTTGTTAGAAGAATACTTCAAAAAGATATGCTTTTCGATTACATAACCACACCAAAACAAAGAGTTGTATGCAGCGGTCCCAAGGATATACATTCAATGTCTGAGGCAATTTGAGGCCTAACCTGACAAGGGAACCTTCCGAAAATGATAATTGCAGTGAAAGATGTGGCCTACGCCAATTGAAAGAGCTGTAACAGAGATGAGCATTCCCAAAAAATTAGCTGCCCATAGCAATAGGTTCAAGAAATATAAGGGGTGGACGTTCGGGAAACAGCAAGGTTGGACAAGGGGGAAAAGTGCAAAAAAGGGAGGCACGGCAAAATGCAATGCTGACAAGTGATGTATAGAAAGAGACTTGCCACAATAGGGAACAAATGAAGGCCACCAGTGGGGTTAACAGTGTTGCCAACTGCAATGAAAAGTACATGTTTTGCTAAAAGCACTATATGTAGTGAGATATGATCAGATAAGATATGATAAGATATGACGTGTATAATCAGTGATAAAATCTAACAAAAGAGAATAGAAAAAAACAGAAGTACGAAAAATACAGAAAAGACGAAGTTGGCCATAATGCGCCACATTTGATCACGAGCTGTGCATATTAGAATGAACAAAACAAGAAGCACCAACTATGCAGGAAACCGACGTACCTAGAGTCGAAAAGAAAAACGAGTTCCAAAGTTGGCAGCACTGGCCATGAACATCCAGACAAGTCTAATATAGTTAGGCCACTCGTTTCACAAAAAGAAAATTCCGGCAAGAGGCATTAACCTTCGCATGATTTGTACATGCTCGTCCACATTGTACGTGCAATTGTTCGATGAGACAATGGTCCAAACAGAAGATACAGTTGTAGAGAGCACAGCGAATACTGCCAATCCGTCATACATGGTACAATGATCGCCTGTGAATGTCTCGAAACAGTACTCTAGAGGTGTCGGAACCTTTGATGGTCTTTCTATCACATATCCACACCTGTAGAAAGCAAACATAATCAAAGGCTTGATCTGCTGTGTGTTGCTGTCTGCAGTACTATCACCGCCTATATGATATATCCAGGCTGTCCCACCTAACTCTGCGATTGAAATAGTTTCAAAGCGAAAAAAATTTGACACATCCAGTTGTGCAGGAATGTACCTATGTCAGTGGGCGACAAACTTCTGTGAGACGCAAGTGCCCCCAAATCCTCCAGCATAGGGTCCCAGGAGCCAACTTCAAAATTTCAAATAGCACCATCGGTCGAGTTATGTTTCTTTCGATAAATCATGGAATATGCAACAACGCATATCAGAAATATTTACTATATTGGATTTAAAAATGGTCGCCAAAAATATCTGCTCGGTGACAATAACAACATTGCATTTTTGGCGGCCATTTTGAAACCCGTGCTTCATATGGCAAATGTTTCTTATAGGCGCTGTTGTATCTATCCAGAGATATATCATCCGCCTCCTGTTCCCATTTGAAATGTTGCGGTTGACCCCTCGAGCCTTATGATGGGGACCCTGGGGACTTGCTTCTTACAAAGTTTTCTTGGCCCTCGACATGAGTACATTCCTGTGCAATTGGATTTGCAACATCTCTTTTCGCTTCGCAGCAATTTGAGATCACAATGTTCGATGCCATGTTAAGACACAACATATATTTGTGGCGGCCATTTTGAAAAACATGCTTCATATAGCAAATGTTTCCTATATGTGTTGTTGCACATTCCATGATCTATCGAGAGAGTTACCACTCGGTCCCTGTTGCCATTTGAAAGTTTGAAGTTGGCTCCTGGGGCCCTATGATGGAGATCCTGGGGGCACTTGCTTCTCACAGACTTTTATCATCCCCTGACATTGGTACATTCCTGCACAACTGGATCCGTCACATTTTTGTTCGTTTCTCAAATCTTTCAGGTCACAAAGTTTGGTGGGACACCCTGTATATTCCCACATACGACCCAACCATGACATAATGTTTACTTCTATTATAGGTTGTTGGCTCAACCAAACCATTTCATGTTCCTCTACTTGGTATTGCCTCAATCACTCCAGCATTGATGCATTCCGAGTGATGCCTGTTGCCGGAATTTCCTTTTTCTGAAGCGAGTGGCCTAACTATATTAGACTTGTCTGGATGTTCATGGCCAGTGCTGCCAACTTTGGAACTCGTTTTTCTTTTCGACTCTAGGTACGTCGGTTTCCTGCATTGTCGGTGCTTCTTGTTTTGTTCATTCTAATATGCACAGCTCGTGATCAAATGTGGCGCATTATGGCCAACTTCGTCTTTTCCGTATTTTTCGAACTTCTTTCGTTAGATTGTACCACTGATTATACACGCCATATCTTATGTTCTACATGACACTGAATATTGCACTCACTTCATATAGTGCTCTTTGCAAAACATGTACTTTTCATTGCAGTTGGCAACACTGTTAACCCCACTGGTGGCCTTCATTTGTTCCCTATTGTGGCAAGTCTCTTTCTATACATCACTTGTCAGCATTGTATTTTGCCGTGCCTCCCTTTTTTGCACTTTTCCCCCTTGTCCAACCTTGCTGTTTCCCGAACGTCCACCCCTTATATTTCTTGAACCTATTGCTATGGGCAGCTAATTTTTTGGGAATGCTCATCTCTGTTACAGCTCTTTCAATTGGCATAGGCCACATCTTTCACTGCAACTATCATTTTCGGAAGGTTCCCTTGTGAGATCAAACAAGAGACCTCTAGCATTATAAGTAAAAGATTTGCCACTAACATAAATTGCCCTCCTAGTTAACATTAGAGTAAATGGGCTAAAATCCACACTTAGGCAGAATACTCAGACATACGATGCTGCTTCACAATATGTAGATTTCACATAATATATATATATATATATATATATATATATATATATATATAGAGAGAGAGAGAGAGAGAGAGAGAGAGAGACATTGGTAGAACGTTCACCTATATTGGGCGGGATCCTTTGTTCGATCCCAACTTTCGTCAACTGTATTTTGCAGTGGAGAAACATGGTGTACGTAGGTTTTTCCAGCCTATTCCGTTTCCTCCCACTTTTTAATTCGCCAATTGTCATAGATCTCATCGTCACCGTCTCTCTCGGTGCCTCGGTGCACAATCGTGGACGTTAAACTCCAAAAAATTCTGTGGTATTCCTAATATTAGGCAGCTTTTCTTATAAATTGATTTAAATGTGATTAAAGTATACTAAGAAAAATCAGTTATCCAGTCAGCGGTATATTGTACAAATATATGGAATCCGTATATTTACCACGGAAATTGTACAGAACATATGTTATGCACATGCAGGGGTGAATTAAGGCTTTTGGGGCCTTAGAGCCTACTATTAAAAGGGAGCCCTATGTTACGAATAATTCCAGCGTATAAATCTTCTTAGCTGCCTTCCACGGCCTCATAGGCTTATCGAAACACCGAAAACTATGCTGTAATATTTTAATATGCTCCAGTGGCGTATTTGCGATTTTGTTTCGGAGGGACTTTCCTAACTTTTGGGGGGGGGTTGCCTAAAAATGGGAAAATTCTGCAAGATATTTCATATACTTTACTATAGTAAGTAAGATTTCGGATGGGCTTAAGCCACGAAGCTCCCCTAAATACGCCACTGATATGCTCCAAGTTTACAATAATTAGATTAATTACATTCATTAGTAACAGCTAAATGCTCATATACTGTACAGTGTAAGACGCTGGTGGAAGAAGACTTAACTCTAGCGATACCGCGAACGTATCGAGCGGAAAGAAATTAGCATGGGTCTGAAGCCTATGATATAATAATTTGATTGTTATATTTTAGTATTAAAGAGAGGGATTTTGGGGGAGCCCCGGAGCCTGGGCAGCATTAGTTAGGCCCTTAATCCGCTCCTATCCACATGCTACATAAGTACTGCGTTTTTCCCGCTTAGCTGTCACATTATGCCTCTGCAGGATGTCTGACATCTAACAGTCTTCAGTATATTACATACGTATTCGTATTTTACGTACTTCAGCTATATGTTACGTACGTTCATTTGTATGTGAGATCCTGATCACTTGTATACAGTTCTTTCGTTCGTACGGAGAGTATGTATAGATGGAATACCTATACGGAAAGTATTATAAAACATACGTTTTTTAGTTACACGTTTGCTTCGGGATGTTACATATTGTCATATGGTAAGTCCAAAAAACTACAGGATTTACGCATGTAACCTACATGTTTCCGTACGCCACATAGTGTTTTCTTATACTCACTGAGAAAAAAGTACTTTTTATTAGAGAACTAGTTATATGTAGGGCTAACCGTTTCGCCAATACCTGCTTTGGCTTTGTCAGAAATTATCTTTTATCTTGTGGCTAGAGTACTCCTAGAGAGTTGGGGAAAAAGTGTTAAATGCTGTTAGTTATGTAACAAAAAGTATTGTTTTGCTTAGTGGTACTTTAATGAAATTTAAAATTCTGCAGTCTCTTCGCTCTAAGGAACTAAAAGATAGTGAAAATGTTCTTACGTTACAAGCAAACTACTTAGTCAGTATACTGTTGCCCTATCACTATGGTTTCTTACAATGTCTCTCAAAAGGGCCGTTTAGCTGGAACATGTTTGTTTAGATAGACCTCATATTGTTTCCACACAGCTAATTTCCGATTCAAACTTTTCCAAAGGCCAGCAACTTATTTCAAAGAGAAACTCCACAGCAAAATTTAAAAGAATTTCATCACGTTTTTTTTTTTTTTTTACCTTGTATAGAAATATATTTCTTTTGTTTTTCTTCGGTTAGTTTTTGTTACCTTTATTGTTCCTTATTTGATATCAGAGAAGGATAAAAATATTTAAAAAAAAAAAAGTTTGACCTCGACCTTTGTAGGAATATGAGTTTCATCTTGTGGAGGAAAAAATAATAATCTGTAACATGGTAAGAAAGCTTTTCGAAAGGAGAAAACTTTTGCAGGAACTTGTACAGTTTTTTATGTTAAACTTGGAGAAACGGTTGATGCAAGGATAATTAGAAAATAAAGAAACATGTTAGGGGCATTTTTTTTTCGTTGTTGAAGAAGAAAAATAAAAATAAACTGAAAACAATTTAAAAGACGAAAGCGTAGTAGAAAGTGTAATTTATATGCATGGATTTGGTTTCAGTTTCTCTCCACACATCAAGAGAAAGAAAAACACGAAACCCAAAGTAATGAAATTCCTTCTTTTATTTTCATTTTGTTTTTCTCTTCTAGTTTTCTTCCATCCATTTTCATCGTGTAGTCAAGAAACAAGTAGGTAGTGGGGAAAGAAAAGTAATTGAAATTCATTTCACATTGTGAAAGTACGGAAGATGTTTAAACTATACAATTTCAAAAGTGAAACCGCATAGTATGAAGCGCGTTCGGAAAGTGACCTCCGATTGGTCGCTTTGCGTTCAGTAGTGGAGACAGGGTTACCATTAGTGCTCTCAACGGGTCGGGTCGGGTTGAAGATCGACCCGACCCGACCCGACCCGAGCTGACACGAATGACCCGACCCGAGTAGCCTGACCCGACAACCCGACCCGAGCAGACCCGACTCGACAACCTGACCCGAGCTAACCCGGCCGACCCGACCCGAACTGACCCGACTGACCCGACCCGTTTGAGAGCACTAGAGGTGCACGGTAGATCAGTTTGCATCCAGCCGTGGAAGGTTGTCTGGTCACTAGTTCCACTTTTGAAGTAGCGTCTCAAAATGTGCTGCAATAGAAAGCCCCATCAAGTGCGAGGTACGGGCTGTTATACGTTTTCTAACAACAAAAAATTCGGCATCAGCTATTCATCGGGAACTTGGTGCCGTGTATAGACCAAATGTGATGCATATAGTATCACATTAAAATTTCGTGTACTCGCTACGGTGGTCCAAACATTTATTCCATAGGGAGACCAGATCGTCAGGAAATATTGCTCCAAGCCACGTAAATTCAGCTTACTTCAAAGTACTGTCCACAAGTGGGTTTCTTCAGGGTAGTTATCAGAGTGGTCTAGATCAAAACTGTATGAAGTGAGTTTTCTCCTGTCCTCAACAATAATCGCATCCACGTGACGAATATTCCTTCCATTCATTAACGTGGATGGTCCTCCGTTTCCTAGATCGTTCGCCACTTCAACTCTCCCTCTAGCATACGCGTTACACCGCACGCACACTTATCCACGTGTTGTTATATTTTCTTCGTATATCTCTTCCGATTACTGATGCATTTCTATCGATTCCTTTCCCTTAGCACACAAAAATCGAACGACGCTAACAAAGGCACCTGCGGGATTTTTTTTCGAAGGGGACAAAAGTCAATTCCAAGGCGAGGGCACAAGATCAACACAAAGCACAGTCCCAAATACGATAAACATTTTAATGCATGCTGCATGTACATAATATATGTTATAAAATTGAAAGTCTCTATGTTTGTGATTGTTCTCTTGAAGCACCACACTGGTCTCGTTCAAATTTTCACCATAGATGAGGTTCGAACCGGAGACGGCTTTTATCATTTCACTTTGACGATGCAACCTAGGGGAGGAGAGGGGAAGATATTTACAAATGATCGAAAATGACCGATATTACTGCCAAATCTATCTCTTCGGGATTGCTGAGTTGAACAGTGACAGTTCCGGTGTCCTTTAAATCCATGCTACTAAAACAAAAATAACATATTTCACGGGTATCAAACACATGAGATAAGGAGCGGGTAATCAAAGCTAGTACATTATATAAAACGACAATTAGACCTATTTGCTGACATGTCTTTATTAACTTCACTAAATAAACTACAGTAGGTACTAGTGAATATATTAAGCACTACAGTATTTGAGAGCAAATTAGTATGTTTTGACATACATTTCCAAAATTGAACACCCTTTGAAAATCTAGGGAAGCAACTGCCCTCTCTTGGTCCCGTTGTGGGTGGCCACCAATGTTACGCATCGTTACTCTTTACTCTTGTGTAATGTTTGAGTTGTTGTGCCTGTCGCTTCTGCTCTAGCCAACAAAATAAAAAAAAAATGCTGTACCTGGTGGCTATTAGAAATACTATACCTTCACACACAAAAATTATAATTACATATATACAAAACACTAGATGGTACAGATAAATTCACCGCGATTTTTGATTCTTCTTTACACATGGTAAATTAGGAGAATATACGTATATGAATACCATTATTTCTAGCTTTGGAACTTTTGTATCCAATAAAGGACATATTCTGTCCAAAGCAAATATTAGCTAATTCATAATAGCTTTACAGTTTCGGCAAAGTATGTTTGTCTTCATCAGACACATTATAAAATACAATTTCTAAGACTAGAGCTTATATATCTCAGAAAATGAGAGGAGGTCATATCTAGGAAGCAATAAGATCCGTCCCTTCATTAATAACAATTTAAAATTGATTACGTATTTGCAACTATTCTCCTCAAGAACTTATTAAGAAAAGGAGGAGTAAGGACATACAAAAAAAGGGAGTAGAAAAATATTAGATGTATTGAAAAAAAGAAAAGGAAGGTAATAGAAATTGAACTAAGTGATGAAGGAGTTGTATAGAGAATTAAATGCAAAGATAGGACAAACAGGAAAAGGTTGGAGGAAAGAATAAAAAACATAAGAACGACGTGAGATTGAAGAGGAATAGTAATGCTATATATAAACATGTGAAAAAGACAGGATATGAAACAGATTGGGAAGGCGTAGAGGAACTGGAAAGGGAGAGAAGAAGCATTGTAAGAAAATGGAAAGAGGCAGAGTGAATATGAAAGGAAGAAAGCGAGAAACGTATGAACTGGAATAGTGGACTAAATATACTTGACGCATGGACGAAGATATTGGATAAAGCAGAGAAGAAAGAAAGAGGTAAAAACAGGTGTATTGAATAGGAGATGGCCAATTAAAAGTTTATGTTTCTCAAAAGTGAAAGTTACTCATTTAGAATACACAGGTGTGGCAATTACAAGTTTAACTCTCAAGTGAAAGTTGGATCATTAAAAGCTGCATATATAGGCCTAATTAATTAAAAATTGTTAGAAATGAAAGGATGGATTTTACTGATTCCTAGATGCGACCTCCTTTTATTTTCAGAAGTATATAACTTGTAATCCTACTTTGCCGAAACTGTAAAGCTATTACTTATTACATAATATATGCTTTGGTCAGAATTTGTCGTTTATTGTAAACAAGATTATATATATTGTTGTTCTTTGATTTCTCTCAACACAACATACAGAGTGATCACAAAGTATCTTTACCCCTGTCACGTGTCAACATATTGTATTAATGTGAGATCATGGGAGAGGACTACTTTGAGGTAGTGTGACTATTCTTTTCTATTTATTCCAGAATTTCTGTCTTCACACCATCGTTTTCATAACAAAGTATGATTCTCGTCCATGTACGATATGGAATTCTCAAAATTGCTGGCGTGATGGCAGTACATGGACGTCACAAAGCATCCTTAAGTATTTTTAACTGTCTTGTAACGTGTGGCACAAAATCTTTTGTTTAATGAACCCACATAACGCATTGTCGCCAGATGACAGATGAAGACTTCGGGGTGACCATTCCAAAGATGCAGGGAAATGGACAGAACCACTTCCAATCCATTTATCAATCCATTTAAGGATGGACTTTTTTTGGTGAAAGATTGACAGGCGCTGCACCTTCCACACACGTTTCCAGCCGTGTTGGTGGTTGTCCTGAGCGAGCCTCATCTTTTATGTAACCAGTTGCAAAGAGCTTATTCTCCCAATGTAAAATTGTTGGTTTTGGGGGGGGGGGGAAGCTATCTCAAACCTTAGGCTACAGTGAAATCATGGTGAATGTGTCAGAGTGTCCTGTATGGGGTCGTTGGTGAGCCCATGTACTCATTACGATCCGTTCCTTCGTGGTGTAAGTGGACTCATCAGCCATAATTTAGATGTATATCAGTACCTGCAACAATAAGAAGTAAATAGGTTTTAGATTTCTGGGCTTTCGGCATCTAAGGCCATTTAGCCCTTCACGTTTTGAGGGATGACGTCCCTCGGCGAGCACACAATCCGGGGAAAGGGAAGGAAGGAAGCGGCTTGGGACCTATAAGTTAGGTACCACCCTGGCATTTGCCTCGTGTGAATGACGACAACCCAGGAAAACCTCATTCAGGGTGGCTAGCCTGAAAAAGCGTATTACATTTTTTTCGACGGAGTTCCCCCACCGAGAATCGAACCCGAAACCGCTCGCACCGAGAGCGTTAGTGACTACGTGGGTCCACCTGCAACAATAAAGGACAACAATTCGTTAACATCTATGTAATATATAGGGGGTACGGGACTTTGTGATCACTCTGTACATACTCTAACTGTGACATATGTAATCCTAGCAGTGACGTTCATTCTACTTAAGAATGCTCAGGAGACATAGGATATGGAAAACAAGAGACGCACGAGTTCCGCTTAGAAAGATAGAAGACATAAACACTGGAAGCTGCCTTTAGACGAGGCCTCTAACTTTAGGAAGAAATATTCGTTTGTTTAGCAGAAGTTATGGGTATAACTTTTGATCCTCGGCCTACGTTTTCTTAAAATATTACCTGCTACACGTTGAAGACGCCATCTTATAAATAAATACCCAAGATGGCGGAATAGCGAGAGATTTGTTGACCCCAAAGCGAATGTAAAACACGCAAAGACTCGCTTTCTATGAACGCCCTGCTGGGAAAAGGGTGAAACACATCTCAGGCTGTTTGTGTCGTGAGATTTTACGAGATTAAAACTTCGCTCAAGATTAAGAATAATCAGATTGATGCAGTTTTTTGATGCTCTGCTTTCTGCGTGTGAAGGAAACAATATGGAGACTTGAAGAAAGTAATTTTAAAACCGTGATGCATCTCCTTGATATTATGATATATCTGCTTCCATTGTAGGAATGAAGATTCAATATATCTCATTGTTTATATTCGCGTGCGCGCCACACATATTTTGTTTCTCGACAGGTGGATCGAGATATATGTGGTTCTTTAATATTAGCTTCTAACTTTAACAGAAAAATACGAAAAGAACTTACGTATCATCACAGTATTGTAGTCAGATTAACTTTATTTCACACTGTTATCTAAGACCGTTTAGAAACGATCGTGTGTTCCACCTTACTTGATTGTATCAAAAATTTCATCAAATTAAAAGATCGAGAATGTACGTTGCTGAGTTATGTGTAATTTTTGCGCTATATGTTCTATTTCCATCAAATATTGGTGCAAACAGAAATGAAAAGCGGTGTGCAATAACAAACATTCTGTTTACGCTCACCTCCATTGGCATACAATGTTCTATTCAGGCCCGCAACTAGAGGGGGGCTGGCCCCCCTTAAACTTTTCATGGCCCCTCCAGACCTCAATACAAAATGCTATTATTAATACAAAAATCACAATTTAGATACTTGTAAGAGAATTTTTAATGACTTGGCTCCCCTATCTTATTCATGCCCCCCCCCCAAACTTCTGTATCTGGTTGCGGGGCTGGTTCTATTCACAAACAAGAATGTATACAGAGAAGCATCATCCTAAATGTGCTGTTGACATGTTTAAACTTGATCGAAAGAACAAAATATTGAAATATCGAAAAAGATCTAATACCTGCTTTAAATATCCAAATACCAAATATCAAAATATCAAAAAAAATAACAAAATATTCGAAAGGGTACAGAATTTAAAATAGAAATTAACAGCATGATAGAGTTTTCAAGGAAAGAATGAAGAATATAAAAAAAATATTGAAAACAACAAATCAATCACGATTAGCAAACACTACATAGCGACATGAATGTAACAGAGTCAAGAAATTGTCCAAGATTTGTCTATGGATCAATTCTAGACTGCGCGAGAGAAACAGTAAAAGTCAGAAATTGGCCAAAATGAGACAAGTCAAAATCTGAGATCTATGTATCATGCCCTATCTCCGGTTAACTTGGTGTAAGTCAGTTCTAAACGTGAGTTGAATAATCGCGTCTTAGTACTGTTAGTATACTTATGCTTGGTAATAGGGATGCGCACGAGACAAGATTTGTGGCTGTCTCGTCTCGAAAATGTGCTATAAAAGTGATGTCTCGACTCGAAAAATGTATATTTCTCTGTTGCAAGAGCCGTGTCTCGACTCGAATATTGTCAGGAAAATCCTGTCTCGACTCGTCTCGTGCGTATCCCTACTTGGTAAAATAAAAAATCGCCTCCTGATTTTTTTTTTTTTTTTTTTTTTTTTTTTTTTTTTTACTTTGTTTCTCCCACGCAGTCTAGAGGTTATCCCAAATAGAGTTCACCCGTTACCTCTTAATACATTTATGTAAATCTTTCTGTCAGAAACAATTGAAATATCATTGGTTTCCGTGTCCACACATTGTTTCGCGTTTCAAATTTCTGAGAATTGTCATGCAACCGAGAATTCTACGAAATATCAGAAGAAATATTTGATAAAGCGACGGTAGTTTAATGAAGTAAGAGAAACGCCAAACGTCCTTTGTAGCTATCTCATTATTATGAGTCACTGTTGTTTAACATGTCACAAGAACGATAGAATTAAATTTTCTCTTTCCAATACTGTGTTAAAATAGCGCTTGTAAGTATTTGCTTTTATTATTCTGTGTTCAGTTCACGCAATCCCTTTTCTGAGAAAAAAAAATAAACTTTTAACTGCCTCGGCGTTTCTATAAATGGCGGTAAGTTAATAAATAAAATTCTCGGAGAGTGTTATGGATCTCTCAAAAATGCATTAAATAATCAGGTAGAATTAAAATTTTAAATGCCCTTATTTTACAAAGACGGAAAATACAGTTACCTATCAATAACTCGGCTACGTCAAATTAGGTTGTGTTGTGTCATATCACCTGATTATAGAGAAACGTTGTGTTGAAAAACAAGAATCTTAGGAATGATTCAAAATATACACTAAAAGATTGCGATCTTTGCCAAATAATTAGTTTTTGGATAAGGCGCCATAAAAGTTTTGAATGGACTAGGGCTAAAAGTGATGGGGAACGCGGCGGAACGTCGTCCCCGCACTTCCAGGAATTTTCTGTGGCGTCCCCCCACTTTCAAGAAAAATTAGAATGGGGAAAGATAGGCACGGGCGACGGCGTGACGTGAAGCATCCTACTACCTTTTCAGATCCACTTTTGCCATTGGAATGGACCCCTAAATCGAGTTTTTTTTTTTTTTTTTTTTTTTTTTTACGGAATAAGCACATCGCACTGAGTTAAGTAATACAGTAATTTGAGTTTGGCCACAGTATATGTAATTCTCCAGATATAAGATCTACAAGAAAATTTCTGATTAAAATATATTTAGATCATTTGATCCCAAAAGGCATTTAAACATACTTTGTACAGAACTTTCGTTTAGAACAATATTTAAGTTTTACGTCCCACGATTATGCCGGCTAGGCTAAAGGAGACGATGATGATGAGAAATGAATGAAATATTGGAATAAAGAAAGTGGGAGCACTCCGAGAAAACCCACGTACACGATGTTCATCCACTACAAAGCTCACTTGACGCGAGCTGGGATCGAACGAAGGATTGCATGCACCAGA
The DNA here is from genome assembly GCF_964235325.1 of Thermobia domestica. Classification (NCBI taxonomy): domain Eukaryota; kingdom Metazoa; phylum Arthropoda; class Insecta; order Zygentoma; family Lepismatidae; genus Thermobia; species Thermobia domestica. The sequence goes on along the minus strand of NC_137457.1, from coordinate 333,989,715 downwards.
CGTGGAACTACCACTGGGCCACCACGACCCTCCAGTGCTCAGTGTTATGAACCACAAAAGTTGGTGATAAGCATCGGTTAGAGGCCAAATGTTGGCTCTTTTTTTTCCTACACAATAAAAAATGTCTGTCTTAAATCAACATAGGGCTTTGTGTTACTCTAGTTGTGCTAATTTTTTATATATCCCTAGTACTACGTCAACAGCATGGGATTTTGGAGTATGTTGTTAAAATGGTAGTGATTAAATGAACTATCTGACATGATGACTGGTAGAGTATAGAGTCATTTTATTAACATTCTATCGGTATTATTTTGTGTACAACTGGCAAACAACTACGTTACAAAAACATTTCCTTACTCATTAAATAGAAATGACTATTTGAGGGATAATACCACCTGGCATAAACTATTTATAAGAAGTTACGAGAAACGAAATATAGTCAGTAGACATTGATGTAGGCAACAACGCTTCTTGAATGAAAGAAAAGCGTCGGGAAATGAGCAGCAAATGAATAATACGCCTTGTCAGATGTTCTTGATTTACCTCCATTTTGAAGTTTTATTGGCTAAAATGCACCGAGAATAATTTTAAGATCATGAAGAACAGATAGCAGCACTTTTGTCAATGTAAATTTTGTCAGAAAATTCAAGTACTACGAAACTATTCTCATGAATATTACGGAAAATATAATATGTTTTTCGATACCTCTTATAAACGTGAAAACTACAGCGTAAAACTTTTCTCATAGGAAGGAATTAAAACCGATACAAATTCTTAATGTCAGTTACTTAGATAATTATAATGTTCCTGGAAGGTAATGTGAATGGTAAAAATTACAGCATAGATATAAGAAATGACAAGTGTTAATTCAACTCAAGTTTGACATTAGTGGTTCCAACGTGAGTCCATTTTAGCTTCTTACTTCAGCAGAAACTTCTGGTGTTGCAGTCCCGATGTTGACAGAACCAGTGTTGACTGGTATTACTGAACCAGGTAAATGAACGAATGTTACACAAGATTTTGAAGTGCCTTTGCTAAGCTGCTGTTCTTACCAAATTAAAGGTTTCGCTGATCGTTGACGATTTATTCAGTTATGGATATTATAACCTTAGTGGCTTGCATTCTCCATGGTAACTGAGGTGTTACTACCAACACAATATACATTGAAGAACACCGTGGCACTGTTTCTATTTCCACGTTCATTCATCTGGTTCTGTAACACACACAACACTGGTTCTGTGTCAAACCGGTAACATCGGGCCTGTGTTAACTGCAACACCAGAAGTTTCTGCTGAAGTTACACGCTAAAATGGACTCACGTCGGAAACACTAGCGTCAAACTTCAGTTGAATTGACACTATTATTTCTTTTAGTGTATTTATGCGGAAATAACCTGAATTCAGCCGCTCTGAAGTGTCAGAATCTTGGCCTCTGATATTTTAAGAAAATATTATTAGAAGTTAAGTAATTATAGATTTTATGACTTCTGTATAGTGAAGGAATTCGAGTACATGAGTTTACGATCTCATACATTGCATCCCCAGATTATTAGTCTATAAGAAAAGGTTTGGAAACAGTTACAAAATGTCTGGGAAATCTTGTCAATACATATTTTTTGTAAACGAACTTTACGTACTCAACGTTTTAGTTCTAATATATACAATCGACTTACACGTTGTATATTATTTATAATAGATCTGAAGGGGCTTGTTGGCAACACTGTAGCCATACCATGAACAGTGTATTTATTTTCACCTTTCAACATAATGCTCTAAAAGCAATTCAAGGATTTCGTGTGGCAGATCGCCCCCACGTCCATTTATTAAAGAAAAAGAGTAAAATGATTCTGTCTTTTAAACAAGAAAAGCGTTTTCGGTGTTAAACACGCTATATGCAATTACGTTATACATTCTCACGAAAGACTCGTGCACTTAAGCACGAGGTATTTGTTTATATCTTTAAGACAAATAAAGCAACTAGCACATCCATTTTCATATTTATTCATCAACACTAACGGCACGGGTTGTCGATTCGCTCGAATCTGCGTAGCTTGTCAGACGCCGTGATTCGGATAAATACGGTGGGAGACACAGGTTCGATTCCCGGCGGGAGCTCACGTGGTTCGGATTCCACGTTAATCAGTAAGTCCACGTCTCATATAGCCCAGCTGCTGAACGGGACGTTAAACTCAAAATCAACTCAACTCAACTCGGATAAATACGGAAGGAACCGAAATCATATAAGTTATACTTTGTTATTGCAACTTTGATCGTGGGTTGATGATATGTTAGTGTTACATATGAGAAGAGGTTTGAGGCTATTTATTCTTGACAGGGTATGCTCAAAGTAATGTTTCGTCTCGAAAAATTTCTTTCTATGGAAAACTCTGTCTCGTCTTATATCTCTACAAAAATTGTCTCGCCTCAGCTTCTAGTTCATTTCTCGAGTTCGAATGTTCAATTCTTTGATTTCTTACGTAATGTGACATTTTATTTCTTTCCCGATTTGACATTATTTCTTACCCGATATGACATTATGTCTTACCTAATGTAACACTTTATTTCTTGCCCGATGTCATATTGTTTTACCTAATGTAACACTTTATTTCTTATCCGATATTACATTATTTTTTTTACCTAAAGTAGCACTTTATTTCTTGCCCGATGTTACATTATTTTTACCTAATGTAACACTTTATTTCTTGCCCGATGTTACATTGTTTTCACCTAATGTAAAACTTTATTTCTTATCCGATATTACATTATTTTTTACCTAGTGTAACACTTTCTTTCTTCCCGACGGGAGCTAATGTGGTTCGCATTCCACGTTAATCAGTAGGTCCACGTCTCATATTGCCTCGTTTCTGATAGGGACGCTAAACTAAAATCAACTCAACTCAACGTTCTTTCTTGCCTGATGTTACATTATTTTTTACCTAATATAACACTTTATTTCTTGCCTGATGATACATGGTTTTTACCCGTTTGTAAATTATTTCTTACCTAATATGGCATCATTTCTAAGCCGGTGTGACATTATTTTTTACCTTATGTGACGTAATTTCTTACCCAGTGTGACATTATTTCTTACCTAATGCAAGATATCATTTCTTACCTAATATGACATTATTTATAATCCGACGTGGCATTATTTCTTACTTCTGTGACAGTATTTCCTAACCATGATACACTTGATCTAGTTATTCGGAGTTTGACATCTTGCTGAACCATTCTGACAAGAGGTGGATTTCTAGCTTAACGTGGCATGCATTTGTAACGGTTATCCAATCCGATGTCCTATGCTAAAGACAAGAACACTATGATGTCCTATGTCAATGATTCATAAAGAGTAAATTCTAAAGTAAACAGAAACTTGCTCGTATATGTTGACAGTAGAAGGAATGGAATAGATTTAATGAAAACCGAAGGAGAAAATTAGGACTAAGTTGAGTGGTCACCGGGTCGACGGTTAGTTGGAGCTCATAAGTAACGGGTTTGGTGACCTCACACTCAGTGATGTAAATTTTCCCGAAAATTTTGAAACGGAAAATTTTCCGATTCATAAAAGCGTACTCCACTTATCTCTACATCGCTGTTTAGCCGTAAAATTTATTTGTAATAACTATTGTCTGAAAACAAGTTTCATGAAGTAAAAATCTAACGATTCTTCATTTCTGTAAAAATGCCTCAAAAACATCAGTGTATTCTTCCCTCAAAATTTACCTTTGATCTCACAAAATCATATTTCGTTAATTTAATAAGCGTAAGACGATGTTTTCTCATAGTTTTAAACACAATAAAATCAAACATTTCTTTTTATAATAAAATAATGTTCAAAAATATTTCAAAAATAATCTTCATAAGGAACTGCAACTTTTGTGTAGTTATTTCATTACATACGGTAGGCAGACGTATATGTGAGGAAATAGTAGAATTTTCTGTTTTTGAAATAACTGACAAATTCACAAGGGTTTCTTTTTGCTTTCTTCTTATATTTTAAACAATGGGATGAGATATTTGTACTCTACGAACTCGATTTATGTTCCCTGCACTTTACACACACACACACACAAACAAACAAACACATATATACACATACAAAGAGACAGAGAGAGAGGAGAGGAGAGGAGAGGAGAGGTACTTCCCAACTTGAAGTATTAGAAAATTTTCCGGTTCCCGAAAACTAATTGGAAAATTATAATTTGTTGCTGTCTAACTCTTCTCTACAGGAATTCAATTTTATAGCTCAATGTGCAGTCAAATATAGTGGAAAATTTTCAAATTAACATCACTAGCACATAATATTCAAAATTGTCTGGGTTATGGAAAGCTTTTTACTTGTTTCTACAGTACATCAATTCCTTTCACTTGTTTCTACAGAGAAATAAAAATTTCCAATTCATAAAAATTTGTTTTACTTTTTATTTCATACTGATGAAAATTTTCTATTTATAAAAACTTTTTCATGAAAAATTGTTTCACTTGTTCCTACATAGTGCCGGAAATCTTCTGAGCCATGAAAATTTTCAGATTCTTTGAACGATCTTTCACTTTTTTAACATTTCTATGTACGAATTCAATCAATTTTAAGGTTAATGAGGAATTGTTACTTGATCACTGATATTTGTTTAGAACGGAAAATTTTCGGGAAAAATATAGGGGAAAAATTTCTGAAGTGGAAAATTTCCCGCAGAAAATTTTCCACCCCACATCACTACTCACAGTCTTCCAAGTGATTAACTTCGTGATTTGTTGGTTAAATCCCCAATATTTTGAAGTTTCCAGTACCTTCACAATTTCAAACCGAAGTTGTGTCACCCTTTATAGTTCGAGACGAGACAAGAAGTATGAAACTTATTCTGTCGTTTTCGAGACGAGACGAAAAATTTCTCGAGTCCCGTGAGTAACATCAATTCATCTGAAATAAAACAAAGACTAAAGATTTTTTGAAAACAAAAAATACATTATATACAAATGGAATACAGGAGAAAAAAACAATGTAACAAGGCATGTACGTTACATTTTTTTTAGTGCTAAAGTGTATCTTTTCTAAAAAAAACTTAAAACTGTTATTACATGTATATTAAGAGTAATATAATTAATAGTTTTTATTGAAATTTTTAAAATAAGCTGTTAAAATAAAAAACAAACTGTTAATACATGCACTAATGAAACTTTTAAAACTAAAATTTACTAATAACAGCAGTCACATACACCGTAGTTTAGTAAAAATTAATAAATAAAAATTTGATATAAAAGTGGCAGCTTGGAATCAGGCCCGTAGCCATCCCAAAAATATAGGGGAGGCCGGCTGAAGTTAGGGGGGCCCAATCCAACCATATTATAGTTCATTTACAAGCCTACCGTGAAAATTTGTGAGGGGCCAGCAAAAATGTATGGGGGGCCCGGCCCCCTTATACCCCCTGGATACGGGCCTGCTTGGAATGTGGAGGGATTATTTTGGCTTAAAAACTACCGAGCAAGGCAGTCTGAGGAAACTGTGAGCTTAAAAAAAAAGAAAAAAACAGCCAATTCACAAATTCCATAAAATCATCTATACAGGACACAAATTTAACCCTAAATTACTAGACTGTGAAATTTCACCCAGAGTTTGCTTTCGTAGCTTTGCTAGAGCGTATCATCATCTTGTTTCGTGTAGCTCTTGGTATTCTCCTTTCTTCCTGTGCAGTATGTGACCGAGTGTTGAGAACAGTGTTTTGAGATTTAGTTCAGCGTCAAATACAGGCGGGTGGGTGATTTTTCACACAGTCTAGTGTTTGCCTTATTTTTGATTAAGCAACTCTGGCTAACAAAAATTGAATTACTAACACATTTCAATGACCGCATAACACCTAGTCACCAGTTGTATGCTGTAATAGTAACAAGTACCGGTACACAAGAAATAAATATTTTCTTAATATGCACTTTATATTTTTAAAGAAAAAAAAATGTGTGAATTTTCATCCAGTCTAGTATTGAACATAAAGACAACCTCTGTTTTCTGAAACGCACCTTTTCTAGTATTGTCAAAAAAAGTGTATTTGAATGTCGAAAGAAATAAAATACGCAGAATGGAAACTTATTGAAATATTGGTTTCAGTTTTATAAGCATTTTTGGGTAAAGCATAAAAGTCTTATTAGTGAAGACAAATGCTGACGAAGGTTTTGTGGTGAAAGTGGGATTTTAGTCTATGTATTTTTAAAGTGATTCTCTTCGACATTATTTACCAAAAAATTGTCTGAGTAGCAAAAATATATCTATCTTAAAATATAATTAATAGCTTCAAATAGAGTAAATAATACCTACAGAAAAAGTAAACAAAAAATATGGGTGAATTTTCACCCAGTTTATTACTAGAAGACAAAAAACTGTCTAGCAATCTAGAGTTAAACTTTAGTTAAATGATTCACACTGGCGCAAATCCCGGGGGGATGAGGGAGACATATCCCCTCCAATCTTGGAACTAGGGGGACTGACCCCCCAATAATCCGATTTCAAATGTGTTTTTTGCGGAGAAATGTGTGATGATTTGTGTCCGATTGCCACAAAGGAAAGTAAATGAAATTGATGTCAGCCTAGAATAAGCCTGAAATCTGTCCGCCTTTCAATGTTGAAAGCAACTTTTCTCACCTGGTCCTCCACAGCATTGTTTTTCAACTTCATAGATATTTTGAACAGTGCTTACACACACACACACACTATACATATAGGAACGGTCTTACCCGTCCCCGTCCGTCCAATGTTGAAGACAGATTTGCGCCGCTGACGGTTCATCTTTCATACTGTACACATATAACTTGGCTACCTTAATGCATATAAAATCTAAATAAAATTAAATCTAAGCTCATGTAATAATAATTTTCTGCGTATCTTTATTCACTAAATAAAATTTAATAACAGCTCTATGAGGATGACCCTGTTCTAATATCTTCTTCTAATAAATACATAATTTTCTTCTTCATTTATAAATTTTAATCTAAGCAATTTGACACAGATTTTGGTTCCTTTAATTAAATTCCATAAAAGAATAGAACCCACCTCACAAACTTAAATTGTTTTTTCTAAACAGGTTAAAATAGTTTCCCCTTCAACTACTTTATTTAATACAATATCTACTCCCACTGGCGTATTTAAGAGGAACTTCCGGGCTTAACCCCCCGAAATTTTATTTACTATTTTGACGTAAATGAAATATCTTGCACAATTTTCACATTTTCAGGAATTAAGTTAGCAGAAGCCTCCCTCGAAAAAATCCTAAATACGCCACTGTCTGCTCCATAAACAAGCCAACACTTCCATTTTTATTAATCACATGGAAGTCTTAGATCCCAAACTTAGTTTTATTGTTACATGATTCATAGAATAAAAACTATGAATAGATAAAGTCATTTGTGGAACACAATGAAGGAAGCCATTACACATCACACTCTAATGATAAACATAGTTTAAATGTTCAATAATAAATACTTCTTATGTCACAAAGAGGCGCACACCCAGAAACTTTTGTTGGAGATTCCAATACCAGAAACTACACTGAGAAAAATCCGTTATCCACGCAGCAGTATATTGTACAAATATACAGACTCCATATGTTTACTACGAAAATCTGTACGGAGCATGTATTATCTTAATGCTACATAGGTACCGCCTTTTTTCCACTTAGATGTTACGTCATACTGCTGCAGAATGTCTGACATCTACCATTCTTTCGTATATTACATACGCATATGTATATTTCATACGTCAGCTATATGTTACATACGTCCATCTGAATGTGAGATCCTGACAGCCTCTATACAATCATATGGAAAGTAAGTATAGATGAAATAGTTATACCAGCAGTATTATAAAAGATACGTTTTCAATTATAAGTTTGATTCAGGATGTTACTTTAAGTTCAAAAATTACAGGATTTACGCATCTAACCTACAATTTTACGTTCGCCACACACGTATTTTTCTCTGTGCACTACGTCTATGTATTGGATGGGTATTATTCTGTACCCGAGAAGTAATTGTAAAATACTTTCATCTATATTTTCAGGGGAAAAAATGATTTAAAAAATAAGACTTAGATTTCTGGGCTGTTCTTGTCGATGGCCTTTTAGTCCGTCACGTACATGAGGGATGACGACCCTCAGCGAGCACAATATCCGAGGAAAGGGAAGGAAGGAAACGGCCTGGGATCAATGTTAGGTACCATCCCAACATTTGTTTGGTTGGCAAGTGGCAAGAAAAATCCAGGAAAAAACTCACTCAAGATGGCTGGCCTGAAAAAGCTGTTACACTTTTTGGACAGAGTGCTCCCACTGGGAATTGAACACGGGACCGCTCGTGCAAAAGGCGAGAGCGTTACCGACTATGCCACGCGGGACCACTTATAGGAGAAAGAATACAAATGAAGGGTAAGACAAAATTTTCATGCTACATAAATCATTTCCCCTTTAAACTGATATAGTTTTATTAAGAAACTAGTAGGGCCTACCAATATATGTTGAGTTAGGAAGTCTTTAGGGGGTCGAACCTGATAGACTCCCTGTGAGTACGCCACTGATCACACCCTTTGTCGACCTTCCGTGATGGAGAAGGATTCTGCTTTCTTCTAGATGAAATTCAGAGGAAAATCAGGCCATACATTTTGTACATAAATTTACAAAACAAAACGAGATTTTTCAAAATCTCATTTCTCATCCTGTTTTCTCCAGTGGGTAAGACCAATTAAGAATTTACTAAAATTTGAGAAGTGCTTGGCAAGTGTGTTGAATTAGTGAACTCTATTTATGTGAGAAAAGTAGATCGATCGCTCTTAACTCTGTGTGTGGTTAATATAATTGAGACATTAAAATCCCACAATTTATAGAAATCTTTCGTAAATTTCATTTTGAGGTAATTTCAATTCCACATTCGTTTGCTGAGTCCGTGAAACATTGTCTACATAACTCTTCCGTGACGTGGAGATTCACAGAAAATGATATTTTAAAAACCTTTCGTTTTCCATGTGCAGAGGAGAACACGGCCTTTTATATTTCTCTGTCAGCAAACATAGCGAAAAAGAAAGAGAAAGGAAAAATGAAAAAAAGTCAAAAGCGCTCGCGTGGTGTTCTGTTTTCTAAAATTACAGTTGCAGCAGACATTTGTCATATGTGCTTTAGTCGCCCTTTGCGGTCCCCAAAGCACAGTGTTGCTATCTTTATATTATTGCATCTCTCTAAGATCATTGCCTAGCCCACATTATGCTTTATTTTACAGTATAGTAGATTATCGAATACAGAAGTACACTAGTAGATTGCTGGCTAATGTGGAGAAAGTGTGGCTGGATTTAAAAAGAAAAAAATAAAAGAAAGAGGGAAAAGTCCTAACTTCTATAATTACTCATGTCTTCCCATTAGCAACACTTTTTGTATTTGAACAAGACCTCTTATTCCTGTTTTTTGACCTCTTAAGATTTTATAAATGTTCGTTATCGTCGCTGCGCCTCGAAGAACCGCTATCTGTTAAAACCACAACTTTTCAGCAGAAGCAAAAAACATTTCAAACTTAAACTTTTGCCAAATATACACGGAAATACTTGAAAAATATAACAAAATTGTTTCTGCGTATATTACGCACTGGACATGGTTGTAGCTTGCTTCAACAATATTCTTTTACTTTTTTTGTGTTTACATGGCACATATCGGTTTATCGTTTGCACCTTTATAAGCACATAAAGGATCAATACGTACGTGATGAGAACTTGAAGCCTTTAATTTCAGTCTATATTTTTTTCATTGTTGTTGCGAAACAATTGAATATTCACTTATCACATTATAAGGGACGCTGCCTGGCAGCTTTCAGATTTATTTACACGGCATAACTCATTTTCGACAAAAACGTCACATAGCGGTTCTTCGAGGTGCACCGACGTCTACATGTGGAAAATTTCCTAGAGAAAAATGAGATCCAAAAATCAAAATATTGTACACACTTTCAGATATTTTTTATAATGTCAGACTTAACTGTAGGGAACATAAAATGGTGTACAGTGTACAAACATATAATTTATAATAAGCACAATATTAACATATGGCCTAATTCTTAAATAAATGATTTAAACTTGTTTCACTCTTCACTGATAAATGATTACACAAATTTGAGAAAGTTGTCTTGAAAGAGTCAGGTTTTGTTTCCATATCGTCGAACTATACACAACACATTGAGCAAGGCTATACCTATGATAAAAAATACATAGGTCTAAGGAATACATAACAGCTTCAACACACGAACTGTCTTCCTCAAAATGGGAACAGAATTGGACTTCATCACAAGCAGAAGTGGAAGTCTGATGAAGATAGTTATTGTGTTGGAACTGTTACGTGATTCTGTTTTTTTTTTTTTAATTATTTATTTATTATCAGATAGCCTTGCTCAGTGCAGGGGCGGATCCAGAACGGACTTTGGGGCGGGGCGGTGGGCTATAGTACTGCTACATAGAGCTACTTTTAAGAGCTCCAAACTCTGAGATACCCCTGGCTCAGTGTTTTGTGTTTAGTTTGACAAGAGTAAAAACGTAGAGCCTTTTATTTTCAGTTTTTGAAAGATAGTCCTTGTCACGTGATCGTTTTTCCTTCGCAAAATTGAGTTTTTATGGAGACGTTACAAGCCGAGTACATTTTCAATATATATATCGGGTGTTCTAAAAATGGCGCCCACAGACCACAGAGCACTCTTCTACACGTCAAAATAAATCGAAAATGTTATATGATGAAATGCCCTCCGGGGCCTCCTTCAGCCACTATGGGACTCAAAATTTCACAATGTGGCAACGTCGCAGAATTAACTTGGAGCCATTAGGATTATTCTACGAATACAACAAAGCATTTGAATCGATTGCTACACTAATAAGTGATGCTAGTATCAATCAATATCGACTTTAGCTGCCATATGGGAAGAATCTATAGAACTATTTGACACATTGGTACATCTAATCTATGGTTCTTTATTTGCGACGTTGCCACATAGTGCAATTTGTGTCTCCAGACGATGACTTGAAAGGTATATATAGTCCTCATTGAAACCATTTGGTATAATTTGATATAATTAATACAGTAAACTTTCAATTATCCTCTCTATTAACAAAAAAGAGAAATATATATTGACTTGTAGAATAATGCTCTAATTCTCTGTGGTCCGTGGACGCCATTTTTAGAACATTTTAGATATATATATTCCTAATTTTATTACGGAGGTATCTTCTTCTTCCCTTTTCTCTTTTTTGTTAATAGAGAGGATAATTGAAAGTTTACTGTATTAATTATATCAAATTATACCAAATGGTTTCAATAGTTACCGTACATACTCCAACTAAAATAACATGGACATAACTTCAATATTGTCTGCTTCACACTGAAAAGTTTAAACTTGTAAATTGTTGTTAATGGCGTCAGGTATGTTTAAATTCTAAAGATCTCAAGTAGCATAAAAATCATACCAAATTAGAAGCTGTCTGAAGTAAAAATTGTTTTAAAGTATAGAAATTAAAGTAAATGTGAGTTAAAAACTCTTGTACTTGCATGGTCGCCATCTTCCTCTTCTGTACACAGAAGCATTACTTCCAACAAGAAAGAATTCTCTCAACAATAAAAGAAACAAAATATTAGAAAAATAGGCGGCTTATTCTATAACTATTGATTGAACTTGTCTTTACTCAAGCTACGGATATTTATCTCGTGAAATTGATTCAAATTCTTGTGAATAGAGTACAGTGTTGCCACATTACGTACAATTGTACCAAATTCAGCCCTTTTTGTCATTCATCAGACCGTTGGTACCACGCTGGCATTTTCAATCCCTTTTGTGAGAAACTTGGTACAATTCTACCCAATTCAGCATCATTTGTCAATACGTGTCAAGTGTCAGTGTCAGTAAGACTTTTCCTACATCTCACTTTACTTATACTGTGTGTTGGACTCTTAAAAAATGTTGTTGGACATTCATTCTGTGATATTACACCGCATAACGCTACGAACTTCGTGTGGAAAATGTTTCGAACTATGCCGGGAAACAAATGACGTTAGATGGGCGTATCCGCGCTGCACATAAAGGAGACGAGGAAGAAGCAGTGTGGTGGAAATTTTAGCTTGAAATCTTAAAAACAAAAAGAAGCACAATATTCTTCTTAAAGCTTTTTATCCTCCTTCGGTCGTCAAATAAGCGAGAATAAGGCGCAGTAATTTATATTTCAATATTTTATTGTAACGTACTGTTTACAAACGAACTCGCAGATAATTGATTTGTTCCTCCCTTTTATATATATATTTTTTTTTCATATGTGTCCATACTATCGTCTTGGTTTATTGGTCTCTTTGAAATAGAGGCGTGTTTGGTTTCCTTACAATACATACCGAAGATGATAATTGTTTTCCCCTTTAATTTGCGGCCTCTTTTATACTTCCTACGTGCGAGAAAAGTTTCATCTACTTCCACGGTTGTTCGGGGTTCTCCTATTTGGATACTTTTTAAAAAGTAATTTTTAAAAATAACACTTTCTTGATTTGGACTGTTGGAAGATTGGAGGAATGTTCTGGAACTTTACCTCTTTTAATTTCATGTTATAGAGCCATGTATTACACTGTTATAAAATAATGAATTCAGCCCTTTTTGTTTCAATTTGGTACTATTTTCCAGCCCACTCCAGAGCTAGGACTGTGGCAACACTAACAGACTGTAAAGAGACGCCACGAAACATTGTAAAGAGAAAGGGATACGTGCTGCCATCTGTTGGTGATTAGTGCTCCTTTAAATTAAGCTTAACAGAACAACTTCATCCAAAGATAAGACATATACCCAGGGGTGTAGTTACGGGGAGCAAATGGGGGCCTATCCCAAACGAAAGCATGCTCCTCCAATGGACGTTCCTCTTTTATGTGTTCTTTGAGACCATATTAGTGAGCACGATGTGACTTAAGTTTAAGAAGCAAATGTTTTAATTAGTAAATTGTACTAATAAAAATGTATTAATAGTAAACAGTGGCTGACCTAGCCCGAGGCCGGTGAGGCCTAAACCCCCCACTTTTTTCAGTAACAAAAATAATAGTTGATTTTGAGTTTAACCTCCCGTTCAGCAGCTAGGCTATATGAGACGTGGACCTACGGATTAACATGGCATCCGAACCACATAAGCTCCAACCGAGAATCGAATCCGGGTCTCCCACGCCAAAGGCGCGTATGCTAACCTCTTAACCACGAAGGAGCTCAACAAAAATAATAGAATATATTATTTATATATTTTTGAAAGTGTATAAGAAACTCACGACATACCTATTATAATCTGAGTTGTGCCTCCCTCCCTCATTTTCTAATTTCTAGATCAGCCACTGCTAATAAAAACATGAGATTCTTATCGGTTGACAATCTTGCTTTCCCTCCACTCCTTGGCAAAATCTAAAAGGCTGGTACTGTTAGTGGGTATTAGAAAACTGTAAAGTTAGTACATATGTCCGTTACTCCACATGATAATTCTAGAACCAAAGCCATTTTTTTAAAGTTCTTTTTCTCAATAGATGGATAGAATGACTATTTCAGCTACGTTCGTTAATGGGGTCAACCCGTTACCATTTCACGAGTAACGATGACTTTAACGTCCTGTGTGATTTCAAACGCATAACATTCCGTAGCTTGTATGCCACCTGCACAGGACCAAAGTATTGTTGGTTGCCTATGATTAAAGGATCATCTTTCCTGTCTTTCCTTTACAAATGTGTCGTATATGACAATATTCGCTGTTAAGTATCAGATTAGATCTATTGTTATCCATGGATCGGTTGGATGCCAAGTGGTGTAGCTGCAAAATTGAAATTTTCCAGGAGAGAACTTTGAACTTGAACATCTTAAATAAATTACATCAAAAGAGAATATTATTTGTTATCAGCATTAGATAACAAACTCCATGATAGAAAGCCATAAGAGAAGAATGAATTTTGATGACATGTGGAACTTCAAAATGGAAAATTTTCAGGAGAGAACTTCGAAATTCAACATGTCATCAAAATTCATTCTTCTTTTATGGTTGCAACCAAAAACGTAAATCAAGGAGTTTGTTATCTTTTGCAGCTGCACCACTTGGCATCCAAGCGGTCCAATTTCTCCTAACAATACACCTATTCCTAACTAGTGATGGGCAGTGGGAATATTCCCGGTGGGAAGGAATTTAAAAATGGGAATATTCCCGGGTTCTTTCCCTGGCCTATAAATTTCCGGGAGGGAATTTATTTCCATTAATTTACTTTATCTTCCAAATTATAAGAACCATATAGCTAATTAATTTATTTAATATATTATGATTTACTTCTAGGTTTTAAAGAATTTGGAGGTTAAAAGATTTAAAATTATTTGATGGTACTTTATATAACTAATAATATGATTTTTAAAGTTCCATTTTCATTCGCACTAAAAACTAGGGTAATTGTTTAGTATTGGGGGGGGGCAAAACTAGCAAAAAATAGGATGATTTACGGAAGAAATGAGTTGATAGTGATGTTTAAATAGTCAAGAAAGTATCGAACACATTTTTTTTTAGGGCAGTAGGGGATTTATACAAAACGGAAAGGTAAGTGGAAGTGATTTATGTGAGAAAAGAAAGTCAATTGTTGCTAACGAAGATAGAAAACAACGTGCCATGCCTTCATTCGATAACACTCGCTCTGCAATGATGTCTGAATTTAATGTTGGTAACGTAATTTAACGTATGAAACCATAAAATAACCGCATCGGAATAGAATATCGCAAAAAAGTAGGTGCAAAAGCTGGCCCCCAATGCTGAAGAACAGCCAAAATTAGCAAAGTACTAATTTACAAATGATGAAAAGGAACCATTTTGTAAAGCAATTTAGAATTATGTAGAAATAGAGATGAAGTACTATTAATAAACCCTGAACCACCGTTGGTACTAGACGTCGGTTTGTCTCCTCTCTCTGACTCGAATTTCTGAAGAGGTACCTACTCGGACTTCTTTTACATATGAATTAACGTATGGAATTTCGAGAAATAGGTAGAATGAAAGGTCGTGTAAGGTAATGTTACGTGCTAAAATATTAAGATAAGTAAGTATCTGGCAAATTTTGTGAAAAATATGTATGCGCAAATGTTGATAAATTGGTGAGACATGTATCTTCTAGCATTTACCCAACCTAATTGGTTTATAACATTTATACATTTAATGTGTTTATAATATCAGTAATAGAGTCAAGTTGAGCAAATCCACTTACATATAAATTTAAATTGTTACTATATAATTTACTATATAATTTTTTCACACATATTTAATTGATAGAACATATTGTGAATAAATATCCATTTATGGGTACTCTCTAAATATAATAAACTGTTAATAAAGTAACATAGTACCGTTCAGAACATATATTTTAAAGAATCCTCTGTAGACAACAGTAATAATATGCTGTGATATAAAAATTAATTCAACTTTGAAATCATAATATAGTAATAGAATGCAATTTTCTTTCTGATTGTACATAAATTCCCGGATAAATTCCCATTTTGGGAATCTTCCCGGGAATATTCCCAGGGAATATTCCCGAAAAATATCTTCCCGGGAATTTACCCATCACTACTCCTAACCAATGATGATTTCAGGGGTTCTCGGGGGATAATCTCCGGAGTTATAAAATTCCTCTTAGGGAATATCTTCCATTCTTCTTAATGTGGATTATCAGTAATTTTTGTAGTACCATTTCACCCCGTTAAAATCCTCCCCTTATGTGAAATGTGAAATCATCACTACTAATGACACTGAGACACACATACTCGTAAACGTTTGACACATATTCTATTGGTAAACCTAGACTCGTGTTCTAAGTGTAAGTGTATGGGAACTCTCACTGGGACACTATGTCTATCCGCCTGACCAAAAACAGAAAGAGCCAGAAACGACTTTTTGATGTCTAGGAGTGTCCTAAGAATACGAGTGTCCCACCTCCTCACGTACCTCTCTAATAAAACCGAAAATGATTGTAATCCACTGCAACTTGAGGTTTCAATGTACTGCTCATTGAACAAACATGATTGAAATTTACGGGGCACCACACTAAACTTTTTCTCTCCAATTCCTTACATTAAATGCTGTTATGCCACAGTTAATGAAACACTTTCTTGTGAAATATGAATAAACTTATAAATCGTTTTCGGATAAAATTAACCCAAAGAAAACTCACCTTCAGAAATAAAGTACTTGTGATTTTTGTTCATAAAAAACTTAATTATCCTATATATTAGGTTACTAATGAAATATTTATTTCTGAAATATGAACTAAGCTTAAAGAGCCGAAAGTCACTGATTTTGAGAAAATCGTCCGGAAGAAACCCACCCCAAAAATAAACTCTAGCTCGTACACATTTCCCAGAAAAAGACTTATAGCACAGTATAGGATGGTTAATGATATTTATGTTAAAATTGAAAAATACAGCAGAGAGGGAGTTTAAATAATAAAAATCGGCACATTTAAATGTTGAGCAAAGTCAATGGGATGTATGAGCTTGTTTTGAGATACACAATTTATTAAATCTTGGCACATATTTTGAAATGGCAAGACGCCAGACAGCTTCGACCTATGAAAATAAAACAAATAAGACTATTTGTGACTGACGGTAGTACTTTAGAAAATATTAAAACTCAAGAATCGTCACAAAAATTATAACAGAAAATTAAGAGAAAGAATTCGACTAACATGGCGTCGCCAGAAATTACAAAGACATTTAAGAAGACATACTATTCTACTGAGATAAAGCAGAAGATCGTTAGTAGCCATCTAACAAGCATTATACACGTGTAAGCCAAAGGTGGAAGGGTTATCCCTGATCGTATGTGGAACAGAGGTGATATAAAGGCTTAGTCCACTATGTATTACTAAAGGAGAAGAGTGAAGACTTAAGTATGCGTGTTGCATTATCAATATATTCCTTTGTAGGATCTTTTTTCTTTAAAGTTCTCACAGTTCCCCTGACAATCTTCGGCGTCTCCCTAGGGAGTCGTGCCGCACAGCTTGAAAACCCCTGCGTTGAAGAGTGCGGCTTCTGAGGGAGTATATCACGTACACTCATGTCCAAAATGATTGTCGCATATCTATAACTGTCTTCTTGTAAGAATATAATTTGATAATGAGTTAATAATTTGATAATGATAATGATTTGAGCAGGGTACTCTTAATACTGATACTATGTGTATAATCGGGAAATATATATTCGTGATAAATTTCATAGGAGAAGAATTATAAATACGAAAATTAGAATAAGTAAAGCAAAATGCTGCTAAATGGACAAGAAAATGTTATTGTTCTTATTTACTGTTCTTTTCATATGAAATTTTCCACATACACGTCTTTGCCGATTATAGACATAATAACATTATAACAAATACCGGGTGAATTCGTTATCAAATTATATTCCTAGAACAACATATTTACAGACATGCGACAATAATTTTGGACATGAGTGTACATCGGAAATATCTGTACGAACAAATACACGTACAGATATTCTAAAGTTCCTTTTTCAGTATGTTTTCTTTTCTTATTGTTCTCCTGAACGATAGGTTGGTGGGCAACATGGACATTTTAAAACTTTTGTCTCATTTGGGAGAGCTGTCTTATACTTTGATAAGGTCTCTTCTTCATAACTACATCTAAATATTCTATCCTTGGTCTTCCCCTTCCTGGTTTTCCTTCTCTATTTTCCTCTATCAACACGGTGATCCAATTGGAGTGCCAAATAAGATGGCCAAGCATGCTGTTTTTTTTTTCTTTTTTCTATTATCTTCATAATCTGTCGTCCTTCATTAGCTTCTTTTAGTACGTCTTCGTTCCTTTCTTTTTCGGTCCATGGTGTGTGTAGCATTCTGCGCCAACACCACATTTCAAATGCTTACAGCTTGGATATTTCAGCTTTTCTCAATGTCCACGTCTCTGATTCGTAAAGCTCCATGCTCCATACCAGTTTCTTAATAAATCGTTTTTGAATAGACATCCTAGATAAGGGAACGTCTTAACGTCTTGGATTTTCTCTCCACCTAGCCATACGTTTGTCCCTTCCTGTTCTGTTGTTGTGCATTCTAAGACCTTGGTTTTCTTCTATTTATATTAATTCTGTATGTTTTTTCTCTTTAGTTGATCGTTATAGGAGCCATAAAATACTGAATCAGTTTAAATCTCAAAATTTGATTTTTTCTTTCTTAACGGTTACCGTAGTCTCTTCCCTCGACCATTCCTTTGGCCTGAAATACCAGGTTTGGGTTCCCAGTGACAGATGAACGATATTAGTGTTTCCGGGGTCGCTGAGATGAACAGTAACAGTTCCGATGCCGTTTAAATTCAAATTCAGCCCGCAACTTGAGGAAGGGGAGGGATATATGTGGCCGATATCAGAGAGCGCTTCGGTGACAGTAAAAAGTGACTGACTAACGGAACGTGTTAGTAATTGTTCGTATTTTAACTAGGGATGGGCAAAACCGGTTTTTATAAAAACCGAAAACCGGTTTCTATAAAAACCGAAACACGAAAAACCGACATTTCGGCTTTCTCCAAAACCGGTTCGGTTTTCACCGAAACTGGTTTCGGTGAAAACTTTTCGAAAACACATAAAACTATTTCTGTGGGAATGGATTCGGTTTCTGGAGAACAACGAAACACTATTCTAGTCAGAAATAGAACAAATTTTGAAAAAAAAAACGGAATCGGTTTGGAAGAAAACAGAAACCGGATCAGGTGAAAAACCGAACCGGTTTTGGAGAAAACCGATAACCGGTTTCGGAGAAAATCGATAACCGGTTATGAAGAAAACCGAAACCGGTTTCGGTTTTTAAAAAACCGGAAACCGAAAAACCGGTTTTGTACCCACCACTAATTTTAACCCAGCGAATCAGGTAATTGATGGTAGTAGTAGATAAGCTGTGACGTGATTATCTCACAACGTCGACTTTTAGATTTACGGAAAATATTGTTTCTTTGCTTTTCTCCTAAATTATGCACTTTTTTTTTTTAGGTCGATGACGTCCATCAATTGATACGACTTATCTCTGGACATTTTTTGTCATACACTAATAATACTGTAAATTTTCTTTCTTCAGTGAAGCGCAGCCTCTACGATATGATATTATGAAAGGCAGTCTTTGAAATAGAGACGCGGAGAGTGAGGAGCAAAATGTGTACGTACCTCCATTCGCAACGCTGACAGATACAAATTTCCAGCCACTGAAAGGTTCTGTTCTTCCGCCATAACTTAAGTCAATAATCAGTGTCAAGGGCGGCGATAGATGAATATATTGAGGAGGAGGAGAGAAATAATATGGTTAAGATAGCAAGCTAATGAGATTTCATGGACAGGAAACGTAATTCTCTTTTCAAACGCGCAAGTAATTTTATGGAAGTGGTGTCTTCTCGTAGGAGACGCCATTTTGAATATGCATACATGGAGAATATTACCTGCACTCGAAAACTAATTACTGACTGCTATTATGTTCCTTTCATGTCGCACGGTTTTACCTAATTCAATTTTTTTTGCCTATTCTTGATGGATGCAGTGTGTTATCTGTTCCGTAGGCCTAATCTTGTTACTGGAGAATGTTGCTCCTATCAACGATGAAAGCAGGCGCAGCTCTAAATGTATTCAGTTGTGTGCGTGTGTGCTGGCAAAAGTGAATATCTTGGTAGCTTTTCTCTAATACACACGAACAAACAGTGGACTGATTGTTCTTAAGGGAATAGAGCGCGGTTCTCTTAGAAAATATTGAAGTTGGCAGCTTCAAAAGGGCTCATATCATATTCTGGAACAACGATAAATTATTTTTGAAGTTTTATTGCATTTTCTTTATTTTTCAACTTATCCGCCATTTTTAGTATTAATATACTTTTCGAAATCTTCTTATTTTGACTTTCGAAGTAAATCACAAATAAAAGTCAAATCTGACCAAATAAAATATATTTTTTTTTTTTTACCAGGGCTTGAAAAATCTTCCTTGCAGGTACTCGCCAGCCAAAATATCTACTAGCCACACCATTTTGCAGTCATAGTATTTATACAAATAGACAAAAATCACTTTGCGACACAGTAAATATATCAATACATTTTTTATTTTGTTTATTGGCATTTCTCTTAGAAATAGAAAAAGAGTGGCATCTGGTATTTATTCTTGAATTCACGTTTTTGATTGATCGCACTTTACCCGCCAAATGTAAAAAAGTACTTGCCATTGGCAAGCAGGCGAGTGAATTTCTCAAGCCCTGTTTAATATTACTAATCTCGACAATGATAGGCAAGTTTTCGTTGACCCATGTCATCTCTGGTTCGCACATTTCTCGCGGTCTCTACATTGTTGAAAATACTTTCTTAAATCTGAGAAACTGTTTCTTATCTGTGCACCGAGAACATCTTTTCTTAGAAACAAAGAGTTTGAAAATCTCATTAATAAGAAATGAAGAAAAGTAGAGAAGGTTGTATAAAGCGAAACTAGAAAATATACTGTTACTTTCCTTATGCTAAATCTCATTTCTAAGAAAATATTGTCTCGGTGCACAGATAAGAAACGGTTTCTCAAATTTAAGAAATTATTTTTTAAATTCGTGTAGGAACGCCATGTATGTATGCAATCAATATTACATGTTAGTTTTATTGACTCACATAATAACAGAGGATATATACTCAGCTAATGCAATAAGGACTGTCTTCTTTTCGCTCTTTTCATCCTGGTTGTGAATTAAGGTCCAAGAATGATGGGTCTTTACAGTTAGTTTATCCTTAACGATGATCTGTTTCGCTAAGATTCCCAAGCAGAATTCCATAAGGATTCTTATTTGTGACACTAAAATATCGAAAGCCTGAGCGCACGGGCAATATCTGTAGTTGGCAGAAGTCCAAAACAACACAGTTTGAATAAATAAAACGGAAAACGTAGCTCTCAAAATTACTGTGGACAAAATATGAAAAATGCTCTAATAAATTGTAATAAAATAATTTAGAACGTTCACCTCTGGTGCGAGCGGTCCCTGGTTAGATTCCAACGCATGTGAACCTTTCGTATCCGTGAGCTTTGTTCAAATCTTCCATATTCTTTTTCATTCTCATTTTCATGAATTCTTTCATGACCATTCAGTTCTCTTCTTTAGGTTAAAGGATATAATTGTAGCTTACTTACACCGTAAAACAAGAAATTTGTGTTTCATTACACTGTAGCTGCATGCAGTGCACATATCGTAACAAGTTATGTTGTATTTGTGTGTGTGGTTATCCAATGATGGCTTTGTCAATTGGATTCGATTGCGAAGGGCTCTCCAACCCATCACTCCAATTGGATTCTCTATCTGCAATCACTTCCACTACATATCTTTGTTTTTCACCTAGAAAATCGGCGACGCGTGGAATTGACACATTACATTTAGTTTTGCCACTTCCTCCGCTTTGTAATTAGCAGTCACGCCTTTCAAATGAAGAGTCTCAATTGAAGTTTAAATTCTGCTTTTCTCTTGTCTTGTCATAGCTATCAAACGAGCGCCTATCGTGGAATACAAAAATATGTTTAGTTTTTTTTTTTTTACTTCATTATTTTATTTTGTTATGTATGAATAAATATGAAAAACAAAATTCAGAGTGATCTTCATCACACAAAGTCGCCAATTACTGATCATGAAAATTAATCAAGTAAACATTCTCTAATCGAGTTCGCGTCAACCAGGAGACAACAGATTAACTGTTTTATCTTTGTTTTATTTTACTCTTAATATATATCCAGAAAAGGCAAAAAGAAGAGTCTACATACGAAAATGATTTAGAGGGGAGAGCAAGGAGTCACTTTATATATATTATACGTCAATGACTGTATGTATATGTGTGTATATTGCAGTATAACCAGTGACGGATTTATGTATAAGCTAAACAAGTTTTAGCTTAGGGGCCCCAAAAATTAAAGGAAAAAAACTGGGTGTACATTTCCAAAATACAAGAAAAACAATAAATAAAATACAATCTACATATAGCAACAGTGCTTCATGTTGTTTAGGCTACTATGATGTACGTAATGGATCTCCTTCTGCTGAAATATCACTAGTTTCTTCATTACTGTATATAGGGTGCCTACGTTCATCTGGATAGAGGAAGGGCCTCATCACCTTCAGTAGCTTAGGGCCCTACCCAAGGGAGCCGATTTCTCTGTAAATTTGGGGGCCCATTTAGATGCAGAAGATATATATATGAGGAATTTAAGAAAATTGCATTCAAATTATGCTAAATATTGTATATTCATAAATACAATAGGGGGCCCACATGAGCTTTGGGGGCCCCGGGCCCCATGGCCCCTCCAGAATCTGTGCCCTTGGCCCTACCAAACCTAAATCCAGCTGTGAGTATAACTCTCGAACGCCTGCAGCAATTTCCCAAACTTGGTACATATTTGGCTTACAATCTGAAACAAGTTCTAGAAGGTAAATACACTTCTGTCATCCCCCCGACGGCCTAGGAAGAGCTGACGTAAAAATAATTGAAAAAAGATCGATATAAGTGTCAAAGCTATAGTTTAGGGGGTCTCTGAAATGAACAGTGAAACTCCTGATGCCGTTTAAGTTTGAGGTAAATCATCTCTATCATTCCTAGAGATAACTAGGAGTGATGTCTAAAAATAATCGAAAATCGCCTGTATTAGTATCAAATCTATAGTTTCTAGTGTCGGGAAAACAGCTTATACAAAATGGAACTTACTTAGTACCCAAATTAATATTTTTCTCGTCAGAGTATATAGTTATTCATTAAAACTAAAAATAAGGCGTAATAGTTTCAATAATTTAACGTTATCAGACGTTAATTGGAAGAGTTATAACATTAAATTATTATTGTTATATAATTTTAATTAATATATAATATGTACTTTTTATTAAAATTAAGATGAGTCGTAACAGTTTTAATAATTTTAATTGTTGCATTCTATAATTTTAAATTTTTAATATGAGAATATGACTTGATTTAATATTTGAAAGTAGCAGCGATAAACATAACTTGATTTAATTTTCTTTTTTAAAAATGGGAGCGACAAAGTATATGAGAACATGACTTGATTTACAAATAGGAGATACAGACATGATTTACTTTTCTTTTTTAAAAATGGGAGCGACAAAGTATATGAGAACATGACTTGAATTACAAATAGGAGATACAGACATGATTTAATTTTTTAAAATAGGAGCGACAAGGAACATTAGAACATAAGTTTATTTAGTTTTTTTTTAATGATATTTTTATCGTAACATCCGTGACAATATAATTAGATTTTAAAATGTAGTAATAAGTGAAATGCATAGTTGGACATAAATTTTGAATGTCAAACAATCAGGTACTGTATAATTTACTGTTTTATTTTATTTATATAGTATACACAATTAAATATTTTTATATAAAATTTAATTATTACATACCTGCTGCATCATAACCAGCCTTGCTGGTAAGCATATCCCAGGCAAGAGTACTGAGGCATGGGAAAGTTGAACTTCACATTATCACCAGCTGTGATAACAAAGGAAGAATTATAATTGTAGAAGTAATTGTTAAAGTGATACATAGTAAAACTTAAAACCTTTACTGTTTCATTTTAAATGTGTAATATAACTGTTTTCTTATTCATTATTATTTTCACTTTTGTCTTTTATTATTATTTTGATAAATTATTCCAAATATCAGTTATTTTTAAAGTTTCTTCTGAATTAAATAGTTTTCTATTGCTTCTCTTAATAATTTATCATATCCGTGATTTTTATCCTTTAATTCGTTCTAACAATCTATCCCATAATTCAAGCATTTGAATTCCATTTGTCCGGTTCATTAATCTTTCACTTCTTTCTCTTTTCATCCTCTCTGCTTCTTTCCATTTCCTTATTATTGTTCTGTTCTCTTTTTCTAAACCTTGAACCTCTTTCCAATCTATATAATGCCCTGGTTCTTTCACAGAAGAAATATATTTTACTTTTTCCTTAAGTATATACTCTGGGCAGAAAAATATTAATTATGTAAGTAATAATTTCAGAGTCAAGATTCGGGTTGCTAACTAGCTAGTATTTTACCGGCAGACCGGTATTTTTGTTAGACTTAACAATATGTTTCATGATTTAAAATTCAATTATTCTTAATCTGTTTTGGGAATTATAAGCGAGTGCTATTAATTTTATTTTTCAAGGTTGGCAGCCCTGATGGATGAAGTTATTAACCATCTCAAGCTGGAATTGTGTCATGTTACTTTGATTAAAAGGCGTATTCTAGGAGGCAGAGTGTTTCAAAATCTATTTTAAAAGTAGAGTGTCTTATCTATATAATGCGTATTTAAGTCGGAACATGATTCAAACATTTTGCATAAATCTATTGTCCCCGTGCGAAAAACAGGAATTTCAGTTAATCATGTGTAAATTAAAACACTATTTAGCTTGGTCATCACTAAAGAATTATTTTTTTAGTTGCCATTGGACTAGTTTTACTCTCTATCACTAGTAAAATACTCTTTATGTTTGGGTACAAAAAGAAATACTAACCTTCACGAAATTCCGTGAAAATCTTAAGTGTAAAATCTAGCCTTGATACAGCGCCGTAACTTAGACTTTTTTTCTGGGAGGGCAAGCATTAATACGCGTCTTTCTAAGAGAAAAATAGAAAGAGTTGTTTTTCTAATTCTTGGGCCCCCTCTTTCTATTTTTCTCTTAATCTTTATGGGCCCTCGGAGCCTGTGGGTCATCCCACAAGGGGGCCATTAGTTACGCCTCTGGGCCCGTTCCATACATGACAGATTTAAAGGAACAATATTGAAAAACCTGTCATACGAATAAATATTATTACTAGATCCCCTAATAGTTAACATTGTTTACTAAAATGAACCCACGACTCCTTTTTGTTTTATTTACCTTTTGTATGCTGTTTTGTTTATGCAATGTAGTGAATATATTTGATGCTTCATTTATAATTTCATGTTCATATTGTATATGGAGTAAGAAAATTTTGTCTTAAAATGGGCTCCCTCGAACGACGGGGAGCTTCCCTGGAGGGGCAGTTGCCCCCTGCCCCCTCCCACAAGTTACGGCCCTGCCTTGATACATTGAGCAGTGAAGTCTCTAAGTAATCAAACATGAGCATTTTCTGACTTATATGTATTATGACACGTGTAAGCGCGTTAGGAATTAGGAATTAGATTTCTGGGATTTCGATATCTATGGCCATGTTAGCCCATCACATATGAGGTGTGACGTCCCTCGGCGATCAAACTATCTGAGGAAAGAGAAGGAAGGAAGCGGTCTGGGACTTGTATGTAAGGTACCATTCTGGCATTTGGCTGATGTGAATGAGTCCCAGGAAAACCTCACTCAGGATGGCTGGTCTGTGAGAAACTTTTACATTTTCTCGACCAGGTGTCCCCACCGGGACCTCTCGCACCAAGGACGACAGATTTAGTGACTACGCTACACGGGTGCATACGAGTAAGCGGGAGTCGAACGTTGAATCTCGATGACGTGAAACGTACAAGACCTAATCGAATGTTGTGTTTAATTTTTCTTTTACAACGAAAATATTTACTTGAAAGTAGATAAGCAGAAGCACACCCTTCACTTTATCTGTACACAGGAACCAGCCTGCTACTAGTTATGCTGCTTCTAATTAGGGATGACCAGAACCGGTTCCTGGTGGAACCGGTTTTTCGAATCCAAGTCTGAAACCGGTTCTGAAATCCGGATCTCCAAGAACCAGTTCCTCGCGGAACCGGTTCCGCCGGAACTGGAACTTTGTGGCCATCCCTATTTCTCATACTACTACTAACCCTTTGCCATGCAGCAGGCTACGCTCCTGCTTGTATTTACTTTCGTAGTTTCCTTATCTGTTTTTCTCAAAAAATAAAATAATAATTTCATTATTTTGTTTGTTGTTTCTGTTTAACGTAATGAAAAATTGTTACGTCACTGCAATTTTCCTTATTCTTTTGTTTTCCCTAACTTTTCTTCTTTCCTCATTAAGATCTGCCATTCGCTCGTATGGAGGAGAGCTATCATCTGTCCTCAGAAGTAATTTATATGAGTCTTAGGGGCAGAGCTTATTAAATTAAAACACGTCCCATGCTTTCAACAGGATGAAATTAAATTTCTTCCTCTTCAAAGGAGATTTTGTTTTGCGTTTTCCTTTTTTTTTTTTTTTTTTTTTTTTAGCGGAAAAGCCAATAACCTTTGTGTAAGAGAAATAGTAAACAACTCGTGGATGCTGTGACATACTTTTCTACAGTATACAGGGTGTATAAAAAGTCCAGCAACAATTGCGAGAAACGAAATCAATAATGCAAGCGCCTCGATGAAATATATATGTCTTACCTTACGGGCACGGACACCTGCAAGATTCTTTTTCAATGGGGGTAAATGACCGATTCCACGGGAGAATAGACCGGCACACAAGGGCCGTTCCGTTGAGATTGTAAACACACACACACAGACAGATATAAAAATGAAATGAAATCTTTGAGTTTTACGTCCCACGGTTAGGCCGGTTAGACTAAAGGAGACGGTGATGATGAGTAATGAATGAAATAGTGGAATGAAGAAAGTGGGAGGAAACGGGAGAACCCCGAGAAAACCCACGCACACGGTGTTTTGTCCACCACAAAGTTCACTTGGCGGGGGCTGGGATCGAACCCGGGACCCCAAGCACCAGAAGTGAACGCTCTACCACTGAGCCACCGCGGCCCCACACAGACAGATATAGATATAGATATAGATATAGATATAGATATATGATAGTGGCTATATTTGTGACTTTATATATCTTGAACCACGTGACCGATTTCGAGTAAATCTGCCACATTGATCAGGTTCAGGCTTGCAATGGTTTTTATTATTTAACTTTGACGGTACATCCTAGGAGAGGGAGAGGATGGGAGATATTCAAAAGTAATTGAAAATGCGCGATATTAGTGTCGAATGCATTAGCGAGTTTACGGGGTCGCTGAAATAAATAGAGACATTTCCTATGCCGTTTAAATTCAAATAAACCCGCATTACTTGCGGGAGGGGAGGGGAGAAGGATATATATTAAAAATGATCGACAATGGCCACTATGCCATATAACGCTTCAGTAATAGTAAAAAGTGACTCACTAACGGAACATATTACTATTTTTGCCTTATTTTAACCTAGCGACATATGACAGAACAGTCATTTACGCACATATCTTTATTCACTACAGTAAACAAACTACAATATTATAGTATTTAATGTAAACATGTTAAGTAGTATTGTATGTGAGTAAGGAAATTTGTATGTCTTCTGACATGTACTTCCAAGACGTGAACAGCTTTTGAAAATCCAGGGAGATTGTTGCCTCCGCTGAGGGTGGTTATGCGAGTGGTATGTTCGTCAATGTTAAGCAAAATGAAACAACAATAAATACAATTTGCTAATTAATTAATAATGTATTGCAGGAGAATAAAAACTATCAACTGTATCAGGTGGGAAATGAAGAATACACTTTGTTCAACTGAATTTCACTTGCTAATTGATTTGGATAATATTTTATTTCAACGGGAACTAAAGTTTAGGAGTTAGTCTTTATCTCATTAACTTCGGTTGTTATTCAGGACCTATTTCTAGGCTAAAAAAACTTAATGTCTCCAGGTTTTCTAGAAACTACGCATGGCCTTTTATATATTCTATTCCATCCCAGTGATATATATGGATTGATATAAGTCTAGTCTTTGTACATTTTTCTCGTTATACACTAATAATGTTGTATAATTAATACGGCGTTGATCCACCGTTAGCCAATGGTACAACTTTCTTCGTGACTGAGGCATGCTGCAATTGAGACATGTTCTACAAGAATAGCGATCCATTTTTCATCCAATGCGCCAATCAATTAGTCACTGATGATAAAAGAACAAAACTGCACCGGATTCGCTGTTCTATGACCGTCCATGTTGAATAGCCTTTACGTCAGGGCAGGCCTGTAGCCAGCCCAAAAATGTACGGGGGGCCCGGCTGCAGTTAGGAGGGCCCATCCAACTATATTATAGTTCGTCATTTGCAAGCCTACCGTGAAAATTTTAGGGGGGAGGAAAAATTTAGGGGAGCCGGCCCCCTCTACACCCCTGGATACGGGCCTGCGTCAGGTGATTCGACGGACCAGGGAGACGTTGAAATTCATTCTCATGTTCCTCAAACCAAGGCTGTTCTAAAAGAACTTTAGCTATGTGTGTTGATGGATTGTCGTTTTGAAAGATTGCGTGGTTGTTAAGAAACATGTAGACAACAAGACGAATCTATTCATCTGAAATGTGAATCATTGAAAATAAAATTCCTTCTTCAAGAGTAATAAAAGCAACAATGTAATACCGTGGACTCGTAACCCATTCCAGCTAAAGGACACTGTCACGTTTAATGATAGAATGTAGTACATAGGGGCGATCCGTAAGCCATTCGTTAGAGTATTAGACTCACGCCCGCGTAGTCCTAAGTTCCGTTCTTTAATTTTCACCGTACACCCAACGTCATGAGGAAAACTGGGGAGTCACGTGAATAAAAGATGTGACCGGCACTAGGTCCAGAAAGTTTCTGATACGCTTGTTAGAGGCAGGATGACGCAATGTGCGGACCACATATTCCTTCATAGGTTACACATACTTCCTTTCGTCGATAACAGATGGCATTAGAGCAGTCTGAGGCTTG
The DNA here is from genome assembly GCF_964235325.1 of Thermobia domestica. Taxonomy (NCBI): domain Eukaryota; kingdom Metazoa; phylum Arthropoda; class Insecta; order Zygentoma; family Lepismatidae; genus Thermobia; species Thermobia domestica. The sequence goes on along the minus strand of NC_137457.1, from coordinate 333,961,010 downwards.
CGAAGGAGTGTCACGCAGTGGTTATTGTTATAAGTAGTACGAAGTCCTGGAGTGTCCGCCTCCATAAGCCTGATCTTTTGTTAGAAGCAGAAAGAAACATGGCTCATCAGACCATTTTACTCTTTTTCTATCATTATTAGTCTGTGTTCAGTTAGGTAAAGCTAGGCTACGCTCTGTACTCTACCGGAGAAGAAACACTGCTGACGAGACAAGAGCACGTTTCGAAAAGGTTCCATGAAAGTTTTGTTTTGGTTTCTCTGTTGAACAATTGTCTCGTGTAGTTGCCAACTCTGCGCTAAGCCCTGCAGTTAGTTAACTCTAGGCGTTCATACAACACGGTGTGTCAGTGACATGAATAGTGATGGTGTCGTAAGAGAAACGTTATAGATACAAAAATAGATAAAATAAAATAAAATCTTGTAGTTTTATGATCCACGTTATGCTCTTTAGGCTAGAAAAAATGAACGATTATTCAAAATGTAATATTATAAAGTAAGCGGTGAATGAGAATACGAAGGATATGGGAGAATCCCAAGAAAACGACGAGCACGGTGTTGTCAACCACAAAGGAATTAAATCAAGGACTCTTGGTATGCGCGTTCAATTACACTGCCACTGTACCTCTCGCACAAATATATATATATATACATAATGTGTTTCCATCAGCGTGTATAGAGGTTGTTTAAGGGCCGTTTAGAGCACCAAAGCTATACATAACCTACTGTTTGAAGTGGAGTTCGAATCATTTGTCCGGTTTCTATTTTCACGCCAATCACCCGAACCCTACCAGGACCTGAAATCGGAGTCACGCGCAAAGAAATGACACATACTAGCCAAATTAGCCTGAAAAAGTGACACAAAAAGCAATCCATTCTACCATTTGAATCACTTTCATTTACATATCTATAGAATTAGCTACTTGATGGAAGAAAACAGAATTTTCTTGATGAAGGGCAGCTCTTCGAATAGAAGTGGATATACATTCCGAGACGAGACAGCCTGAACACTTGCCTTTTATGCAACCTTTATTGAGGCTATGCATAACCTACTTTTTGAAGTAGGATAAGAACCCTTACTTTCATTTATATCGCCACCGGAAGCCCCTACCGCCAATGGAAATGACGACTATCCACAAAGAAAGCAGGGGTACTAGCAACTTCGCCATGATTTCTCCAATCCCTGCATTCCGCCGAAAACATTTACTTTCATTAATCACTAGCAGGGACATAAAAAAAATTTTTTTCAATTTTTAAAAGAATCGAAACAGGTTTTGAAAAACTTTGAAAAACATTTTTTTAAAACCCGGTTTGGTTTTTATTAAAGTAATTTGAGTGAAAGCCCGAATCGGTTTTGGACAAAACAAAAATGTTTTTTCCTGCAAACCGGTTTCCGATTTTATCCTGCAGACCACAGAGTATAACAGCAGGATCTCAAAACGGACTTCATTTCATTTGAAGAGCAAGAACGAAAAAAAGTGGAATGATATAGTTTCTCGCCTTTAGTGGCTAAATCATCAAAAGACGGGGCTGGAAACTAAAGAAAGCAGAGGGGGTTAGAGACAGATGATGAGAAGGGAGTCTGTTTATTATATTCCGACAGGAAGGAAGATACACGACTGTTGGACCATAGCTTATTACCATATATAGTACCCTTCACGCCTCTTCTCTCTCCATATATTTATATCCACACCTAAATTGAGATGGGCTCCTGCTTCGTGCTGTTCCCATAAAACTTATGACTTCGGAAACTTAAACTTCCTTCATTTGTTTTCTATCTTAACACTCCGCGTTCATATTCATAACCAGGCTTTGTGTTTCAGAAGAATATTTTATCTGACGGTGAAATTTCTTTTTTTAATTTTCCATAATAAGCCATGACACAGACTATACTAGTGTCTCAACCGAGCGTCGTGACATACTGGTTTGTTTCGTGGTTCCCTAAGGTGCGTCACGAAACTTTAGAATTTAAAATTCATAAAGAATTTAATAATAATTAGTTAAAATTCGAGACAGAATGTATAAGTCAACACCTAAACGGTAGCAATAATGCTCAGTGCTATATAAAGTCATTATAGAAACTAATAGTTTTCATTATTATAATAGATCTTATTATTATTATTATTATTATTATTATTATTATTATTATTATTATTATTATTATTATTATTATTATTATTATTATTATTATTATTTCCTGTAAAATAAAAATATCAAACAAATGTGTCGCGACGTCCTAGATGTTCAGTAAAGTGTGTCGTGAATCAAAAAAGGTTGAGAACCAGTCTATTGTATTAATCCCCAATTTTAAAGTAGAAACCTTTCTTGATACGAACTCCAAGAGCTGAGTGAAAATGGCTTCCGTAGTCTTTACTCTGCAGATCTTTGTGTACAGTCAAACAAGAATGACTTGATCGCTGCTTTAATTGAAGTTACAGCAAAATATAGCGTCAACAACTATTTGCATTCCCAAATGAGTAAATCATTATCTAGAAATCATTCATTGTCAATAGAGTAATCCAGAGACGAGAAATAAGGTTTTGTAGTCTCGTCTCGTTTCTCAAGGAATTCCTTCTCGTGTTGTTTCAAAATTTTTCTTGTTTCATTTTGTAAATTTACCATAATTTTTTTTAAAAAGAAAATTCATTTGAATACACTGAGAAAAAATCTCTTTATCTGGACAGGGGTATACTGTACAAATATACGGTATCTTTATGGTTACTACGGAAATCTGTATGGAACATATGTTATTCATATGCTACATAGGTACAGCCCTTTTCCCTCTTAGATGTTATATCTGACACCTAACAGCCTTCCGTATATTCCATACGTCAGCTATATGTTGTATACGTTCATCTGTATGTGAAATTTTGACCACCTATATACAGTTATTTTTTTCTTACGGAAAGTACGTTTACTGGGAACACTTACACGGAAAGTAGGTGTAAACCATGCGTTTTCAGTTATACGTTTGCTCGTTATAGAGTTGCTCGTTAAGTCCAAAAACTACAGGATTTACGCATGTAACGCACGTGTTTACGTATACCATATACGTTTCTTTTTAACTGTGTACAGCAGGTGAGGATTTATTTCATTTATAACTCATGAAGAGACTACACCGTCCTTTGACCTATAGGCGAGCATAAATTCTCATCTAACATAAGGACATCATGTCTATTAACGATAACTTGGATTTTATGAAGTTTTGAAATGCACTGATATGTAATGATTGTTTTGACTCGACGGAAAAACACACAATGAATCACATTCACCCATGCACCACCAATATGTTCTGTGGGTAGAGTAGTGGTTTCGGACAATATCCTGGACCAGACCAGTAGCCAGCCCAAAAATGTACGAGGGGCGGTAAAAGTTAGGGAGGCCGATCCAACCATAATATAGTTCATCACCATAGTATGGTAAGGACGGGGCAGATGGACGGTGGGGGCAAACGGACAGGAGTTAAGAAATATAGTAATAGGAAATATGCTAACCTGGCAACAGTGAGTTGAGTCATGTGTGGTGTTTGATTATAGTTCGTGCTTCACATCGCAGGAGTAGGATTCACTGAATATCGTATGTGTACAGCACTATTGCGAAGAAATTGGCAACAATTACACGGAGGTAAGTGTCCCAAAACATGATTTCTAAAAACTCGACTTCAGAAATTAGATATTTGACAAGGAAGGAAAGTTGCTAAACATTCGCGGGAGGAGCAGCAGACAATAGATGGATAGTCACACGCACCACTAGAGTAAATGAATGTTGCGTGCTATCTATCGAGTAGGGTCAGAAATATTTGAAACCAATGTGTGTGCGGGGCAGACGGACACGCAATTAGCGGGGCAAACGGACAGTGACCTAAATGCTTAGAAAAACAATATTTCTGTGTATGTATATTACTTAAGAGGTTTCTTATTAGTACTACCATTTCTTCCAAAGATGGTACGTTATCGATCTCGTACAACACACAGATGTAAATAGGAAAATGAGTGCATAGCCGCTGCTGTTAGAGCCGTACGTGAAGACAAGATGCCTCTGTCAACTGCAGCGACAACTATTAATGTCCCTCGTAATACACTACGACGAGCGTTATGTCATCGCACATAATCCGAAAGTTTGGAAATCATACAACATTCTCAGCACAGCAGAAAATGAATTAGAAAAGCATCTATCTACTTGCCTTGGACGAAATGGGATTTGGGCTAACTCTAAGCGAATTACGAAAGTTGGCGTACAACTTTGCTGTTGAGAACACATACAAACACATATTCAATAATGATCCAAAAATGGCTGGTAAAGATTGGGAGCATGGTTTCATACAACGTCACAAAACACTTAGTGCACTTGTAGCGCAATCATTGTCCTATGCTACAGCTAGAAGTTTAACTCATGGAAACGATATCTGGAGGGAGAAGACTGGGCAATGTGTATACGTTGTTCTTTCTGGTTCCATGTGAAATGCGATCCAAATGGTCGTGATGCATACTTTGTACGCATTCATTGTAACAGTGTTAGTGGTTTATAAACTTTAACTGTAACTGTCCGTTTGCCCCACTATTTTTGTCCTTCTGCCCCACCCCATGGGGCATATGGACATCTTGTATCCTTGTATACCAATTGTTCAATATATCCTTGACTAATTGACAAATTGATTTCTTTGTTATACTTTTACTTTGTACAAAGCATACTGGTTTGTAAGAAACATCTTGAATTCTCTTCGGTCATTCGTATTCATACAAGCAACAGAAAACTGCTTAGCATGTCCGTTTGCCCCGTCTTTACCATATAGTTCACTTGCAAGCCTACCGTGAAAATTTTAGGGGCCGCCCCCCCCCCTAGACCCCCATGGATACGGGCCTGTCCTGGACGTCGATCGCCACCCAGCGACTTTCTTGGCCATTTACGATTCTCGAAGGAGAACAGCGTTTTATCAGAAATGAAAATATGACGCAAAAAGTCAAAAAGTCTTCTAAATTATTCCTTAAACTGGGAGAACTGCACACCTCCAGATGGCGATTTTTGTTGGACAATGTCAACCCTCCGGCAACTTTTTTCGCATTACCGACTGCACAGAACAAGCAAGCGATAGCGACATACTAAATGCCTACCCGTGTTCAATGGCATAAACACTTTTCCGATTAACTGCTTTCACAATGTTCTTGAGAAACTCATCCGGGCATGATGTTGTTCGGTGCCTGCGGAACTCATTCTGTCTTATTATTTCACCGGAACGAAAATTGACAAATCACGGCGAATTATAAGTGTATTTGCCATTTCTGGTCCAAGCGTTGTTAATTTCTTGTCTTATTGCACAAAATGTCCTAATAGTTTGAATTCGTAAAGATAGACCACTTGCAATTGTATGTTCTCCATGGTACACTTTGATACATCTCTGTTTAACTACATTGTGATTGTCTGGATACCTCGGCCTGTTTTCTGGCCGTGTATTGAGTTTGTGACGTAATACGCGTGATCGTAGTCCTTCCCTGTGCTGTGTTGCTGTGTTGAGTTTCTCTTTGGACGTCAAGGTGAATATTTCGCCAACATAATGTTACTGTTTTTGTTCTGCTAGTGTTCAGATTTGTACCTCTTCCGGTTTCAAAAGTTGAGCTGGAAGTTATTCTTTGCACATTGATTTCATCAGAAAACTGATTTTCATAATCTTTTACCGTTTTTCATCTATGGAGATCAATATTGAAACCGGAAGTCATAGTAGATATTTACCATTTCCGGTTTTATTAAATGAAAACCTTCACTTTGACGTCCCTCGATTACGCCTTTAGGACTAAGGGAGACGGATGATGAAAACAAGTGAATAATGATGGAAGAACTGATGGAATGAAACGTGGGAGGAAACGGGCAGTACCCAGAGGAAACCCACGGACACGATATTGTCCACCACAAACTTACTTGGTAGGAGATCGAACCAGGGACGCTACGCACCAGAGGTGAGAGCTCTACCACTGAGCCACAGTGTCCCCTTCACTTCCGGTTTTAGATAGAGTGAAGATAATACCTTTAAAGAAGATCTTGAATCGAGTCGACAAAGCTGTTTCCGGATATCTTACGATTTCTAGGTACTGTCCCAGTTTAGGTATCCACACATAAATACATAATAATTTATGTACAGTACAACCTCTCAAATCCGAACCCCGGAAATCCGAAAACCCGGCAAATCCGAACACGTTCTCAGGAGAAAAAATAACTACAGCTGGAAAATGAAAAAAATAGATTTAATCACACAAATTTAGTTTTTTTAAGGTTTTAAAATTTTTAGGCTTAATGCTTATTCTAAATCATTATCTAATTATATTCTTACAAGAAGACAGTTATAGATATGCGACAATCATTTTGGACATGAGTGTACACCCGCCAGTCAAGGTCACTGCCCTTTCGACCACTGGGCCACCCTGTCTAACCTCAGTCGTTGTTTTACGGCCAATTCAGTGACGAAATAAGTACGTAATATTATTTCCCGGGTAATCCGAAACCCCCGAAATCCTAACAGGCTTCAGCCCTAATTAGTTCGGATTTGAGAGGTTGTACTGTACTACTTTAATGAAGACATGAACTCCTAGTACCTTATCAATTATTTTTGTGTGCAGGCGACATGCATTCCTGGGTGCCCTCGGTGCAGATTTATTTCAGGGGCTTAACCGCCATGAGTATAAATATACCGTCCGGATATATGACGTAAAAACTACAGTTCAAAAAATACCAACTAACTTGTGCTAACAGTAAGTTGCCACTCAAAAGAACGAATTGATATAACCAAGTCAGCGTGGGAGCGTAACAGATTGGATGCGTCCATAGTCAGTAGGCTCGTCAGCGATGATAGGTAAAGGAGAACGTACGGGAAAAAAATAAAAATTCTTTACATATTTCTTCTGTAGGTTTAAAAACTATTATCGCAGATAAGAAAAAATTAAGCACACGTCTTACGCTGAAATATTGAATGCACATATCACTCAAGTTCATCATGGCTTCCTTATGCAGTTTAAAGTACTTACGAGCATACTTAGCGTTATGTATTTCTACATAATTAGGCATTTTATAAGTAAGATCAGCATATATTTTGATTACTTATAAATATTACAACGATAACGTTGTATATAATATTAGCAATCTGTGCCAGCTTATAAAAAGGGATCAGAGGCGAATTATTTGAGCAGTATTATATATAAAGAAAAGAAAGACACATAGAGATATCGAGAGATTATTTTGTAATCGTTAACTAAAAAGAGAGTTGTTGCTATAGCAACGTAGTAAATAAGTGTGTGTATGTAGGTAGACATCTTGTTGAATATGCAGAAAGTTGATTATGTACGCTTCTCATGGTTGAGTATTAAAAATCAGCTAAGAAAGTGATAAAACGTTTGAATTATTTCAAAGATTACTAAAATTGGAAAAATATAACGAACCAGAGCACCTTCTAATATCTCTTTTAAAATAACATTAACCTACATATTTCTTCCATAAATTTTACAAATTCGTGGATACCCAAACTGGAATTGATGTTGAGTTTAACGTCCCTTTCAGCAGTGAAGCTATATGAGACGGGATCTACTGATTAACGTGGAATCTGAATAACATGAGCTTCCGCCGGAAATCGAGCCCAGATCTCCCACGCAAAAGGCGCGTACGCTAACTGCTTAGCCACGAAATAGCTCGATACCCAAACTGGAATAGAACCCGTTTTTGTTCTATTATTATGTACATCGAGATCAGAAATCGTTAATTTTTACCACTTCTGGTTTCAATAGAAAGTTAGTGGAGGAGAATACCTACTCTTGGAAGCTAAATTCTTGTTAAATGACAGTGCTTGAAATATCTTAACATTTTTGCTCTAATGCATCAATAGACCGTTCTGAATATCATAGTTCGGAATTCTTAAAAGTGAAAAGTTTAAATATTGAAATCGTGGTTTGAAAATAAATTTTAAAAAAGTTGTTTCACGTGCAAAGGGAATAGGAAACACAAGTGGTTGTTGGTAGATGGAGAGCGGAAGGAATGAAAGAGGAGGAGAGAAGAACAACTTTTGAGAGAAGAGAGAGAGAAAAATAGAGAATTTATAACATGGAATCCACCACAGAAACTTTGATGTTTACAGAAACTGAGACAGCACGCACAGCAGGAAACTCTAAACCAATCAGCTTCTCCCTCTCTCTCTCTCCTCAGCAGCTATCGATCCTCATAGTCTGTGATTTCATAAAGTCAAGAAGACAAGTTTCTACCGTAAAAGCCTCCGCAATCATTATTTCTATTAACAAACTTTAACCTTTGATTACTGCGTATATTTTAATCACGCTTGACTTTAGTCATAGGAGTTAAATACATGGTTCTGATTGGTTGGAGTTATCCGTTTCTCGCCACGTAGCATACATATAGGGCCTAGCACAAATCAAACGCCAGCAGCTATCATCCTCATAGTCTGTGATTTCATAAAGTCAAGAAGACAAGTTTCTACCGTAAAAGCCTCCGCAATCATTATTCCTATTAACAAACTTTAACCTTTGATTACTGCGTATATTTTAATCACGCTTGACTTTAGTCATAGGAGCTAAATACATGGTTCTGATTGGTTGGAGTTATCCGTTTCTCGCCACGTAGCATACATATAGCACAAATCAAACGCCAGCTGCTGTCGGTCCTCGTAGCCGAGGCGAACTTTAAGACCGAGTCAATACGTAATAGGTTAGTATGTACTGCTGTATTTCATACAGGTGAACAATATTCAACGATCGCGGAGATGAAAGCCTTATAAAACATTGTAAGGGCAGGGCGACTTTGTATTTCAGGAAATCTATAAAGTAGACCAAATAATTTCATTGTTCTAGACGAGATCGAAGAGATGTGATCCGTAAAGGAGAGTTTTTTTTTTTTAAATCAAAGACAACACCTACATCTTTTCGAGAAGAGATACGTTTAATAGCCATTGTATCAAAAGTAGCCACAATCCAAATTTTCGAGTCGCCTACAATAGCAATAACACAAGTCAGGCAGACGGGGCAATGTGGATCGAAAATGCCTTAGTTTCAAGCACTATGATCATGATATGAGGAAATTTCGAGTAAAGTAGAAAAAATTACAGAGAATTAAAAATATGACTTTTTCTCGAACGGCTCTTGCAAAAGTGCTGAAATGAGTATCACATCTAACCAGGTACGTTGTTTTCAATAAGCGTAAATATCATAATGCCGTTTACAGTAATTTTGTATCTGAAATCTTTCCGGAAATTGGTAAAAACTTGATATATTGCTTAAAATAGCATAATTGTGGGAGATTTCAAAGTTGATTATCACTTTCGTTGGTTTGTTTGACATTACAACAACAATTTTTGGTAGTTAAAATTACAGGATCTCAAAATTAGTTCATTTTAAGTAGTCTTGCAAACTTTCACAATGTTCATCACATCTCAAGAACGGTTTGAGTTATCAAGTTGGTGTAAATTGCATTAGGAGCTTTACAACCTACAATTGTTTGTTGGGAGCGGTCAAAGTTCAGGGAAGCAAAAATGAAATGAAATCTTTAACGTCCCACGGTTATGCCGGTTAGGCTAAAGAAGACGGAAATGATGAGAGATGAGTGAAATGGTGGAATGAAGAAAATGGGAGCAAACGGGAGAACCCTGAGAAAACCTACGAGCACGATGTTTGTCCACCACAAAGTCCACACGGCTCGAGCTGAGATCGAACAAGGGACCCCAAGCATCAGAGTTAAACGTTCTACCACTGAGCCACCGCAGCTTCAATAGTACAGATGGTGACTAGAATTAAATCCTTAATGTATGCTAATCATTTCTCTGCTAAAAAGGATAATTTCATTTAGAAAGTGTACAAATGGATGTCAAGTTGCAAGGTCTTTTGGAGGGGTCCGGACCCGCTGGACCCCCTATCTGGGTGTGCCCCTCGATCTTTGCGTCTATAGAAAAACATACATATGATTAGATGAGATACCTACTAAGCATATTTTCGAAAAAAAACTTGAAAAATCAAATTTTCGATTCCTTGTAACTTCATTCAGAATATCTTATATCAGTAGTAAGTGTGCTATTGTGTTTTCGTTTGACATGAGGATTTCAAATTTATAACAGCATGTCCTAGTCCCATTGGAAAAAAATGCAACTTTATGTTGAGTTGGCAGCACTGGTAATCTGTTGTATTGAAGAGTATATCAAACAATATCCCCTGCCGATATTTACATAAAAGAAATATTATGTATGTACTAGTTTTAAAGTTCTAAGGGCGTTTCAAGATTTTTAAAAACATGTTGCGCTAGAAGTGTTACTCTTATGCAACCTCCCTTGTTTGTATGTAAAGTGGGTTGCGTACTAGCAAGGGACTCAGCACCAAGTAAAGAAGAAAAGTTCCATTTGCTTATTGCTAATTCAGACTGTCATCATTCCCAACTGGATACTCCGTGACTTCACACTGTAATCCTCCTATTCTCAGTGAAATAAACAGAGAGAACAAGAAGTAGACAGCAAACTAGCGTTGATAGAAGCCTGTAATGAGAGACAAACAAGGCGCAGTCGATGGTTTTTCCAATTACATTAATCGTGGACTCACTCTCAATGTTACTTTTACAGTAAAATCCCTCTCGTCCATGCTCGGCTGGTCGTCCACTCTGGTTGATCAAACCGTGCTCGAGTCGAACTTGTCCCGACTCACGAGGAACATTGTCGTTTACTGCCGTCGCAGCATTGTTGCTTACTTGCTGTTACTGCTTCTCCGCTTTAGTGCTCTCTCCTCTCTTGTATTATTTCTTTCGTTGTGCGTGTTTTCTGTACTGTACTCTGCAGCTTTTAGGCTTAATGTTCATTGGTTTTACGACAGTGTTCTTCCGTGTTCTGTAAATCCGTAGTTTTTTTTCTGATAATCCGACCTTTATTGTGTTCCGACTATACCCCCAGTCCCAAAGGTGACGGATTACAGGGATTCTACTGTATTTCATTTCCTGGCTCGTCCCACTCTCTCTGTCCTAATTCTAATCCTGAAAACGTGCTCCTGTGTTGCACAACGGGTAGGCTGGAAATAGATGCTTCCTATGATTATGCGTTTATTTAGAGTGCAATCTTTGAGTTAGGTGCAGTAAATAGTAACATAACAAACTGTTTTTGTTTAGATAGCGAGTAGCAAAGCCAGTTTAGTTTAGCTAAAAAAAGCAATTTCCAACTAATTTTAAAACATATACTAATTTTTCCAACTAATACATTTCTTATCCTCATTGACACTAGATCTAGGGTTGTAGCCTTAAAACCTATTTTCAAAACTTTATTGTTCCTGTGTATTCTCTTCATACTACCTTTTATCATTATTTTGTTTTCGACATACACTTGGTATCATTTAAATTTAACTAAAATTGTAAAACAAGGTTGGATGTTACTGTTTGAATAAATAAACAAATTGTAGTTTATGTGTGTTTTTTTAAGTACCACATTTTCCCAACAACTAGACTATCAAACGTAAAAATAAAACACAAAAAATTTTAAATGTTTGCTTTTTAAGTCAAAAATGCTTTAAAATGCAATGTATGGAAACTATTTTCGGAGGAGGACCTCCGGACCCCTCGCTTTCCTGGGATTATTCTATACACTCCAGTCCCTCCGGTAGTTTGTACTCCCCCAAAATTCATGTGCTACTGACGCCAATGGTGCTACCTACCTATGGAACGGAACGGTGAGTGTTAGCTATTATCAATTAGCATTACTCACAGACAAAGACATTTTCCTTTTGTAATAAGAATTTGCTCTGTTATTTTTTCAAAAATAACTAAAGAACATGTTTGTGAAGTTTTTGATATTTTAAGACATTATTAATCTTACAATGGCCGGGCTCGATCTGTTTAACCCACCGACATGAGCAAAATTTACATTTTTTGATAGTTTTTATTTTGAGGTAACATGATTCCAAGGGCGCCCATCAGGGGGCAAGATGGGGCGCTCGCCCTCCCCTTAAGAGGAAATTGTACTTGGGAATATTGAAAACCTAATAGAATTTTTACATTAGTTACAGCAAAATTTGAAACTATATTTGAAACGTCGCTTATACTTGCCCCCCTTGGAAACCACAACATGGGCGCCCTTGCATGAGTCTCTGTACCTTTTAGATAATATGTGAACAGCGTCTTATTTTAGTGCCTATAAAACGCATCTTAATTTTTAAGCATTTTTAAAAATACCGTAATATTTTTCCAGTTTTTCACAGAGTTTACGGTCAGTATATTCTAGGCTGTGGTTATGGGTTTGTGATGGCGGGGCGGGAGAGAGACGGTGTCAGCAAGTTTGTGAATCCCGCAACTCATGTTCGTTGCATCAGTGCACTGCTGCTGTTAGTAGAATCCAATGTTACCAGATAGAGATAGGTTTCCCGCGGCATCGAACATATGGCGATTTTCAAGACTGGCAGGAATTTTAAATCAAACACTGGACATATTTTTATTTATTAATTTCGAGTATAAGACTATCTGAATTTTTGAGATAATTTTTCGCAGAAAGCAGTGCGCCGTATAGTCCGTAAAATAAGGTAATGTATACGTGTAACTTCAGTCACTGTTAGTCTGTGCACAACGAAGACGTTTAATTTGCTTTGGCTCTCTGAAACTCAACCCGTCTACTTCTGTTATCTTGTCTTCTTGGGTTTTCTTTCAAAATTCCAAGGTTGGAAGCTGCCGTTTCTCTAGGCCCCCCACTTTAAAACTCTTATAACTTCGTGCCGAAGTGGTACAAACGAAAATTTTTACGGTACATTCCGGCACAAACGTAGCACAAACGATTGGCATAGGTTTTGTTTCCAAACTCCAAGGTGGGGGGGCTGGCGAAATGCACCTTTCCTGGAGCTTTGCGCTACTCCAACCTCTCTTTGCTTGCGTGGAGCATTTAAACTCCTAGCCCATCTCCACTCCTTGCTTCGAGCTTGTGGGATTCTTTCCCTTAGTTGCCTGGCCCTTAAGACACCTATTTACCCTAACTATATTATAAATTTTAGTCTCAAAAAATAACTTATAGTAATTCTGTATTATATTACTCTACAACAAAAAACTTTTTTATAATAAAATTAGTTGAGGAAAAAATCAAATCTTGTGTGTAATTACTCTACCTTCTGTGTTAAGAAGATAATTTTTCAATATCGAAAACTCGGAATCCTGTAATGTTACAGACTTGATATTTAGAGTTTTTATTTAAAATAATTCAAGTAGTCTTCAGCGGTTTTACATGTTTTACCTAGAAGGGATGAAAAAAGGGTCAGAATGGTTCACTAGCATATTTCATAATGACGATTGACCCTAGCTATAGGAGCTAAATACGCGATTCTGATTGGTTGAAGTTATCCATTTCTTACCGCGTTGCATACATATAGCAGACATAAAACACCTGCTGTTGACGGTCCTCGTAGCCGAGCATGCTAACATAATGGCCTAGTAAAGACCGTTGTTTTTGCCGTGAGTTCAAACCCGACCCAAGGAAAGTTTTTATTTTCATAACAGTTTTATCATTAAAATAAGATACAAATAATACTCATTTGTTCTTGTACGTAATATATAATGCATAAAAGGTGATTTATTTATGTTTTAAACATAGCTGAGCGAGCGACAGCGAGAGAAGGGATTAAAAACCCCGCAGGGCTCGTTTTGTTACACTTTTACCCACATGATAATACCACGTGACATTACGCCACACTCAGGAAAATCACCCGCTTCCTTCTCACCAAAATGTATATTTTTTTTTAGGGTAGTGCTTGAAAAAAAATGTGTCTGACGTTCTTACGAAATGTAAACCAAACATAATTATGCGGTGGCTCAGTGGTAGAGCGTTCACCTCTGGAGCTTGGGGTCCCGGGTTCGATCCCAGCCCCCGCCAAGTGAACTTTGTGGTGGACAAACACCGTGTACGTGGATTTTCTCGGGGTTCTCTCACTTTCTTCATTCCACCATTTCATTCATTACTCATCATCACCGTCTCCTTTAGCATAACCGGCATAATCGTGGGACGTAAAACTCAAAGATTTCATTTCACTTCATTTCATTTCCAAACATAATTGTATTTTTATTTTTATCAACATACAAAGTGACCATTTTCTTCTGTTACTATAATACACAAGACATGTACGAGAAGTTTGAACAATCGGAAACTGCAACTAATCAGAAATGTGTATTTAGTTCCTATGGCTAGAGTCGAGCGCAAAAAGTGTGCGGTTCAGTACAATGTGCATGCGAAGCATTTGAATTCCGAGCGAGATATCCATTTCATAAGAATTCTAGATGAAAATTGCAGAAAGAACAACTCAAAATATTGCCCAAGTAACACGTGTGAGCATTTCCTAGTACATTTTTGTAGAAACATGAAACTCCGTCATTTTAAAGCGCTTTGACTTTAGTTGGTAACACAAAATCGATTCGCGTCTCCGTATGAACCGCCAAAATGTCACTTTCATTCTGGCGCGAAATAACAAGAGAACAAAAGAGAAACGATTTTCTCGGATAAAATGGAAATGGAGATGTTTTCCGCTTCTTATCACAACGCGTATTTTGCTGCTTTTTTGATGAAAGTAAGAGGCTGTGATGGAGGCTTATTTGCTCAGGATTTTGCAGCCACTGAAATCTCTCAACAAGCCATCCAGAAAAGCTGTCTTCATGAAATGCTTCCATTTCACAAAACGAAATCGACAGACAAAAATATCGACAACAAAGCCAATACAAGCACACCGTTACTGCTTTCGTTTGTTTATTTGGTTATTTAAACATTTTTGAAGTCATACCAGACCACTTCAAGGGCATTTGCATCATATAGGAAATAAGGAACATCCTACAGTTAGTTATTTACACTTACCTTGAAAACACGGTAGCTTAAATGTAGAGCGGTGACATCTGGTGTGATGGATCGTCGGTTAGGCAATATGAGTTCACTGAGAAAAATCCGTTATCCGGACAGCGGTATATTGTGCAAATATACGGAATCCATGTGTTTGCTACGGAAATCAGTACGAAGCATATGCTACATACGCACTGCCTTTTTCCTACATAGTTCTTAGACCATGTCGCTGCAAGAAGTGTGACATTTGATATCTTCTATATATTACATGCATATACATATGTTACATACGTCAGCTATATGTTATATAGTCCATCTGTGTATGGGATCTTTACTGCCTATATACAGCCATATGGAAAGTCCGTATAGATGGAGCACTTATACGGACAGTACAGGGTCTTCCAAAAGTCCTGCATAAAAGTAAAAAGTTGTAACTTTGTAACCATTTATTGTATTTGTACAAAACTTCCAGTGGACTTGTCAGAAAGTCTGAAATTTTGTTTCTAAGCTTTTTCCAACGCCAAACCTCCAGCTGAGCACCATTTACATCCAAACGTTGCTGAAATCTTTTCGGGAATCCAAGGATAGCATTTCACAAAACTCACTTCTTATATCACAGTCTTCTTCCGTCAATTCCTGTACAAGTTTCAACTTGGAAGGCTTTGCCTTTATTTTCTTACGAACGATATTGTGTAGCGTTGTCATTGGCACTCGCAGCTCCAAGGATCTGCGTTTCAGCGATTTCTTTGGATTTTGCAACACGCTTTGCTGCACGGACTGAATCACATGAACACTGGTTGTTGGCCTTCCGCTATGAGGCAAGTCCAAGACACTTCCGGCAGCTAGGAACTTATCGTACCATCTCTTGATACTTGAACGTGCAGGTGGTTGTTTC
Organism: Thermobia domestica; assembly: GCF_964235325.1. Lineage (NCBI taxonomy): Eukaryota > Metazoa > Arthropoda > Insecta > Zygentoma > Lepismatidae > Thermobia > Thermobia domestica. The sequence continues at coordinate 333,945,307 of NC_137457.1, read as the reverse complement.
TGATATTTGTGTCGAAATTTTCTTCTCACCAAAACACTAGATTTTAACTCACAAAGCCACGCCACTCACTGCGCTTTCTCTTGAGTAGACGCCATTTTTGTCACGTGATTTGTGGTTATGACTTCAACGTTTAGATCCACTCATTGTTGCCAACAAAAATTATAACATTTCCATTAAACATTACAAACAAAATACAAAATTGTAAGTAGTACTTTCAAAATTACAGCATTTTATTTTTTTGCAGGATTTTTGGAATACCCTGTATTACAAAACATGCGTTTTCAGTTATACGTTTGGTGCAGGATATTACATTCGGTTGTACATTAAGTCCAAAAACTACTACAGGATTTACGTATGTAACCTACGTTTTTCTCTGTATTTGTAGTAGAGAATAGGGATGGCCAGAACCGGTTCCTGGTGGAACCGGTTTTCGGGTCTGAACGGATCCAGTTCTAGAAGATCCGGTTCCGGAACCGGTTTTTGGATCCAGGTCTGGAACCGGTTTTTCGGATCCAGGTCTGGAACCGGTTCCACCGGATTTCCAAAACTTTGTGACAATCCCTGCGATAAACCCGAGCTGCTGGCAGACTGTGAACAGTGTGCTAGATGAAATGGTGGAAGCGACAGGCAGGTGCCCAGGCGGCGGCCGCTTGTCTCATTTGGCTAAATGAACTGGGTAACTGGCAAACTCACTGGCTATACAGGCAAACTGGCCAACTCATTTGGCTAAACTACCATTGGTGGACCAAATTTTTTTTTCTGGAGGCAGAAGCGGGTCTGGGCGGGGAGGGCACAAGCGCATGGTTCTCTTTGCAGTGTTTTGAAGATAAACTTTGTGCGTCCTTTACGGGTCTTTGGGGTCTTTCGGATCCGGTTCTGGAACCGTGTTTTCAGATCCAGATCTGGAACCGGTTCCTAAGATCCGGTTCTGGAACCGGATTTTCGGATCCAGGTCTGGAACCGGTTCTGAAAACAGGATCTTTGTGGCCATCCCTAGTAGAGAACATTGTATCCGTGGATTTCGTCGTGGATCTCCCGTTTCCTACCACATTCTTATTCCACAAATTCTCTCAAAGTCAATCAGTTGCAATAATTATCTGTCTTCTTCAGCCTCAATGCATCACCGTCCGAGTAGAAACTTCATTTAACCCTCAACTGGTGTAGTGAATTTTTAGTGCATACTTAGTGACCCCTTAATAATTATTAAATATTAAAAGGAGCACAATTACTTTTGAAAGACAAATTAGTTTTAAATATACATTGTAGCTATCGGATATAATGCACCATAAGTATAAGAAAGAAATATAGCAATGTGCATGGATATAACATGCTCAAACCAGTCTGGTATAAGTTTTCTAATGTGAATATAGATAGCTTTATATATTGCTAAACTGACACTGATATGCAAATTATAATAAACGAACTCCTCAAAATTATTGTCAATGGAAGGCAAGACATTTACAAATTTGTGAAATTTGTGAAGTATATATTAGTTTTGCCAATTTTGCAAAGGTCTGTTCTACCTTATTTTTCACTGCATCACTTTCACTTTCTGACATGAAACATGTAACAGGTAATTAACTTTTTTCTGTAAATTCGGAGTCGTACGCATTCACACTAGATGGGTCAGGTGTGTCAAATATATTGAACGAGAAAGAGTTATTATAAAGTTTTCAAAATGCATAAAATATGAACACTGGCAAGATCCTTCATGGCTAACCTGTTAGGGTACGCGCCTTTGGCGTGGAAGACCCAGGTTCGATTCCCGGCGGGAGCTCATATGGTTCAGATTTCACGTTGATCAGTAGGTCCCGTCTCATATAGCCTCGCTGCTGAAAGGGATGTAAAAACTCAAAATCAACTCAACTCATGAACAGTGCCCCGGAACAAAATAGTAACACAATTAGTGACGTGTGGTCCCTGGGACTTCACTAATTAGAAGGAAACGTAACAGTGACGCTTAGACATCAGAACTCTACAGCTACTTATAACCAATTGCGAGTGAGAAAGATACTGGGATTGGCACGCATTCAAGGTCAATCGTCTGCTAGAGGGAGAAGAAAGAAAGGTGTTCGGTGTCCGTGGGACCTCACGTCACCAATTAAGGGGTTAAGCAGTTTTTAGTCCATATCTGGCTACTTCATAAAATATTCCTCCAGACAGGAAATGAGGAACATCGTGCAGTTAAAACCTTTAGATTTTCCCATTATTCAATACTTTATTTATAAGTTCTCTTATTAAGTGATAATACTATAACCACGACGTGAAATAAAAATAACAATTAGAATGACGCAACAAACATTGAACAACAAGAAGAAAAGTATATTTTGTTCTTGTTAGAATAAACAGTAGAATAGTAGAACAATATATGGTAGGATAAAAGCCATCCATGAGTTTACAACATGGCATAGAAAATATTGCTAACTAGTGTTCTCTTAAACTTGGTGTAAACATAAACAAATGTAACATTTTATCGTTTACCAAAAATAAAATTCAAATAAAGTTTAATTACTCAATGAATCAGATCTTACTAAATAGATTAAATTCAGTCAAAGATCTTGGAGTTACATTCGATACGAAACTGACATTTAATAACCACATAGTGAACATACTTAATGAATCCTACAAGATGTTAGGGTTCATAATTAGAACTAGAAAGGAGTTTAAGAATATTACCGCCAGTGGCGTATTTAGCTGGGTTCACCCGGCTCGAGGTCTCCCTTTGAGTGAAAGTTTTTTTTAATGTACTTGCAGCGATAAGAGAAAAACCCATGAAATTGTCACCTAACGTCTCTTGTTGAAATGCATAACAAAAGGCAACATATCTGCAACAGAATGACCCATCCCTTTTCACCTCCATCCCCCCAGCACACATGCACCAACACTTTTAACAAGCGAATATGTTTTTGCAGCAGAACGCTTTAAAGACCCACTCCAATTCGACTCTCTCTGTTCTTAGCACTTTTCTCCTGCACATGCAGTACAACACATAAAAAATAGACCTATGTTGTATTCAGTTTTGCTACAAAATTTTCATTCTCCCCCCTTGAAAATTTCTGTGTACGCGCCTGATTACAACACTAACAAAAATGTATTATTCCTATGTCCGATCAAAACTAGAATATGCTGCTGTGATCTGGGACCCATCACAACAGCAATACCGATACCAACTAGAAAAAAGTCCAATCTAAATTTATCAAATACTTGGCATACAAAAAAACGGAATCTATCCATATTATGAAAACTAACATTAATAAACAACTTCTGTATCCCTACACTTGAACAAAGGCGATACGTGATACATTTAAATTTTCTGCATAGTACAAAAACAGTTTAATTGTACGGATCTCATATCAACACTAAATGTTTATGTCCCGACACTTAGGGATGCATTCGAGTCGAGTCGAGTCGAGATTTAAGCCTGTCTCGACTCGTCTCGAGAAAATGTTGTCTCGACTCGTGTCTCGACTCGAAAATATGTTTCTGTCTCGACTCGTGTCTCGACTCGACAGTCTCTGTCTCGACTCGACTCGAATTCGAGTCGAGACGTCTCGAAATTCGAGTCGAGACAAAATGTACGAGTTAAAATATACGCACACATCAGCCAGACCATCATGACTACCTACCTAATTGTCAGTATGTCGACTTTTGGCATGGATAAAAACGGCGACACGTCTTGGCATACACGCAATGATCCTTGATAGGTCGCTGGAGAGAGCTGGCACCACATGTGCTCACTCAGGTCACCTAATTCCCGTAAATTCCGGGAAGGGGGGCGATGTGTTCTGACGTCACGTTCAATCACATCCCACAAGGGACATCACTCAAATGTACGGCTCCAATTTCAATGAAACTTTTTTTGCTGATAGAAGGCATGTATGCATCATTACTTGTGATGACAAATTTTTGCCATGGTGCATGTTTTCTATTTTTTTAAATAGCTTTTAAGAGTTGTGATGTGGTTATTAGAGATTACTACAGAAGTCCCTTACTACCCTTTGTAAACGGAGCGTTAATGAAGAAAAGTGAAGAAAAACCATGTGGATACATATATAAGTCCTGGGGGAAGTCGTATGGTAGATATGACCTTGATGGCAGCCATCTTGAAATCCGCCATTTTGAATTAAGGTCAAGTTTTCAAAATGGGAATAGGGTAATATGATACATAATTTCGGGCTAGAATTTAATTAGAAAAATAATGGTGAGGTTAGTTTTAAGATACACCCATTTGGGGGAAAGTTACAGGCATATTAATTGTTTTTACTTACTGTGTGCGTAAGTCCCTTCTTACTTTCGTCTCAAGACCTGTAAATCGATCGCAACGGCAGAGCCCGGTTTCGCACTAGTGTTTAGAAATCTTTAAACTCACTTGAGGCAATATTTGTGGATTATTGTATTGTATTTTGCCTTTAATTAAATTTGAACCCACTTCATGATCTTGTGTAAAGTATCATTAAAAGAGAATTTCTGTTTATATGAAGAACGTAAGCATAGCAATTATAAAAGGTGAGTAAGGCGCGTATGTATTTATAAGAAAGTTTATTTTACGAGTCTTTTGTGGTTCCGCCAACCTATTCTTTAGTTGTTTTTTTTAAAATACTCATATCTCATAAATAAAAGAGCTATTATAAAATCTCTTACCACTATTCTTTAATACTTATAAAATTTTATTTATTGTAAAAGCACTGGCGAAATATTTCTTATCGCCCACTAAAATAATGGTGGAGCTCCTTCGTGGCTAACGGTTAGTATACTTGCCTTTGGCGTGGGAAACCTGGGCTTGATTCCCGGTGGGAGTTCATGTGGTTCGGATTCCACGTTAATCAGTAGGTCCACGTCTCACATAGCCTCGCTGCTGAACGGGACGTTACATTGACTACATTATAAAATTGTAATTTGTGACGACTAAAATATCAGAAATTAAAGATAATTCTTTGGGTTTTGGAACATTTTGAAAAACGTGAAAAACTGGTACTGCACCGATACAACACACCTTTTGGATTTGTCATTGTGTAAAGTGATACAAACTAAAGAAGAATTACAACTTTATGAAATTGTATTAGGACTTATTTAGAAATAAACACCAAATAAGTGTAATAGTTCATATCCGTATCAAATACCAAGTTTATGATGAATCAACTACACAACGTAGGATCCAAAAACGCTCATTGCAATTTGTTCCATCCTTCAGTCGAACCAGGAACTGAAACATAAAGAGTGACATTTTCTTTTTAAAGATACTTTGTCCAGCTAAGTATTGTGAAGGTTTATGTCAGTAGAAGGAATTGCATTCCATTATACAAGCGCAATTTCACAACTTTATGTACACATTACTAAATATCGAACACCCTTGTCCATATGATTAGCGTACGCGTCTTTGGTGCGGGAGACCTAGTTTCGATTTCCGATGGGAACTCCTATGGTTCTGAACCCACGTTAATTTGTAAGTTCACGTCTCATATAGCCTTGATGCTGAAAGGGACACTAAACTCTAATCTAATACTAAATACAAATATCTAAAGAAAAATGATGACGAACCAAGATGACGTGAATTTGGCTATCAAATCCATTTTGTGTTTTCAGTTATTTTCTAGTAGTATTTTTTCTAGGCATCCTTTCAAAAGACAATGATGCAAATTTCGTAACTGCGAATTCCTGTTAGAAGCCATGAAATTATCCGATTAGATGCAAAATTTCTCGTCCACTAAAATAGATACCGTAAATTTACAATATCTAACAATAAATAATTTTGAAAGATATCGCTTTCGAGGGAAAAAATGAAGTGAAATCTTTGAGTTTTACGTCCCACGGTTATGCCGGTTAGGCTAAAGGAGAGGGGTGATGATGAGAAATTAGTGAAATCGTGGAATGAAGAAAGTGGGAGGAACGGAAGAACCCCGAGGAAACCCACGCACACGGTGTTTGTCCACCACAAAGTTCACTTGGTACGAGCTGGGATCGAACCAGGGTCCCCAAGCACCAGAGGTGAACGATCTACCACTGAGCCACCGCGGCCCCGCTTTAGAGGGGCCATGACGTATAGTTGAACTCATTCTCGTAGTATGAAAGGTATTATTTATAATTATGCATGATAGGATCACAAACAAAATTTAAAAATATTATGTGCACTTTCTTTTAACAAACATTATAGGGTACAGCGGGGTAATTTGAATAATTTCAGACATTTTCTCATATATCTCAGAAACTGTAATTGGTATTCAAATACAAAATTGTGAACAAAAACTTTGAACCTTACTATTACTTAACGATTTTTTTTTAAGATACTATCTGAGATACATCATTGTGAAATTTGGGTATTCAATTTCCCCGCCGAAATTTCGAAAAACGTAAATGCGAGGGGCAATTTGAATAACAAGTGGGGTAATATGAATAATAAACAAATAAGCAAGTCTTATAGAAATAATGTATAAACTACTTAATTGTTAGATTGCAAATTCTACGGTAGTTGAAATATGCTAATTTTGAATGAAAATAAGTACATAAATTGTAAATATGCATCACCTGTAGTTATCTTTTTGAATGTAGGCCTACACTTAAAAAAAAAATGTTAGGAACACTGTCTAAGGCAAAAAGCCGTAATATGTTAATTCATCTTCTATCGTTCGTATTTAACGACAACAACAACAGATAAACTGTTTTCGACCTTCTGCACCGACACAGACTTCGTGGAACCATGTCTTGCAACGCTGGCAACGAATCCAGTCTCCCTTTCTAGCAGAACGTTCTGAATAGTAATTAAGAAGGCAAAAACAGCAATTCCATGTTTGACTTTCATTGCCTGCAGCCATCTTTAGACTTAGGCCTACACTGTCATTGTAAGGGTTAGAGGACATCAGTTTCTTTCGAGCTTTCATTTGTTTTCTTCTTGGCAGGTTCTGTATTAGCGCTCTTCTTTCTTGTAGTGTCCTTGGATTTTGTTTCATCCGATGCTTGCGTCTTTCCTCGGAGTTGTTTTATTCTCATTACCCGAATATTTCGAGAAATTGAGTGGCATGATTTTCCTATGACACGACGTCTCTTCTGCACACAAACTTTTTCTGGGCTTGGAAGCACTTGTTGTATGGGTTCATCTATAGGCTTCGTTGGACAAGGTTTTGAGAGCCATTACTGGAAGAAGAAGGTGCGTTATTAAGATCTTCCCGAGAAGACTGCTCCTCAAAATGTGTAAGAAGGCCATACGTTTCCGAAGGGGCGAATCGAAATTCTTCAAGAGCTTGTGGACTAAAGGGGTATATACCGGTACATGAAAATCCATTACCTGCCAGTGCAACAGAATAATTTCCGCTTCCAGGCTTCAATGAACAAAATGCAGAACTGAGATTTACTAATCACTGAGCTCAAGTTTTCGTGAATCCAGATAGTTGCCTCTTGGTGGTAATTGGCTTTAAGGGCCTTAAATCAGAGCGATAGAGTGGTTGTAATACGTGCGTTATGTGTGGAGGTAGGTAAAGCATTTCGATGTCATGACAACTCTAAGGACAGAAGTTGTGAGTGAGATTTTGGGTTTTAAAAATACACGTTTTGGCGTACGCCTTTGAATATTACTACAGGAGGTATAAAAGACCCTTTGGCATTGCAGCATGCTATCACCGTTACATTTCCCCCGCCTATAGTTCTAATTCCAGTGGTATTCAAATTGCCCCGTTTTGAATTATCCAAATTGCCCCGCAGCCGACGAATATGCCATTCACAACGTGGTATGAAAACTGCTTATTAGTTGACGCCAGCGTACAGTATAACAATGCCCCACAGGCTAATGATACGATTATAATCCAGAGCGGTTTCATTTTATCCAGTTAATAATAATGAAAGCTTAAGGAAACAACGTTGAAAATTATAACGACCTAAAAATATACATATTTGTACGTACCTTGCAGCAAGCAAAAAATCGTGTAAGCCTTCAGAACCACAGGAATAGTTTGTATTTCTGAGAGCGACTTCTGCAAACCACCCCCTACAAATCCACCACAGGTTCACTAACATGGCGAGCCGCGTTTCCACTCGAGCTAGCAAAATGCTTAACATTATTCAAATTCCCCGCCTATTCGAATTACCCCGCTGTACCCTATTGTCTTTTATGGTGTGGAAGGGAATGTTATGTTCGAAAAAAAAAGTCCTTAACACGATTCTTGTTGCTACACACTGCATGTTCCTAGCCACAGAAAAGATGCAGCGATAGGTAGGCTATTTTTCAATTGCTTTACATTAGTTTGATGTTTCAAGTCTTTTGTGTGTTTCTGAAGTTCACTTTTACCACAAAAGAGCTCAATATTGACATGTCTTACATAGCTTTGGTTCAATTCTCAACACGGACTGCAACTACCCGTTAAATTGTGCATCCGAAAGGCACTCTTTGTTAAACCTCGCTTATCACCGCTCATCTTAATAATATATATATAACTTCACCGCGAAGCAAATGTTGCATTTCTCTCTTTCATCCTAACACAAAACAAAACTAACCACAGCTGTGACACGAAGGAGCTATTTCGAAAAGAAACAAGCTGTGCTTCATAGAGATGTGTACCAAATGATAGAAGTATAAAGTATTGTTTTCTTTCCTGTTTATTGATATCAGTTGGTGTTCTTAATGAGTTTACTCATTAGTTTAGAAATAGTATATATGGAATTTGGACATATGTTGTACGTATTTTCCTGAGAAATTGATGAGACCAGAAAAATTATAAGGACAGATGGAATAGGTTTAAGCGCATCTACGTGACTTTATCAAATATTTATTCTCCATAATGGTACCACGCGGAAAACTTGGTATACTATAATCTTTGCCTCTCTCTGTTAGCTGTTTCGTATCATATATATTGGATGGTTTTGATATTTCTTCTGATCATTAAAATATAGCAATGGTACCTGTGTGCGTGCAGAAATGCAAAAGCACAAGATAACGTCCTATTTGTTTTGGAAACAACAACACCCATTTCACGTGTGCGAGAGAAATTGAGCACAGCGAGATCGGGTGTTTATGTTTACTCACGGTCAGTTCGCAGCAGGAGTCCATGGTAAAAGATTTGGCTAACTATCTCTTCATATTGACGTGAAAACACTCGCAAAACCTTACAAATACAAAAGAATGCGCTTCAAAGAAAGTTTAGACACAGATGTTTCAATTTTCTCTTAGCATCTTTCTTCAGCAAAAGAGTCGGTTCATTGTATTCGAAAAAGGGAAGGGAGAAAGGGTGAATTTATATTTTATGGGGGGGGTAACATTGTAAGTAGTATAAACAATACATACCGCTTCCGACTCGACCCTCATCCTACCTCAAGTTGTAAAGTAGAAACTACTAGAAAGGGACAGAAGTATTCAACATGACTGCGACTTGAGTTTCAGTTCACAATACTAAAACCAGTGAGCAAGTAAACAGTCTTTTGTAGGATCGTGTTTTACTTCTTGAATTTATTTTTGAACATTTCTGTGAATTCAACAACAGAACGCAGTAGAAATACGGACTAGTTTTTACTTCAACCATTACTTTCGCTCCAACCCAGGGATGCCACATTTATGATTTCGTATAATACTAGATTTAGTGATTTTACTATTGAACTAGTGATCTAGTACGTACTTTGGGTAAATAGGCACATTCTAGTGATTTTTTTGCATTTTTTTCTGATGCAGACAAATGACAAGGAAATGGTTCTTAAAATAAAAGGAAGAAGTATATTGCAGTTCAAAACAAATGTAGAAACTTTAAATTATTATTTTTTTTCTCTCTGACTGAGTGAAACCCCTGCTGTGTAACGACCTTAGGTAAACAACGGCTATCTTTGGTCCGCTACCTCCTTTTGTTACACCAGCCATACACTAACGTATTTTTCCGCCGTAGCCATAAAATTTCATGCGCTAGTCTTGTTAGCAGCTGTCAATACGTTAGTGTATGGGACCTGGCGTACGTTTACGTACCGAATTTTTATACGCTGGAAAAGTCTGGGTGCTTTTAACTTCGAGCGTAAATACGGCGCGTAAAAACGGCTCAGATGAAAGGGTTTTCGAGCAGCAGGTGGTCTCTTGCCCTTTCCACGGCCTTCTCCCTGGTCTGGTCTTATTGTTTTCAGAAGAGAAAACCTGTTCTTGTGTTGTCCTCGCGAATCGTTGCTGAGGTTTGCTGGTAGACTCACCAGAAATCATCATTCCAATCTAGTTCCAGTCTTTCTATACATGATTTCGGCTAAATTAATATTTTCTATTGCACAAAACGAGACCTTATTTCCTAATTAAAATTCATAATTAATTTTCAGTGCATAGAGAAAAAGGTATTTAAATCCAATACTTCAGAATCAGAATTCGCAAATGATGAGAGCTCCTCCGTGGTTATATGGTCAGCGTAAGCTTGTCCGGCGCAGGACATCCTGTTCGATTCTCGGCAAAAGCTCATGCAGTTTGGATCTCACTTCTCATATAGCCTCGCTGTCTAAGAGGTCACTCAAGTCAAACCCAATCCAATCGAACATGATGTCTTTCGACTACGAATTTAACATTAAATTTAATATTTGACAATTAGTCCCAAGATACTTCAACAAGATACTATCTCGATATCTGCCTGATAAAACAGCAAAAAATAGCGTTTGACTATCGAAATTCGCTCATTTTTTTTTATTTCGACCACCTGCTGATTGTTATTTTAAGTACCTTCTCAATTTTACAAGAACTTGTAACAAAATAGGTTCAGAAAGTCATTATTTTTTTTTTTCACGTGATCTTAACATTACTCGTGAAAAAGAAAATGTGATAAACCACAATACATAGGCTAATGTTTCTTTCTTTGTGAATTATTTCAAACCTCAGATTGTACATTTATTCATGGGGCCGCGGTGGCTCAGTGGTAGAGCGTTTACCTCTGGTGCTAGGGGTCTCGGGTTCAAACCTTGCTCCCGCCAAGTAAACTTTGTGGTGGACAAACACCGTGTGCGTGGGTTTTCTCGGGGTTCTCCCGTTTCCTCCCACTTTCTTCATTCCACCATTTCATTCATCACTCATTATCACCGTCTCCTTTAGCCTAACCGGCATAACCGTGGGACGTAAAACTCAAAATTTCATTTCATTTCATTGTACATTTATTTGAATTTAATAGACCTAATAATACTATTTCGCCATTAGTGCTCACATACTAAGTCTAAATAGCACAATCATTGTACCGCTCGTTTTAGTGTGCTTGCTTTTCAGCCTTAAAAGTTCAAGTTCAATCCAGGGTACCAGCTATGTTGAATACTTTTCAACATTTTATTATATCTCGTCATGATGGGGACTGTGCCAACACGTATTTGAAAAGCTTATGTAGACTCAAAACAGAACATACGTAACGCCAAAATTGAAATGACACCCATTTGCAGGAAAGAGGATTACACCCATAATAGTTCATGTTAACTCGTAGTATGCCATTAAAGCATTTCTCAGTCTTTGTGGTGTGGTTACTATCAATTCTCCCCAGATAAACGTTAACTTAAGGTCTATTATCACAAAATATTAAATAACAATGAATATCTGACACTTAAATAATTTCTTTCACGAACAACTCAATCATTTTACTGAGTTCCTCTGTGACTAAACGGTTAGCATACGTGTCTTTGGCGTGGAAGAGCCGGGTTTGCTTCCCGGTGGGAGTTCATATGGTTCGGATTCCACGTTAATCAGTAGGTCTCGTCTCATATAGCCTCGCTGGTGAAAGGGACGTTAAACTCAAAATCAACTCAACTTAATCGTTTTACTATCTTTATAAGTAGCATGTCCATCCTGTCAGGAGAATTTATATAATAATTGACTTAGTAGTGTACTATTTTTCTTCTTACTTAATAGTGTATTTTTTAGTGTCATTTTTACTACTAGAGCTTCGAAATTAATTGATATTTAATTGTTTTCAGTATCGTATAACATAGAAGTTTGTTTACATTTTTCTTTTTACTTTCTGCTTAATTCCTTATAACTACGCTTTCTTACAGTGAAATATGCCTTATGTAATGAATATAAGAACTATGAGTATTAAAAACATACAATACGACGGGCTCCATACACTGAGAGAAATGAAAATTTAAAATAAAACAAATCTGTTTATTTTCTGAACCAGTAAATGGAAACTCTTCCGACTTAGATTGCTTCAAATCATTGGTTCATAAGTTGTAAAACAAATGTAATAACATAATAATAATAATAATAATAATAATAATAATAATAATAATAATAATAATAATAATAATAATAATAATAATAATAATAATAAATTTAAACGAACGAATGGATTTGGTTCAAAATGTCTTTAATGAGTTAACAGTTTAAACTTCTTTTGAAAAAAATCTAAACTAAGATTGGGTAGCTCTCAGTTAATTTTAATAAGCAGTTGGATGTTTGTACCAACATGTAGTAAAATTTAAACAAACCAGTCGTTCAGAATAGTTTAACTTTGTTTGAAAATAACCTAATCTGAGTTGAATTGGAGAATAGAGAGTTGTGAATAGCTAATGTTTGAACGGAATTTGACTACTTTAAGTTCGAAATTAAATAAATTAAGGTCTATATTATGGTAAAGCTTCGTGATAATATGCCAAATATCATAGCTACGCCAAATTCATGAAACAGCTACAATCATTTGTAACAACCCCACATTTTATTATTTGCAGTTTTTTATGTTCCCATATAGCCCTAACATACGCGTGCAAACATCTTTCTTTTAGACAAATTTAATATTTAGTATACTAAATAACTATAATAATTTTAATAAAGCGTTAAATTTATCTTACTTCCCGTAATCAATTGTAGTTGCGCAAAAACACAGATCTATTCGCTTGTAATGGAAAGTACCAGTGACGGCAATTGGGTATGAACACTAGAAAGAGGGACAAAACACTACTAATAGTAAGGGGGCATGTAATTAGGCTATAGTGTAAAGCCAAAAAAGTAGGGGCAGCAATTACCTCCACGCCCCTAATCGCCGATGGACAGCAAACTTGTTAATAATATTCCCAATTTAAGTGAATTTTAAGAAATTGTTGAGGAATAATTTTAGTAGTATTTAATTAGATCTATACGGTTTTATTTGAATTACTTCACTTCAGATCTACAATTAGTTTCATTATGTTTTCATTAACTGTTAATCATCAAACGATGCGTTCAAATGTAGAATATTCACTAATAGTCATTACATTGGCCTACAACTTAAATTAATTTCTTTACAATTAAATAAATGACCTTTTTTTAAAAAAAAAACACCAAATTTGTTATATTTAATTTGAACATGTGGTTTGCTCCAGTCATTAGAATCAATCATTTTTTTTTTTAATTTAAAAGTTGGTTTCATCGATTAAAAGTGTCTGCTTACTGTGTCACAAGGTTTTCAGTAGACCCTACATTGAATGCTGTAAATTTCTTATTTCTTATACACTAACATTTGAGGAGGACAGAGGGCGTATTGTGAAATTATACACTGAGAAAAATGTATGTGGCGTACGTAAAAACGTAGGTTACATGTGTAAATCATGTAGTTTTAGGACTTAACGTACAGCAAATGTATAACTGAAAAAAGTACATTTTATACATACTTTCCGCATACATGTTTCGAATAAACGTGCTTTCTGTACGAACGGAAAAACTGTATATAGGTGGTCAGGATCTCACATACAGATATACGCATGTAGCATACAAGTGGCATATGTAACATACGTATACGTATATGATATATGGAAGACTGTTAGATGTCATACATCCTGCAACGGAATGATGTAACATCTAAGCGGGGAAAGTCTGTAGCATATGGATAACGTATGTTCCGTGCAGATTTCTGTAGTAAACATAATGATTCTGTATATTTGTACAATATAGCGCTGTCCGAATAACGGACTTTTCTCAGTATATTAATTAATAAGAATTTGCGTCCGGTGAAGGGGAATATTAAAAGTTCGAAAAAATTTGTATATATATACAACAATGAGGAATATCACAGTCGAATCGATAAGTGTTAGTAAACAATACAAATGTTTAGAAGGTGGATGAAAAACAGAGCCGTTGGTAGAGATTTCGGCGCCAGAGGCGAAGTAGAATTCGGCGCCCCTACACTCACCTTATCAAGCTTCCTTTTTTTTTTTTTTTTACAAATAAAATAAACAGCTGTTCTTGTTATGCTACGTTGAAGTTTTATTATGCTGCTTGCACAGACTATTGCAACAGCCAAAAGTGATCATTCTCTATTCTTTTACAAATAAAAGGTGTTTTCAAGAGGCTTATTTTGGACTTTTCGTTAAACTTACAAAACTGCCTTTGCTGTACACAAATCCACTTTGAGAACAATTATGAAAATTTACAACTATTTACGTTTCATACTATATATAAGAAATGAAATTTTAATACGTTAAAAATTATGTGATTTAAAAAATTTTCGAAATGGGTAACAGCATCAATTTCCAGTAATAATTGTAAACTTTTGTAATTTCATGATATTCTGTATGTGAGCACATAAAGAAGATTTTAATTTTGATTGTTTTACGGTAAAAAATATTTTGTGAAATGTAACGGAAACTCTGAAGGGACCTTCTTTGGGAATTTCTTAACATTGATCGGTGGAGGTAAATAATATGTTTAATGTTTGTACTTGAAATCCAAAATGTAGTTTGGCTACTACATACACTACGTGATCAAAAGTATCCGGACATCCCCCAAAACATATGTTTTTCATATTAGGTACATTGTGCTGCCACCTACTGCCAGGTAATCATTATCAGCGACCTCAGTAGTCATTAGACATCGTTAGAAAGCAAAATGGAGCGCTCCGCGGGACTCACGGACTTCGAACTTGGTCAAGTGATTGGGTGTCACTTGTGTCAGAAGTCTGTACGCGAGATTTCCACACTCCTAAACATCCCTAGGTTCACTGTGTCTGATGTGATAGCGGAGTAGAAACGTGAAGGGACACGTACAGCACAAAAGCGTACAGGCCGACCTCGTCTGTTGACTGACAGAGACCGTCGACAGTTGAAGAGAGTTGAAGAGAGAATAAACAGACATCTATCCAGACCACCACACAGGAATTCCAAACTGCATCAGGATCCACTCCAAGTACTATGACAGTTAGGTGTGAGATGAGAAAAAACTTGGATTTAATGGTCGAGTGGCTGTTCATAAGCCACACATCATGCAGGTAAATACCTCGCTTGGTGTAAGGAGAGTAAACATTGGACGATTGAACAGTGGAAAAACGTTGTGTGGAGTAACGAATCACGATACACAACGTGGCGATCCGATGGTAGGGTGTGGGTATGGCAAATGCCCGGTAAACGTCATCTGTCAGTATGTGTAGTACCAACAGTAAAATTCGGAGGTGGTGATGTTATTGTGTGGTCGTGTTTTTCTTGGAGTGGGCTTGCACCCCTTGTTGTTTTGACTGGCACTCTCACAGCGCAGGCCTACATTGATGTTTTAAGCACCTTCTTGCTTCCCACTGTTGAAGAGCAATTCGGGGATGGCGATTGCATCTTTCAACACGATCGAGCACCTGTTCATACTGCATGGCCTGTGGCGGAGTGGTTACACGACCACAACATCCCTGTGATGGACTGGCCTGCACATAGTCCTGACTTGAATCTTATAGAACACCTTTGGAATGTTTTGGAACGCCGACTGTGCCAGGCCTCACCGACCTACATCGATACCTCTCCTCAGTTCAGCACTCCGTGAAGAATGGGCTGCCATTACCCAAGAAACCTTCCAGCACCTGATTGAAAGTATGCCTCGAGAGTGGAAGCTGTCATCAAGGCTAAAGGTGGGCCAACACCATATTGAATTCCAGCAGTACCGATGGAGGGCGCTACGAACATGTAAGTCATTTTCATCCGGGTATCCACATAGTGTTTGATCACATTGTGTATGTTCAAAATTATAGTACTTAATTAATTTCTTAATGACTGAAAATTTTCAATTTAAGGTTACTTTTATTAATAAACATATTAAAATACACGGATACACACACACATACATTATATAAATATATATAATGTGTGTGTGTATTTTGTAGGTATGTAGATAAATAAAAAAATCATACAACCAGATACGTAAGTACAAAAAAGAATCCTGGCGATGCAAGTAGTTAATGCAGAAATGATCCCAATAAATTCGTTTATATTGGAAGCATTTCATGACAATGAAATAATAAAAAGACGAAATTCGTGGGGTAAAGTTCTGACCCATTAAACCCCTATCCTACAACTGTTTCAAATTCAAGAACGTTATTATTCTCCTTGTTTACCTTCATTTTTAATATTCCAGCGCGAACACCAACTTGTGTATCTCTTCACTCCTTTCATTTTTCATACCTTTATTCTCACCGTCGTGATTAAAACGATTGGGTAGAAAAGCGTGATTAACTAACCAAACTCATCATCATCAAAATGCGTAATTCGTACGTATTCAAGACTGTGACCGTTTCTGATTTTGAAAACGCTCTTGTTTACACTGTAAGTCATTACTTGGCAGCATGTATGTCACATCGACATTAAGAAATAATAGCTTTTTTTTAAAAAAAAAAGTAATAAGTAGAAACTTGTTCTGACTTATTGAAACGTTTGGATTGCGGGCGTAGCGAGCAAGAAAATTTTTAACAAATCTATTTTCATTTCCAATACTTTCCTTTCTTCTTGCTCCTTCGGCACCCTCTTGCTATCAGCGCCCGGGGCTACCGCCCCTCTGGCCCCCCGACTTAGTTACGACTCTGATGAGAACTATTCTAAATATAAAGCAATCTATTCTACAGTTGCTAAACGGATGAGAGATAGCGCAAGCACTTATATATTTAAAAATTAGTTGTATTTAAGGTAAAGTATTTTTTATCTTAAAAAGATATTTTAACTTCCAAGCAACTTATTATTATGAGCAAATGTACTATCCAATGTAATGTAGCATGGTGCATTAATATCGTCACTGTTAGAACAAATGCTATGCTTCAAAGATCGTGAAAGTAAACAGGAGAGTGAATTAGTTGCCACCTTTCATATTAGTAAAGTACAGCAATACAATTGATATTGTTTTCATTTGGTTATGTTGTACCTCAGATCAAGTGTTAATTCGTTTTCTAAATATTAAATTTTAATTATTCTAGATATTCTTTGTAACTTTTAAATAGCTTGTCAAGTCACACTTCGAAATTAAAACTTGGTTTGTTTGTACTTGGAGACGGTTGACTTTCCTTCTTTTACTTGACCCTTTCATTAAGGACTAGATTCTACAAGAGCAGCAGATGTGCTGAGCATATATTACCCAAAAGCAGTGCGCAAATTAGGTTGTGTATATTTGAAGGGGAATAAAATAGTTCCTAACAGGAGATAGTTGATTGCTTTGTGAGCGATCAATGTTTCAATTTGTTGCTTTTGGAAGGGATAAAAACAAAATAGCCTACAAGGAAATTCCGGCCCGGGATTCGCACCCTGCCCTAAAGACATGAGTGACACAAGCTGGATGGTAGGCCCTGGTTCCATGAGATATGTTACGCCAAGAGAGTAGATTTATTTATTTGTTCGAGAAGTCTAACAAATTTAGTGAGAAAATTTATTAAATTGAATACTGCTTTCGCAAAATCATGCATTTAGCTTTTGTGTTTCTTTCTTCCTTTTTCTTTTTTTTAATCGGATTTAACTTTCTTAAAACATTCTATGGGAATTTCACATTCCGATACTACGAAAAAGAAAGAAAAAAAGTACTCCTACATTTGAATATCACTTCCTATCCAAATCTATTCTGTTGATCTTTCTTTTTATTCGTTTCCTTAATAGCATAATGTTTGTAGGATCTGCACTTAGAAGATATATGCGTCCTCTTCAAACAATTTGAGCAAACTGGAAAACGACCGCGTGCTCAAACAACAGGCAAGAGGAAGAGCGAACAATGACCGCTTCTTTTTCTTCTTCTTTTACGCGCCTATTTTTACGCTAGGTGTATGGGCCAACTTACGGACCGAAATTTACGACATCATTTTACGGACCGAAAATACGCGCTGAAAATACGCTAGTGTATGTTGGCCTTTAGCCGACATGAGATGTGTTACTTTTTTTTTAAGAAAGTGAAGAAATAATTATCCAGTACATTTACGTTTTGTCAGGCACACAGGCGCAGTCTGTACTTGTTTCCTAACGAATTTTAGCAACATAACATAAATGAAACATGTGTACCAGAAAATAGAGGCAGTACAAACGGACATTTTCATCTGTGACACATTTGATGAGAAATATAGTTAGATGTCACGTGCAAGCACTCTAAACATGTCCTATCCTTTAATTCTATTCGTATGTTTATGTAGGTGAGACTGAGAAATCAAGAAACAATAATAACTGGTTTTCTTCCAGGGCAAAAATCTAAATGTGAAGGGGTGTTACACTGGGACTTTAATTGCGTCCTTTGTACAAGATTGACAAGTAATCGCAATTTTACAAGATTAACAAGTAATCGCAATTTTTTAATTTATTAGTTCTTGGGGAGAGGAAGATGGAAGCGAACCCTCGTAAGGACCTCTGCAAGAAAACATGAATACTATCCGCCACTGTTTGTTACATTACACAAAATAGTTATATATATACAGGGGCGGATCCAGGATATGATCAAGGGAGGGGCTAAACCATATTTTTCCGTTTTATCCAGTGTAAAGCAGGATTGAAGTCCATTTTATCCAGTGTATACCCGAGCGTCAAGGGGGGGCTATAGCCCCTATAGCCCCCCTTAGATCCGCCACTGTATATATATATATATAATATTGAGTTTTAGTCAGGGTTTTCATTCTGCAGGAGAGGGGAGGATAGTAATACCTGGCGAACATTTTCTATCCTCAGAGTGTTGCAAATGATAGCATTTCCTTCATTATAGCTTGGCCAAGCTAGTTGCATTATATATAAGGATTAAATTTTTATGGCAGTTTTACTCTGTAGCCATGTTTCTCATTTTCGGTCTACGGGACTCTGTGTCCGGAAATTTTCGATGGCTTCCAAGTCGGAAAATAAGTGTATCAAAGGCATATATATTATATGTATGGTTATATGAGGCATGGATCTACAGTTTAAAGTGGAATACCGGTAACAACTTCATGAGCTTCCACCGTAAATCGAACCAGAGTCTCCCGCGATCAAGGTGTATGTGTTAACCATACAGCCACGAGGAAATTCACATAAGCACACACACATATATATTGTTGAGTTGATTTTGACTTTACCGTCTCTTTCAGCAGCGAGGATATATGAAGTGTAGACCTACTGATTAACGTGGAATCCGAACTACATGAGCTCGCGCCGGGAATTGAACCCGAGTCTTCCACGACAAAGACGCGTACACTAGCCACGGAGTTCACACACACACACACACAGAATCAGAGTCCTCACACACCAAGGGTGAAAGCTGTGCCACTGAGTCACAGCAGCCACGAGGCTAGGTCGAGTCCACTTTACGTTCATAGTTTCTTAGTACATAAATGTTACGATTATGAAATAGATTTTCCTTAATGAGCTGCATATAAACAAAAGCTTTCGAAATGTATTAAACAATTAGCTCGATTTGAGTGTGAACTTAAAGTTATATCAGAGTGTAAATACGGATACGCACCAAAGCTCGAAAACTTAATACACTATTTCTCCTATATAGTCAGCATGTACCAAGCAATCGTTCAGCTTTCATTTGAGAGGATGGAAATCGAAGGCTCCTGAACAACTATGTTACTAATGTGCGGAATGTATTTATCTTACAGTGAACTGCTTCGATGCCAAGTGGCCTAACTCCAAAATTGAAATTTTCCAGGAGTGAAAGTTAAAGTTCAATATCTCATGAACAATTCATATTTCTTTTATGTTGGGAACCAAAACCATAACTACTGTATGTAGTTCATTGTTTTATAATTTAGTGTTTACAAAAATCCTTTAAAAAAATACCTATTCACAGAAGTGAAAGGTACTTATCTGTACTAGTTCTTGGCATCCAAGCAGTCCATTTACTGTAATACTAGCTTAATATACCCATTCTTAGCATGGGGGCTGTATTTGGAAGTCAACACCTGTGGAAGTATCACCATTCATTTCAGCGACCGCGAAAACTATGGATTTGACACTAGTATCAATCAATATGGGCTATTTATACATTTCTCGGTATTCCTCACCCGCTGACACCCGGCCCGCGTACAGTGGTAGCTGAATTTGCAAGTCATCGCTGATGGAAGTGTCACCATTGATCTCAGCGACCGTGAAAACTATGGATTTGACACTAATGTCGATCAATTTGGATTACTTTTACTACATGTCTCGGTAAACGCGCCCCTGAGACCCCCCCGGTTACAATTTTGACAAAAACGCTTTGCCTTAGACTGGGACCTGGACCAAGGTATCCGTGACCAAAAGGAGGTGGGCGGATAAGAGCCATTTTTCGCCCATCAGACAACTGAAAAATGAAGTGTCCGATTCCGACAAGTTTGCAATGTATTTGTATACTAGAAGATATGTTGCATATGTAAACATAATAGATACGTGATAAAGAAAATAGTAAGTCATAGAAATGAGTGCCCAAAAAGAGTTCGTTTCAGCGTTTTGCGACATTTTGGTAATGTTTGCTGTCTTAGATGGAGGCTTATAGGAAGAAGGAGTCGATGAACCAAAATAAATCTGACTCGTCATAATATAACGCTGTGTAACCTTTGATATGAGTACTAATTGATTTTGGTTCAGTGTGTCCTTCTACCTATTAGAGAACAAAATGTATTGCGCGAGAGTATAGAGCGATGACTACCGTTTATACGCTGTAATGCACGAGTTCAACTGGAGACTCCAGCTCTGATGTTATTTACCGATTGTGACTGAAAATACATGCTCAGCATGTCAATAAAATATATAAAGAAAATGTATTGTTTGCGCGGATGTGTGTGTAGGCAGCAAAAATAGAGACAGCACGTTATGGAGTATTGAGAAAGCGTGTCATTTCTGAAAGTGGTATGAGTAAAAGTGCGAGCAGGAAAACCAGTCGCAGAATGGCATGAATTTCTGCAATATATATATCGAAGAATCATACATACCACGCGTCAATGAAGTACCTATGGGAATTCATTGATACGCTATATTGCAATACTAAGGGAAAGATGAAAAACAACGACCAACAATAACTACCTGATGTGTCCGATCCAAGTTAATACATACCCATACCCACAAACACCCCCACCCCCATATATATATATATATATATATATATATATATATATATATATATATATATATATATATATATATATATATATATATATATATATATATATATATATATATATATATAGCCAATCTTACACTCACGAGGACTTAAGTGACGAAGGTATGTACTCTCTGTACATACATCATGACGATGCTTCTGTTCTCCGAGTTCAGTTACGATCACGACACATAAGATTTAAAACCTATAATATTTGGATCAAAACAGAGCAAAGCAACATCGCACACATACAGTGATACTGTCAATGTAAAGTAGACGCACGGCTCGTCAGATTTTGTGCGCATGTTGCTTCCGTACTATGGTTTCTGGCTTACTGGCGCCACAATTCCACCGCAGTTAAGAAACCAAGTCTAGAATATACTCATACACTACAAGATGGCGCCTGCAGGATGGTCCAGTGGCGATTCGGATGACGACAGCAAGCACGATGCCTAATCTGCAAACTAGCTACAAATGTCTCCAGCTGTCTGATTATTATCTATGCTTGATTATTTCCGATGTAATATATTGATCTCATAGTCGTGGTAGACTTCATTCTTCTTATTCTTGCCGTTAGTGTTCTATTTACTATTGCTTTCTCGGATTAAAACTCATGACACTAGTGTTTACGTTCCTTCATTAACACACGACTTACCTCTTTGTTTATTTTTTTTACCTCTCACTTATAACGCTTTCCGTTAAAATATATTTGTTTTCTTATTTTTATGAGGTATACCATTGAAAACCATGCATTTCACATCTCGGGCCTGATGGGCGAAAAATGGCCCTTATCAGCCCACCTCCTTTGGTAACTCTCGGTCAACTTGTCTGGTCCTCAGGTCGGTCCCAGTAAACGTCCCCTCCGAGACCCCCCTGGTTCGAAATTTAAAAATAAACACTTCGTCTTGATCTGGGGCCTGGACCAAGGTACCCGTGACCAAATTTTGGGAACTCTCGGTCCACTCGTCTGGTCCCCAGGTCGCACACAAACAGACAGACAAACTCACAAACAAACTCTTTATTTTATTTATATTAGATAAGATATACTATGTAAAATAGTCTCGTATCACAATATGTGATGTACAACAAATGTTTCATTATATATTATCCGTAGCTCTTGATATGCTGCAACATATTAAAGCCTCAAAATAGTTGGGCAAGCGAATAATCCAGAAGTTACGTAACCCTATTGCGTTCATGGGAACAAAAACAATAATTATAACTATGCTAAATTACTATAGACTATCAACTGCTCATTCAGAGAATTTATGAAGTCCACTTTATCGCAATAGTTTTATACAAACTAGATTTAAACTACGGATAATAGTTTATACAAACTAGATAATCAATTATTATTATTATCATTATATTTGCAGTACAACCAAATACAACAACATTAACTATTAGTTCTAATTAACTGAATTGAGCTGAAAATTAAATCTTGATCTTTAAAGATTAATTATTAATTTTATGCGTTCTGTACCTTTCTGAAGGAATAAAAGCTGGAATTGGTTTCAAGGCTGTTTCTGAGTGAATACTTTCTTCAAAATAATATTAAAAATTATAGAAAAATTTTCGAGACATTCGAGTCGAGTCGAGATTTTTAAGAGCCGTCTCGACTCGACTCGTGTCTCGACTCGAAAATTCGAGTCGAGAAATACGTTTGTCTCGACTCGTCTCGAATTTTACAAAGTGTGTCTCGACTCGAATCTCGACTCGAATTCGAGTCGAGTCGAGTCGAGATTCGAGACATGTCTCGACTCGAGCGCATCCCTACCGACACTTAAAGTTCGTCCTGATAACTGGCCTCTTCTATTGCAGAAAAGCTAGGACTAACGTGTTATTGAAGTTACCAATCTGGAGAAATGTTCTTCTTATAACAAAATATATATGTCCAATACAAAGAAATTGGCATCTGTGATATATCTGAACTATATGTTTAAGAAAAGTATTGTAAATTTATTTTGTAATACACCAACACTATAATTGGGCTTATGTCTGTTGTGTTGATAACAAATAAATAAACAAAATAATATCATGAAATGTTTTGTACTCTATGTGATACTATAAGCTGTATTCCTCTTGTTGGGCTTTGTTGCTCTTCCGCCTTGGGAGTAGAGGTTCGTCTCATAGAAAAATACCATGTGGAGGTGGGCAGGACCCAGGCCAGTAGCCAACCCAAAAATGTAGGGGGGCGGCTGAAGTTAGGGGGACCCGATCCAACCATATTATAGTTCATTTGTTGCAAGCCTAGCGTGAAAATTTTAGGGGGGGGGCGGCAAAATTTTAGGGGAGGGTGGCCGGCTCTCCCTAGACCCCCCCTGGATACGGGCCTGGCAGGACCTGGTTTAGAAAGTTCCCGAGTAGAGTTGTAACAGTGTTTCTTTCAGAAACAGTGTTCCGGGGGGCACACTTAGTATCCCGGGGGCACTGCTGATACTATTCTATTTATTATTATATTTTATTATAGACGTATTATTTTGGTCTGCTCCGGGGGGGCAGTGCCCCCCAAAAACAGGTCTCGAAGAAACACTGAGTTGCAAAGCCGTACTATACCATAGAGGACAAATCTTGGGGCACGGTGGTTTATGGTGTTGGTAGACCTCCTGGCACTCTGGGGTTACCTTATCGCTACGATGTCTACATTAGATGTCCCAGTACAATTCCACTGACTAGTGGAGTTTCCCCCCATCCATACGTATAATTAGGAAGTGGGCTTCGACCGATTGCCCAATGAGTGCATCCCTTTATCCTTTTGTTCCAAAGAATGTTGTGGACAATTGTAGTAAGCTCACTACAAATCGTTCTAACTCGTTACTAGATGTATCAGGCATATCCTGTAACTCATCCCTGCGTGGTGACAGTGGGATGAGAACTTTCTGCTGTAGTAAAACCGAGGGAAGGCACTCTCAGTTTGTTCACCTGAAAGGTACACTCAAGAATATTACGGTCTATTCTAATTAAACAACGGTGCCATCCTAGCAGAATATTAGCAATTACTGAAGAAACTTCCGTCTTGGAAAATTGAAAAACGTAGTATATAGTGCAGGGTTTCTCAACCTGAGGGTCACGAACCCTTAGGTTTCATGGGGGGTCGCGAAGATAAGCGGAAGAAATAAATGTAATTAGAATCTAATAACGGGAAATAATTTGAAATATTATTTTGAATTTTGTCCTAGTAGGTATACTTTTATTTTTATACATACTGTTAAGAACAACAAAATGTAGGTCTACTAAACATTTTCAACAGGTGCAAAGTTGTCTAAAAACCAATTTAAATGGAAGAGGTAGGATATGAAACTAATGAGAACTGCATATGGAAATACAAGAAAAACAGAAGTGGGACAAAACCTGCATACCATTAAAATTGAAAGCTAATATGATACCTGAGCATGGTATGATTTCACTAGTGCGGCAATATCCGATCAATCTTTGTGACGCATATTATCAAGTCATTTAACATATCCAATAACTTTTTTTTTTAACGACTGTCCAAGATTTTTTAACCAAAATTAGAAATCACTTTTTTTTTTTCATATGGCCTAAAATGAAGGAAGTTATGAAATCTGAAAATTTTCAAACGGCCTCCATTTTGACACAGTATTGTAATATAATTTCAGCTCAATGTATATTAAAAACTTTTAAAATTAAAAATAAAAAAAGAAACAAACAGGCTGAGAATCCGTAAACGAACTTTCAAGAAAATGAAAGCTAAAAATGAAAGTCGAAATGTCCAAATACAATAACAAAATAAGGAACTGCATACAGGTGAAAACCCAAAAAGCAGGATATATAAACCATAGAAATGGTAAACAGGGGGTTAATTGGGCAGTCCTTTGACAGTCGCTCCATCACTCAGGACAACTTAGAGTCAACCATCAGAACCTCATCAGGATGGACCTCAGCCTGTACCGCTATAACCTTCTGTAAGTACTAATTAATTATGCCGAGAAACAACGCATAAGAAGTTCGTGCGTGGAGGTCTTCCTCCATGACAAGCATTTTTTGTTAAATCTGTAATTTCTATATTATTGTCATGACCTTTCTTATGTACTACATATTATTGTCATAACCTTTTCTTTATGTAACTATCTTCATTAAATTATCAAAATGCATAAAAAATAGTATTATCCTACTACCGAGTATAACAGTAAGCTATCTCCCACAATCACTTATTCCAATAGTAAACAAAAACCATTATTTTAAGTTACGAAACAGTATGACGGATTGGATTCGATATTTGTAATATGAATGAACTGATCAAATTTGGTTTTAATCTATTTGCTTTTAGGGAAGTTACCGTATCCACTATATACAAGAAATGGATTCTACTACAGTATTATAGAAATAGATGGATATTGTGAGATCTCCGAAATAGGTATATTAAAAATCCCACACAAGCTTATTATAAACCAGAAATTATGAGGGAGTTGCTGGCAAGAGGATGTGATTGGGGGTCGTGATACAAATTAGGTTCAGAACCATTGATATAGAGGACGAAATAACCTGTATAATGCTCCATTTGTTCTCTCTTAAAGAACACTTCTAAGAACCATAAAATAACAAAATTGAAGTGGGGTTTATGTGACCGAACAATTATTGAAGGGAATAGAGTTTGTTCTAGTTTTTCATAACGCGTGGAACTTCTATTAGATGGTTGTCAGTCCTTTCATTACATCTCACGGCCTGCGTAGATGCTTTTATGGTTGAATATATGAACAGCGCGGCAAAGGGAAACTAAGCTAGAGCGATGCCAATACACTTTTTTACCTTCTGCGTGCTGCTTTTCGTGCATTAAGAAACAGCCTTTACTCGCGTCTAATGTAGCGTAATAAAAATTGTCTTTCCTGAATGTATAACCTCCACACGCGCGACGCTTTGTGTCCATTAGTGAAACCATGCATGAGCCTTCGCTTCCACCTTTCATACTCCATACTTTTGTGGGAGGAGGGGGAGGAGATGGCCACCTGATGACGCCACTTAGCATTTTTATTGAATAACTTCAGCTCGATATCCTTTTGATGTATTTTCAGCGATCAAAGACAATCTAACGAGGCAAAGGAACATTCTATTAATTTCCAATTTCAACGTCTAACTGTTGAACGAAAGAATAACTCGCGGTGGAATTTTTACAGCTTTCGGGGATCAGAAGAGACAGAGTTGAGACGACCAGACTCCAGCTCTGACAGCAGCGAATGAGTGAAGCGAGCAAGTGGGCTTCAGGCAGCCGTGCACAAAGTATTAAGTGTCTCATGTACCATGGGAAGTCAAAAAGTACGGTTTCTTCTTTTTTTTTAGAAATCTTAAAACAATGACGCAAACAACAGATCCGTTTAACGTATGAGCCATTCATACGTTGTTTGGTTTATCAAACCATGCCTGAACAGCTCCTGTAGTGTGAATTGGTACATTCTGATTTTGAACAATTGCCTCATTTGCCGGAAAGAGCATGTTGACCATATATACCTGGTCACCTAATATATCCAGATAATCATTAACAGTGATGCATCCTATGTAAGCATAGTCACAGGACCCACCTAATATCAGGAAATTGCTTCCCAAGCATCACAAAATCACTCCCCTGTTTCACGATACGGAGGACACAGCTCAAAGAATAACCTTCTTTTGACGTTCACCATGCATAAAGACTGCCTGTTATTGGAAATGAAGTCAAAGAGGACTCTGATTACGTGTATGGCCTATGGAACCCGGAGGTTCAATGCCGCGTTCACAAAAGCTCTCCACTGACTTCTATCCTTAGCTAATTGCATCCAGTTTCTACTTTGTATTCCAATCTCTGCGAGATCCATCTTAATATTGTACTCCTATCTGCGCCTAGGTCTTCCTAATGGTCGTTTTCCGATTGGTCTTCCAGTCAAGACTTTAAAAGCGTTTCTACTTTCTTCCATTCTAGCTACATGACGTGCCCACTTAAGCCTCCTAGATTTGATGACCCTAACAATGTTGGGTAAACCGTATAAATTATGTAGTTCCTCGTTATGAAGTTTCCGCCATTCCCGTTCCTCTTGGGTCCGAATATTCGTCTCGGGATCTTGTTCTCAAATACTTTCAGTCTACGTTCTTCCTTCGGAGTAAGTGACCATATATGTCACAACTATACAGCACAACAGGCATGATTGTTGTTTTATATATTTTAAGCTTCAAATTTTTCGATAGAATTCAAGAAGACAACAGGGTTAGGATTGGGTAATAACTTGAATTCCCTGCTCTTAGTAAGGGCGCCAACTTTCCAAAATTTATGTGGGTGCATATCAATGGTGGGACGTGTTATCCTATACGTTTTCAGGGAAGTCTCGATATTTGATTGATTTATTTTTAGTTAAAATTTTATGAACACTGTCATAGATGGCTGTGCTATGATAAAGTAAAATATACCGGTACTATAAGGATATACCGGTACTCGGGGCTGCCCTAGCTTAGTCGGTGACATGGCTGACTTATTCGTAAGAGAAACGGCTCCAAACTAAAAGTCTTGTGGGTGCCGGAGCCCCGGAGCACCCACGTAGTCGGCGCGCATGGCTCTTAGTCGGCATTTAATTTTTTCCTAATGATAGCTGTGGTGTGTTCAAAGAAGAGTCATCGGACAAATTTCCAATCAAGGGCATGTGCTCGGGTATCATCGGCGCCGTAACTTAGATTTTTTCTGGGGGGGGGGGGGGGGCAATATTAATACGCGTATTTGGGTCCTTAGAAAAAGTTGCTTTTCTAATTCTTGGGCTTCCTCTTTCTATTTTTCTCTCACTCTTTATGGGCCCCAGAGCCTGTGGGCCCTTTCGCATGGCAAGGTCTACGGGGCCATTAGTTACGCCACTGGGCCCGTTCCATACATGATAAATTAATTAAGGGGACAATATTGACAAATCTCAAAGCCATACGAATAAATATTGTTTTCAGGTCCCTAATAGTACATATATATGTATGTATGTATATATATTTACTGAAATGGACCCATGACTCATTTTTGTTTTGCTTACCTTTTGTATGCTGTTTTGTTTACGTAATGCAGTGAACCTGTTTGATGCTACATTTATAATTTCATGTTCGTAACGAATATGGTGCAAGAAAATTTTGTCTTAAAATAGGCCCCTCTCGAACGGTGGAAGCTTCTCTGGGGGGTAGCTTCCCCCTGTCCCCACAAGTTATCGTCCTGGGTATCATATTTTTCGCAGTAAAGCTTTTGATGGTGGTGACCAGCAGTTTGGAAGTTCCAACACGATCGCGCATGTTCTGTTCAGTGCATGCTACACGAAATTTCTTTTTCGATAAGGGCCATCGGATGTTTGTTCTAAATAAAACACATTTAACGAAATCATAAATATTTAATTCTACGACTACTATATAACCAATTACAATTATTAATCAAAAACGATAAAGTGAAGTGACTCCTGCCTCTTATCGCGATGTTTATATTTACTGAACGTAGTAAGTACAGTACATATTGAACTAACTATACCGTTCGGTTTACACACAAATAATATGAACGTTACAACCTATATTTGCATTCATTTTTATTGATAAACAAAATTCAATAATTTTCCGTTAAATGTATAGGTAGAATTTTTGATGTGGGTATTCATAGAGACAATTGAAGCTTACCACCCTCTCATGTGTTTATTTTATGGGATTTAAGTAGTGACACCAGTTTGTTTTGAACTTGGGGATGATGTGGGGGGTATACGTATGAGGATTTCGATATGAGATATTTATGCAAAGATTCAAGTATAGATATCTAGATCCTGGAAAAGCAAAGGAAATTTCATCTGCATTAGAAATAAAATAGAATATTTTCAAGGAATTGATGGATTACAGATAACAAAATTTTAAAGTGAATGCCAGTGAAACCATTTTATTAAAGTGTCCACACTGCTTAGTTCAGTTTGTGTTTTGTATTAAATGAAGTAGATGGCAAGCCCAAGCTCTCGTCACTCTGTGTACTAATCGTGCGTAAGCTCTAATTCTTTATTTGTCCTAAGAATAAAGAATAAAGCACATTCATATTCATCGCTATCATCATATGTATTCTGCCATCATTGGTGGGTCATTTGCCGCAGCTGAGAAGTTTCCATGCTCTACGGTCTTCCGCTAACCTCTTCGTCTTCACGTACGATTTTTCTGTTTTGATACTGTCCATTAATTGTAGTCTCATTCTCCCCCTCCCTCTCTTTCCTGCCACCATACCCTGTAGCATGTCCCTCACGATACATTTCCTTCTTAGCCAATGTCCCAAACAGTGTATCTTCCTCTTCTTAATAATATCTAAAGTTGTTATTTTTCTCTCTCACCATTTTAACGCCCTGTTATTCGTCTTCCGCTTGATCCAGCTAATTTTCTTTATTCTTCTGCAGACTCGCATTTCGAAAGCTTCCACTCGTTTCTGATCACCTTTCCCTAATGTAAATGTTTCTGCCCTATACAATATAATTTATATCTTGCAAATATACATACTCCACATGAAGCATAAGTCATATTTAGTATAATCAAATAATTAAAATGAAACAATACAGTTTAATTTGGAATTAAATCGTTTACAGTATTCCAGTATAGAAATACAAAATGTAATGGTGAAATCTAAATGTGTGTACGATTCTCATTCTGTTTTGAAATAATTTAACTGAAACAATGCGATCACCTCTTATGGACTTCTTACTGATCAACACCATCTTTTTTTTTTTTCTTTTTTTTTTTTCTTCTAAGTCAAGTATCAAAAACGTCAACACAGGTTTTTAGTTATTTTTAAATGCAAAATTTCATGTCTAATTTTCATGAGGCACCAAGCGGGGATTCTCTGAATGATTCAACAGTCTATTATGACTTTCCTTACTCTACTGCATTACTATATTTTATTCAAAGCTCTCAAATTATTTATTAAATTTACACAACTAAGCACACACATACATAATTCAATTATATAACAATACAAGTCTGAACACTGGTGAATTTGTCTACGTTTTACTTTCAAGGCCATTGTTTTTCTTCCTTTTTCATTTGTTTCTACTTACTTACCTGAGATGAGTAGATCTATCTAAGTGAAAAAAGAACTTCAGGCACCTTTAAATATTAATATTTATAATTGTAATAGTAGAAATAGATTTAATACTTAGCTTTCGAGACATAGTCCAATTTTACACTTCTTTTCTACTTTACCTTGATTTGAGACTTTCAAATTTAATCCTACTTTCCACTGAAAAATATCTGTAATTCAACAAGGAAATAATTATACATCGTGTTTCGAAACACCATCGACAACGTTTGGGAGGTGATTCTTGACACCAAGATAAGACAAAAAGTATAGACCAACTTGGGTGCACAAATGTTTCCTTTCGAAGCTGTCCAAAAAAAAAAAAAAAAAAAAAAAAAATAAAGTTTCATAGCTCATAAACTATGGGACCCACCGTAGTCGGGTAAAGACTTCACTTAGAAACTAATATGTGTTCTATCAAAAAATACATGTTTCTGAAGCCTAAGGTACTCACGCAACAATACTTATGGAAGGAGTTTTTCTACGGGCATATAATTTGAAGTACTTACCAACTACCTCTAAAAAAAATTGTTTTGGAAGTACCGCAGGATTCTGAAACTTGGATATTTGGATAGGGAATATATTAGTTCCTAAGTGAAGTCTTGACCCGACTACGGTAGGTTCCATAGTGTTGGAGCTATGGACCTTCAAAGTTCATTTTTTCGTAATTTCGGCAGCCTATAACTCCGAAAGGAAGCATTTATGCACCCAGGTTGGTCTATACTTTTTGTCTTATCGTGGCGTCAGAAGTCACCTCACAAACGTTGTCGGTGTTGTTTTGAAACATCCTGTACATGATAAATAACATTGAATTTCATCGTATGACAAATGCTTTACCATTTTATATCGTAAAGGCCAGATCCACCGGTATTGTAGAAGAGCGGTGCTTGAACGATTGACCGTAGAAATTCAAACTCCGATTAGTGATAATTTCACAGCATTGTTTAATTGCAAGTGTAAAATCTTTAGTCAGTGGAGAGGAGGACGTGAATCTGGGTCAGACTTGATGACGATGCGTTGATGGGCCATAGTGGGTCATGGTGGGTGGAGGGTTAAGTTTAATACTACCTTCAACGTAGAGCACAACGTACGTACGACTGATCCAAATGAGCCCCTGCAACAAAACTGACGAACCTAGATAGTTGAAAACGTTAGATCATTTGTTCCATAGATGGCGCTATGAGCCATAAACGGCTTATTAACGAGGCGTGATATTTCGGTGGAAGGCCCGAAACTTTGGGAAGTAGTCTTGTATTAAAAATATCAATATAGAAATATTGATCGGTAAGTTTTTGAAATCATTTTTTAAAATATCGCTGGAAATCTTGAAATAATATTGCATTCATTTTAGAAGGAATAAGAGTATCTGTAAGAGCTGTCAGTAGGCACTTTTGTTTTCTTATTCTAAGCAACAAGTGGTCCATTATCCTTCACTCAATCAATTCCCCCAAAATTACTTAAGTGATGACCTAGAATTGTCATTGTCTCTGCAACAATCGTTTTAGAGTATTCCTAATTTCCTTATCAGTGCTGCCAGGTAAAATCATCTTCTGCTTCATCATTAATCCTCTTCTTTTGCTGTCAAGTTTCCATCTTCCTTCCTTGAACACCCGGAAATTGCTGAGTATTTGAATAGAAAGCATCTTCATAATACAAAAGTCATATCTTCACGCGCAGTGCGTTAACAAATTTAAAGCAAATAGACATGATTCTTTAGCGTATTTTTCCGGCGTAACGATAAAATTTCATACAGTAGTCTTGTTAGCAGCTGTCAATACGTTAGTGTATGGGACCTGGCGTAAGTTAACGTACCGAATTTTTATACGCTGGAAAAGTCTGGCTGCTTTTAACTTCGGGCGTAAATACCTTGCGTAAAAACGGCTCAGATGAAAGAGTTTTCAAGCAGCAGATGGTCTCGTGCCCTTTTTTCGGCCTTTTCTCCCCCGTCTGGCCGTGAACTAGTGCCATCAGTATTAACTGAAAATGTTCCTCGTTTCCCTCGTCCTATTAGCTTACTAGTCGAATGTCGGTAACAGACTTTAACTTCTATGACCATCTACGGCTCTGTTGCAGATGTTATGGTTTAGTTTTTGATCTTTTTTAAGAAATATTTAGATACAACATGCGAGACCAATTTCCACTTGAAGTAACAACAGCGTTTATATTTAGAGATATCTAGCATTCGCTGGTGTAACTAGGAAAACCAATAAAAACTAGGTCTGTATGAGTGACCATCGGATTCCAACACGTGATTTCTGGATTGAGAAGTAAGAACGGTAATCGGTTATTAAAGAGACTGAAATGTCAATTTGTAAACTTTAATTTGTCTTTCTTTGTTACTTCACAAGCACCATGAGTGTCAATAGAGTAGTGGTCCCCAGTTTCTTCGAAGTTACGGAACACTTTTTATTCTTCTAGAGGCCGCAGTGGCTCAGCGGTAGAGCATTAACCTCTAGTGTATGGGGTCTTTAATTCGATCCTAGCTCGCGTCAACTGAACTTTGTGATGGACAAACAGCACGTGCGTGAGTTTTCTCGGGGTTCTCCTGTTCTCCCACTTTCTTCATTTCACCATTTCATTCATTTCTCATGATCACCGTCTCCTTTAGCCTAACCGGCATAACTGTGTGACGTAAAACTTGAAAGATATAATTTCATTTCTCCCTTTTTATTCTTTCTCTTTGTTTCTTTTCTTTCTCTCTGTTTCTTTCACCACCATTCTCTTCGTCGCTTTCTTTCTTTCTCTCTTTCAAGGAAGGAAAAGAAAGAAGGGAGGAAGAAAAGAAAGCCTCTTTCATTCCCTCTTTTTCTTTTCTCTTTGTTTATTTCGCTCTCTCTTTCTCTTTTATTTTCCCTCTCTTTCTTTCTTTCTCTCAATATTTTATTTTCTATCTATCTCTTTTTATTTATCCCTCTTTGTCCCTTTCTTTTCTTTTATACTTGGTCTCTGTTCCTCTGTTTTTGAAACACAGAGAGAGAATTAGTTCGAAGACAAGAAGAGGAAGGAGAAAATTAAAAAAATGATTCTTTTTCTGTTATTTTTCTTTTCTTTTTTCTCTTTCTTTCTTTCTTTGCTTTTCTTCCTCTCTCGTATCTTTCCTTCTAACGGTGAGAACGAACGAGAGAAAGCTATAACGAAATAAAGAAAAGTATGTTTTAGTACTGTATTTTTTTGCACTTTGAGGTGCTTTCTGTGATAAAGAATATAGAATCAAAGTAAAATTATCCTCTTTAAATACAAATAAGTGACACTTAAATAAAATATTATAGCTTGAGAGCAAAAATAACACAAAAATGCAAAAAAGTTTTTCTTTTCTTCTTCTTCTTTTTTAAAACTTTTTTCATTTTTCTTTTTTTAAAGAAAAAACAGCACTCTGGTAAGTAATGTTTATGGCAAATATCCAAAATCACTAGTGAGTGCCTCAGGTTCTCGGTACAAACCTCTCTGTGTAATCCAAAGATGTTATAAATAGAGGATCTACCCATATGTATAGTTATCCTATTAAATCAATGAAGCCAAAAAAACAATCGAGGATCGGCACGTCTGATTGGCTATTCTCGTTTCCACCATCGTCTGATTGGCTACTTTCGTTTGCGCCATGATTGTTGGCTCAAAACATTGCGATCTTATTGGACAGAGTGGGCAGAGTAGTGGCGTAACTGTGATGTATGGCTTCAAGATTTTGTAGTAAGAGCAGATCCTCTATTTTATAAGATCCTTGGTGCAATCACCCCGAAATGTTCGTAAACTGATTTCTTCGCGAGGAGAGATGTTTGAGTTGAGTTGAGTTGATTTTAGTTTAGCGTCCCTTTCAGCAGCGAGGCTATGAGACGTGGACCTACTGATTAACGTGGAATTCGAACCACATGAGCTCCCGCCGGGATTCGAACCCGGGTCTCCCACGCCAAAGGCGCGTACGCTAACCGCTTAGCCACGGAGGAGCTCGAGAGATGTTTGAATCGATGATCCACTGTAGTACAAAGCTTTGTAAAGTTTCACGAGGCTTTGTTCATTAGTCTACAGCAATAGAATTTATTATTATTATTATTATTATTATTATTATTATTATTATTATTATTATTATTATTATTATTATTATTATTATTATTATTATTATTATTACAGATGTCACTTCTCTCAATAGCTGTCAGTACAAGAAGCCTGTATTCGAGCAGAACACCCACACATACACATGTATAGATTATATTAAACTTGAAAATAATAATAATAATAATAATAATAATAATAATAATAATAATAATAATAATAATAATAAATCTACTACTAGACTTTCAAACTATGCTATGTATGAATATCAAAAGCCTTATAGAATGTCTGTTCGTCTGTCGACACGTATCAGAGCAGGAACGGTAAGAGATATTGAGAACCAGCTTTTTATTTTTTATTTATTTATTTATTTATTTCCCATTCAACGCACCAACAATAGATACCATCTTCTCTGTTAATCGTCTGTTCAAACTAGAAGCAGGGGCGAATCCAGGATGGACTTCTGGGGGGGGGGCGGTGGGTTGTAATACTGCTACTTAGAGCTACTTTTCAGAGCTCTAAACTCTGGGGTGAGTTTTATTTATATATAAAATAAGAAAGCTTCCTCTTCTGGGGTGGGGGGCAATCGCCCCGATCGCCCTCCCCCCTTCCCGGATCCGCTCCTGTAGAAGTAGTATAAATTAACTACTTTGGGTTTCAACATTGATCGCAACCAGTGGCATAATGCTAGAATTTTTGGTAAGTATACCCTCAATCGTTTTTAAAAGTATAGCGTATATGGAAGACTACTTGGCGTATACGCACCGCAATATACGCTCATTCTTTCGTAAATTTAAGGTGAGTATACGCTGGAATATAAAAATTTTAAGTGGGTATACGCCGTATACGCCCTAGTACATCCCTGATCGCAACAGAAAAATGGTGAAGATAGAGACGAGCAAGAGGTTTTATCTACTCTGGTCACCCTCTATTCTAACTAAAAACGATAGAAATTAACAGTCCCCTGTTTCAAAGTTTATCGTTATAGAACATATATGATACCCGTAATGAACAACGACAAGAAATACTCCAGAATGGATTCAGGGTCCGAAAAAACAAAAATACCATCTTCATCCACATTCCTATACTAAAACCAGAAGTAGCAGAAGTTAACTACGGTACTTCCGGTTTCAAAATTTATCTCCATAGACCAAAAACAGCAAGTGATAAAGAGGCTCTGTCTTTGATTTTATTTCCCCAATTGCAACCAGTAGTTATAGATGCAACCAGTAGTTATAGAACTCTACTTCAAGTTTGAGTATTCAATTTATGTAGTTTGGAAGTCTATTATAGGTCAAATCGTGGAATAAAACACTATTATTAGTATTATTATTAATATTATTAGTAGTAGTAGTAACTTACTAGTTGTGGTACTAATAGTAGTTCCCCCACTCCTTCGGGTTCCTGTACACTGTAGCAGGGGCCTACCCACTACGGTGTTCACCGGGTTTGGTTGGGCCCATCCGAAACTGAACAAACTGAATACAATTTGTACGCTTTCTTAATAAAACTATTTGTTTAACAGGAAAATTATTGATGCAGCATTAAAATTTGATCTTACACTTCATTTGTACTCTTTCTCTTATATAAATATTATAATTCTATCATTTTTTCTGAAGTGAAAGTATTTTATAATTACTTATCGCTTTTCGGGTGCAGAACAATACCCAATTACCTCCATGCTACATAGGCGTAGTGGCTTGTACTATTGGACCCCTCCAACAAAAATTTCTGGGGGCTCGCCTGAATTATAGGTAAAATTTGTCTTTAATTAAGAGTTGTACTATTCACAGTTTTTTCTTTTTTCTTTTTTTTTTTTAATTTTCTCAGCAACTAATTTGCAGTTACGCAAATAAGTAGGGATGCGCTCGAGTCGAGACATGTCTCGAATCTCGACTCGACTCGACTCGAATTCGAGTCGAGATTCGAGTCGAGACACACTTTGAAAAATTCGAGACGAGTCGAGACAAACGTATTTCTCGACTCGAATTTTCGAGTCGAGACACGAGTCGAGTCGAGACGGCTCTTAAAAATCTCGACTCGACTCGAATGTCTCGAAAATCTTTCTATAATTTTTAATATTATTTTGAAGAAAGTATTCACTCAGAAACAGCCTTCAATTCCAGCTTTTATTCCTTCAGAAAGGTACAGAACGCATAAAATTAATAGTTAATCTTTAAAGATCAAGATTTAATTTTCAGCTCAATTCAGTTAATTAGAACTAATAGTTAATGTCGTTGTATTTGGTTGTACTGCAAATATAATTATAATAATAATAATAATTGATTATCTAGTTTGTATAAAACTATTACCCGTAATCTAAATCTAGTTTGTATAAAACTATTGCGATAAAGTGAACTTCATACATTCTCTGAATGAGCAGTTGGTAGTCTATAGTAATTTAGCATAGTTATAATTATTGTGTTTTCGTTCCCATGAACGCAATAGGGTTACGTAACTTCTGGATTATTCGCTTGCCCAACTATTCTGAGGCTTTAATATGTTGCAGCATATCACGAGCTACGGATAATATAATGTAACATTTGTTGTAAATCACATATTATGATACGAGACTATTTTACATAGTATATCTTATCTAATATAAATAAAATAAAGAGTTTGTTTGTGTGTTTGTCTGTCTGTCTGTGTGCGACCTGGGGACCAGACGAGTGGACCGAGAGTTCCCAAAATTTGGTCACGGGTACCTTAGTCCAGGCTCCAGATCAAGACGAAGCGTTTTTTTTAAATTTCGAACCAGGGGGGTCTCGGAGGGGGAGTTTACTGGGACCGACCTGGGGAGCAGACAAGTTGACCGAGAGTTACCAAATTTTGGTCACGGATACCTTGGTCCAGGTCCCAGTCTAAGGCGAAGCGTTTTTGTCAAAATTGGAACCAGGGGGTCTCAGGGAGGCGTTTAGCGAGACATGTAGTAAAAGTAATCCAAATTGATCGACATTAGTGTCAAATCCATAGTTTTCACGGTCGCTGAGATCAATGGTGACACTTCCATCAGCGATGACTTGCAAATTCAGCTACTACTGTATGGGGGTCGGGTGTCAGCGGGTGAGGAATACAGAGACATGTATAAATAGCCCATATTGATTGATACTAGTGTCAAATCCATAGTTTTCGCGGTCACTGAAATGAATGGTGATACTTCCACAGGTGTTGAATTCCAAATACAGCCCCCATGCGAAGAATGGGTATATTAAGCTAGTATTACAATAAATGGACTGCTTGGATGCCAAGAACTAGTACAGGTAAGTACCATTCACTTCTATGAATAGGTATTTTTTAAAAGGATTTTTGTAAACACTAAGTTATAAAACAATGAACTACATACAGTAGTTATGGTTTTGGTTCCCAACATAAAAGAAATATGGATTGTTCATGAGATATTGAACTTCAACTTTCACTCCTGGAAAATTTCAATTTTGGAGTTAGGCCGCTTGGCATCAAAGCAGTTCACTGTAAGATAAATACATTCCGCACATTAGTAACATAGTTGTTCAGGGGCCTTCGATTTCCATCCTCTCAAATGAAAGCTGAACGATTGCTTGATACATGCTGACTATATAGGAGAAATAGTGTATTAAGTTTTCGAGCTTTGGTGCGTATCCGTATTTACACTCTGATATAACTTTAAGTTCACACTCAAATCGAGCTAATTGTTTAATGCATTTCGAAAGCTTTTGTTTTTATGCAGCTCATTAAGGAAAATCTATTTCATAATCGTACCATTTATGTACTAAGAAACTATGAACGTAAAGTGGACTCGACCTAGCCCCGTGGCCGCTGTGACTCAGTGGCACAGCTCTCACCCTTGATGTGTGAGGACTCTGATTCTGTATGTGTGTGTGAACTCCGCGGCTAGTGTACGCGTCTTTGCCGTGGAAGACTCGGGTTCAATTCCCGGCGCGAGCTCATGTAGTTAGGATTCCACGTTAATCAGTAGGTCTACATTTCATATATCCTCGCTGCTGAAAGAGACGGTAAAGTCAAAATCAACTCAACAATATATATGTGTGTGTGCTTATGTGAATTTCCTCGTGGCTGTATGGTTAACACATACGCCTTGATCGCGGGAGACTCTGGTTCGATTTACGGTGGAAGCTCATGAAGTTGTTACCGGTATCTCACTTTAAACTGTAGATCCATGCCTCATATAACCATAGATATAATATCTATGCCTTTGATACACTTATTTTCCGACTTGGAAGCTATCGAAAATTTCTGGACACAGAGTCCCGTAGATCGAAAATGAGAAACATGGGTACAGAGTAAAACAGCCATAGAAATTTAAGCTTTTTAGGCTAACTTAATCCTTACATATAATGCAACTAACTTGGCCAAGTTATAATGGAGGAAATGCTATCATTGCAACACTCTGAGAATAGAAAATGTTCGTCAGGTATTACTATCCCCCCCTCTCCTGCAGAATGAAAACCCTGACTAAAACTCAATATATATATATATATATATATATATATATATATATATATATATATATATATATATATATATATATATATATATATATATAACTATTTTGTGTAATGTAACAAACAGTGGCGGATAGTATTCATGTTTCCTTGCAGAGGTCCTTACGAGGGTTCGCTGCCATCTTCCTCTCCCCAAGAACTAAAATAAATTAAAAAATTGCTATTACTTGTTAATCTTGTACAAAGGACGCAATTAAAGTCCCAGTGTAACACCCCTTCACATTTAGATTTTTCCCCTGGAAGAAAACCAGTTATTATTGTTTCTTGATTTCTCAGTCTCACCTACATAAACATACGAATAGAATTACAGGATAGGACATATTTAGATTGCTTGCACGTGACATCTAACCATATTTCTCATCAAATGTGTCACAGATGAAAACTTCCGTTTGTACTGCCTCTATTTTCTGGTACATATGTTTCATTTATGTTATGTTGCTAAAATTCGTTAGGAAACAAGTACAGACTGCGCCTGTGTGCCTGACAAAACGTAAATGTACTGTATAATTATTTCTTCACTTTCTTCCAGAAAAAAAAAAGTAACCCATTTCATGTCGGCTA
Source organism: Thermobia domestica (assembly GCF_964235325.1). NCBI lineage: Eukaryota > Metazoa > Arthropoda > Insecta > Zygentoma > Lepismatidae > Thermobia > Thermobia domestica. The sequence continues at coordinate 333,905,949 of NC_137457.1, read as the reverse complement.
ACAAAAGGAGGTAGCGGACCAAAGATAGCCGTTGTTTACCTAAGGTCGTTACACAGCAGGGGTTTCATTCAGTCAGAGGGAAAAGAAAAAATAATTTAAGGTTTCTACATTTGTTTTGAACTGCAATATACTTCTTCCTTTTATTTTAAGAACCATTTACTTCTCATTTGTCTGCATCAGAAAAAAAATGCAAAAAAAGATCACTAGACAGGGGCGTCATTTCAGACTTTGCTTGAGGGGGGCAAGAGCACCACCGACATAAGACTTTCACGTTTTGTACTAGTATATTAGTAGACAATCTATTAAAGTATATATATTCCTCAAACTCTTGGGGGGGCAATTGCCCCCTCCTGCCCCCCCTAAATGACGCCCCTGTCACTAGAATGTGCCTATTTACCCAAAGTACGTACTAGATCACTAGTTCAATAGTAAAATCACTAAATCTAATACGAAATCATAAATGTGGCATCCCTGGGTTATAGCGAAAGTAATGGTTGGAGTAAAAACTAGTCCGTATTTCTACTGCGTTCTGTTGTTGAATTCACAGAAATGTTCAAAAATAAATTCAAGAAGTAAAACACGATCCTACAAAAGACTGTTTACTTGCTCACTGGTTTTCGTATTGTGAACTGAAACTCAAGTGCGCAGTCATGTTGAATACTTCTGTCCCTTTCTACTTTACAACTTGAGGTGGGATGAGGGTCAGGATAGATCTAGTGATATACCGCTAAAGGAAGTGCTTCAGTACAGAGCGGTATGTATTGTTTATACTACTTACAACGTTACCCCCCACATAAAATATAAATTCACCCTTTCTCCCTTCCCTTTTTCGAATACAATGAACCGACTCTTTTGCTGAAGAAAGATGCTAAAAGAAAATGGAAACATCTGTGTCTAAACTTTCTTTGAAGCGCAGTCTTTTGTATTTGTAAGGTTTTGCGAGTGTTTTCGAGATAGCCAAATCTTTTACCAAGGACTCCTGCTGCGAACTGACCGTGAGTAAACACCCGATCTCGCTTTGCTCAATTTCTCTCGCACACGTGAAATGGGTTTGTTGTTTCCAAAACAAATAGGAAGTTACCTTGTGCTTTTGCATTTCTGCACGCACACAGGTACCATTGTTGTTTTAATGATCAGAAGAAATATCAAAACCATCCGATATATATGATACGAAACAGCTAACAGAGGGAGGCAAAGATAAAAGTAGGCCTATACCAAGTTTTCCGCGTGGTACCATTACGGAGAATAAATATTTGATAAAGTCACGTAGATGCGCTTAAACCTATTCCATCTGTCCTTATAACTTTTCTGGTCTCATCAATTTCTCAGGAGAATACGTACAACATATGTCCAAATTCCATATATACTCTTTCTAAACTAATGAGTAAACTCATTAAGAACACCAACTGATATCAATAAACAGGAAAGAAAACAATACTTTATACTTCTATCATTTGGTACACATCTCTATGAAGCACAGCTTGTTTCTTTTCGAAATAGCTCCTTCGTGTCACAGCTGTGGTTAGTTTTGTTTTGTGTTAGGATGAAAGAGAGAAACGCAGCATTTGCTTCGCGGTGAAGTTATATATATTATTAAGATGAGCGGTGATAAGCGTGGTTTAACAAAGAGTGCCTTTCGGATGCACAATTTAACGGGTAGTTGCAGTCCGTGTTGAGAATCGAACCAAAGCTATGTAAGGCATGTTATGACAAATCCAAAAGGTGTGTTGTATCGGTGCAGTACCAGTTTTTCACGTTTTTCAAAATGTTCCAAAACCCAAAGAATAATCTTTAATTTCTGATATTTTTAGTCGTCACAAATTACAATTTTATAATGTAGTCAATGTTTATAATTACTGGGCAGTTGGGCGTTTAAACTAATGACATCATAATAAAGTCAAAACCATAATTTTGAGTTGAATTGATTCTGAGTTTAACGTCCCGTTCAGCAGCGAGGCTATGTGAGACGTGGACCTACTGATTAACGTGGAATCCGAACCACATGAACTCCCACCGGGAATCAAGCCCAGGTTTCCCACGCCAAAGGCAAGTATGCTAACCGTTAGCCACGAAGGAGCTCCACCATAATTTTAGTGGGCGTTAAGAAATATCTCGCCAGTGCTTTTACAATAAATAAAATTTTATAAGTATTAAAGAATAGTAGTAAGAGATTTTATAATAGCTCTTTTATTTATGAGATATGAGTATTTTGAAAAAAAAACAACTAAAGAATAGGTTGGCGGAACCACAAAAGACTTTCTTATAAATACATACGCACCTTACTCACCTTTTATAATTGCCATGCTTACGTTCTCCATAAAAACAGAAATTCTCTTTTAGTGATACTTTACACAAGATCATGAAGTGGGTTCAAATTTAATTAAAGGCAAAATACAATACAATAATCCACAAATATTGCCTCAAGTGAGTTTAAAGATTTCTAAACACTAGTGCGAAACCGGGCTCTGCCGTTGCGATCGATTTACAGGTCTTGAGACGAAAGTAAGAAGGGACTTACGCACACAGTAAGTAAAAACAATTAATATGCCTGTAACTTTCCCCCAAATGGGTGTATCTTAAAACTAACCTCACCATTATTTTTCTAATTAAATTCTAGTCCGAAATTATGTATCATATTACCCTATTCCCATTTTGAAAACTTGACCTTAATTCAAAATGGTGGATTTCAAGATGGCTGCCATCAAGGTCATATCTACCATACGATTTCCCCCCAGGACTTATGTGTATCCACATGGTTTTTCTTCACTTTTCTTCATTAACGATCCGTTTACAAAGGGTAGTAAGGGACTTCTGTAGTAATCTCTAATAACCACATCACAACTCTTAAAAGTTATTAAAAAAATAGAAAACATGCACCATGGCAAAAATTTGTCATCACAAGTAATGATGCATACATGCCTTCTATCAGCAAAAAAAGTTTCATTGAAATTGGAGCCGGACATTTGAGTGCTGTCCCTTGTGGGATGTGATTGAACGTGACGTCAGAGCACATCGCCCCCCTTCCCGGAATTTACGGGAATTAGGTGACCTAAGTGAGCACATGTGGTGCCAGCTCTCTCCAGCGACCTATCAAGGATCATTGCGTGTATGCCAAGACGTGTCGCCGTTTTTATCCATGCCAAAAGTCGACATACTGACAATTAGGTAGGTAGTCATGATGGTCTGGCTGATGTGTGCGTATATTTTAACTCGTACATTTTGTCTCGACTCGAATTTCGAGACGTCTCGACTCGAATTCGAGTCGAGTCGAGACAGAGACTGTCGAGTCGAGTCACGAGTCGAGACAGAAACATATTTTCGAGTCGAGACAACATTTTCTCGAGACGAGTCGAGACAGGCTTAAATCTCGACTCGACTCGACTCGAATGCATCCCTACAAATAAGTTACAATGCTTAAATCTACGTATGATTACAGCCTTGTTCTGTTTTGAAACAATTACATTGAACAATGCAGTTTTTAACTTGCAATCAAATAGCCACAATTCTTATTATAAAACGGAAATATCTCAGTCTGTAAGTTCCTAACCCTTTGGAGTTCTGGCATTTTGGGGGTAAATTACACAGTAAAAATGGTTGTGTTAATTCAACTCAAGTTTAACTCAGGGCAGTGGTTCCAGCGTGACTACCACTATCCGGTGTTAATTCAACACAGACCTCGCGGTGTTAACACAGACATAGCGCTTAACACACGCGGTGTGTTACGTTTTTAACACTAACTGGTGTTAAATCCGGATCTGTGTTAGTATTTTCGATGTTGATTCGACACCATGTCAGGGTCGATAGTGTGAAGAAAAGTGCTGAGTGTTACTTGTGGCGATGTTGCACTAACACGAAAAAAGTAACAAGAGTGTAGTGTGTTAATTATTTTGTGTTAATATTACATTATGTCAAGTATTAATATAACACAGTCCCTGTGTTATTTCAACATCATTTTCTTATTATTTCAACACGCAATCTGTGTCATAATTCAAGGTCAAAGCCGTATAAGTAACACCGTTTTGGTGTTAATTCAATACTCCCTGTGTTAAAATTAAACGTCATACCACAAGCTTAAGACTATTTTTGCTGTTAGTCCGACTCCAGTTCTGTGTTACTACGACACCTATTTCGGTGTTGAAATAACTCCGTGTGCGGTGTGATGGAACCATTTTTCTGTGTTCGAAAAGCTTGTGGTGTGCGTGCGTACGATTACCGAAGATTCTACTTTTAAAATAAGAATAGTAAACAACAGAGCACTTTATTTAGAAAATCTTTATAAACCTCTTTGTCGTCCTCCCCAACACTTATTGTGAAGTATTTCATGATGGTTCGAAACACAACCTTCACCAACTTGTTCAAGAATGATAGGAAACTCTTACCTATATCTTTATAATCCGATATGTTTTCTCTTAATCGTGTTTCTACTGGTTTTCCGCCATTTTTGAAACATGGTCCCCGGAGTTGACTGGTGAGCTCTACTGCAGTATAGAAGTGACACAGTAATACGGCGTTGTTTCTCGTTGTTGACATATTTCTTCAGAAACATTATGTAAAACAACTGGAAACACATCGCGCCGTTTGCATGTTGAAATTTTGCGAATACCTGGATTTGTTTAAGTATTTCTTTCTACTATGTTTGACTGTAGCTTCAGTAGTTCCGAAGCCTTTATAATTAGATAGATGGTCAGTATATTTGGCAATCACGCATAAAGCAACACCGAAGATTTTACACTTGTGTTAATTTAACAGACAGGCTGTGTGTCATTTCAACTACCGGCATTTGATACACAACTCCAAATGGAGAGTGAGTTGTTCTAACCTCCTGTTTGTGTTATATTTTAACACAATTGTGTTAACACATAGGCATGTTGTCGAAATAACACAACGATTTTTTACTATATAGACTTTCAGTCAAGCGGCTACAGCATCATTCCTATTTACCGTAGGATCATGGTTCATATCTCGGTTTTTTTTTCTTTTTTTTCTTTTTTTTTTTTTTTTTACAATAGAGCAACCTTTCAAGTGGTACCATTCACATTTCCTTATCATGTACCTGAGGCGGGAATATTTTAAAGAAATCGGAATTTTTCTCCGAAAATAATTCCTTTTAAAATTTTGAGCCCCTCACCTCCTTATGTTAACGCAGAGACCTGAAAAAAAATGATAGATAGGGCCTACTGCTTGGTGGACTGAATGTTTGTGCAATACTTCAATCTCCTAGGTGGAAAAGTAAGCCTGCCAAAACAATAATTAAAATAGGCCTAACAAAAAATATTTTTTAAAAGTTATGAGGTTATCACTTCCTATGTTACGACGAAGGAAGGCGTGAAACCATACGTAACGTGTTCTACAATGCCTCTAGACTTAAAAAAAAAAAAAAAAAAAAAAAAAAAACCTAAGTAGAAAGGTTTATTGGTTCCTTTTTAATCGAATAATGAAGACACTACTTTAAAAATAGGTAGGGCTACTAGAGCTTCAAAGGGCTAATAGTTAACAATCTGTTACATAGGCAGGCAGCGCACGTAATGAAGCAGTAATTTTTAACTATTAGAAATTAGCATTAGTCAGAAACTAAGACTTTTTCTTTTATAATAAGACTTATTCTTGTTTGAAGTCTGATGACGTTCTCTTGTGATAGTTCATGTTTTCTAGTGTAAAAGTAGAAAAATAGCATAGTCTTTATGTAAACTTGCATTTTATATTATTATCTATATATATTTCTCTCTTTTACGATTTCAGTCTTTGGAAAATGGATCGTCAAAGAAAGTGGTCGGTGTGAACAGCGTGGAAGATGCTACGTTCAGCACCACAACTCCTTTTACTCCATCAACTCCTTCTGAAAGAAAAAGTCAACCCATTCATTTCCTAGCTTTCTTTTCAGTAATATATCTGCCATTGTTTATTTTTATACTTCGGATTTTACCCTTCGTCTGATACGATAACATTTTCTATTTCAGACCAACAAATTTTTACCTTTTCCACATTCAAACCAATCTGTATCACGTGACGGTGCATGAACAAGCATGTGTTTCTCCAATCGACGTTCCTCTTCTCGTAGCAGTTCGAACGACTGCTAGGAGATGGCACCACTAGTCCAGACAAAGGGAATCAAACACCAATCGCGCCAGTGTTTTGGCGCAAATATTTTAAAATAAATCAAAGATAGGAAAAACATACGTAAATGTTATTTTGTATTTCCATTATGCCATGGTGAGTCTTCCATCTGACCTTCTTGCGACGTATATGAATCAGAATGTTTTTGATTTGGAAGAGTTTCTGCCCAACATAATGCGAAGTAGTAACTTCAATTCCCTGTGGAATCTGCACCAAAGCAGTTACGTCTTCGATGATGATATTAGCCGAAGTGATGCCAATGATAATGTGAAGTTTGAGGTTCCTGTGCTACACCACGAGTCTAAAGGAAAGAAGAATAACAACCGGGAGTCGATTTGCGGTACTTCCGGTGACAGTGATCGAATCAATGGTTTCGTTCATGGTTCAGCCATTTTCGTTTCGAGGCTGAAGAGTGGTGGTTCAGTGCCCAGAAGATTCAGTGTTGATTTGCATGGTTTGGAGGACAAATTGCGGACGTTTTCCGCTTTGAAGTGTCGAAGTGCTGTGCAGGAAACGTGGCAGAGGATTCGTGACCGGCAGTTCAAGAAAGAGCTGGAGCAACGGGTTCGGTCGTTCAGACTGAACAAAGGATTCAACTCGTTCGCGGATTCTACACAGCAGCAGATGAGCAGGTCTTGTAGTTGTAAATTGGAATACGCCAGAGGTAAGTCTCACTGTGTTGTAGTCATTTTTCATATGCAGGATGTGTCCATATGTAAATTTACGTATGTTATACAGTAGAGTACCGGTATCAATATTTTGCTTTAGGTAGGACCGAAGCTACCTCGGGTTATCGAAATTTCAGATTATACAGAAGTAGTAGCGTAATTTCAGATTTTGATTTCGGGGGGCGAGACCCTTTGATATATCTAAAATTTCGCATTTTTTACTGATTCACTACTATTCTATTGATAAAATCTATATACATCAAAAACTCAGGGAGGCAATGGCCCTTCCCTGTCCCCCTAAATGATGCCCCTGTGCAGAAGGGCAGAGATTCTTTTTAATTTGGAGCATCTTCATGGCTAAGCGGTTAGCGTACGCGCCTTTGGCGTGAGACCCGGGTTCGATTCCCGGCGGGAGCTCATGTTCGGATTCCGCGTTAATCAGTAGGTCCACGTCTCATATAGCCTCGTTGCTGAACGGAACGTTAAACTCCAAATCATCATCATCTTTTTAATTTGGCATATTTTCTGGAAGTCAGTGCGTGCACCAGATTTGGAGAGATTTCGGGGTTTAACCACCATCTTGAGGAAGATTCAGTATTATGGAAAAATAAACATTTACTCCTATTAAGGGGATCTTCTACCATCTCCGCTTAGGTTTCTAACTCTCCATTTGATAACATGTAAAATTTAATATGGTAATTTCTAACAAAGTATTGCAGGTAATAACTTGAAATTTTTAATACAAATACACAAGACCCATATAAATCCAACCACGGTCTCCAATTTACGTTACATGCGTTAGATTAATTGCAATATATTCTTCAGTAAGTTTGGCAACAGAGAATAAAAAAGTATGCTGCAGAGGGGAGAGGGCTGACCATCTGTTTGCTTGTTAGCTACTTTTAAAAGGACGCTCTTACCAGAAAAATCACGTTGTGATTCTCACTTCTCAGTGGTTAGAATGGTCTGGACTGGAAGAGCCCAAAACCTCTTCTTTCTTCCTTTCACGGTTTGTTTGTTTCTTCCACCCCCTGCTGTCACAAGAAGACAACTTGTTTCGGAAAGCACTTTGAATCAGTAGCGAAAAGCCAAACTGAATGACACCACGGACGGATTAAAGGGAGGGGCGGCCACTCCCTCCGAGAACATTTGAATACTTTGAATAATCGGAGCAAGAAACTAGAAATTGCGTAATCTAATAAGAAAAGTTTGTTGAAGTATACAAATCAAGACGCATTTTAAGTGTCACAGCATTGTACTCTCATCCCCTCCCCCCCAATTCCCTTCTGAAGAAGTTCTCTTTTGTTTCTCTGTTCCATATTAGCCTTTACACTTACACTTTCATTATCCAGTATTGATTTTTACCATACCATCTGCACAGAAGGCGAATAAGGTTTACAAGTCCTTCCTGCCTCCTTTTTTATAAACTGCTAATTATAATAAAATTTATCGAAAACAATTCATCTCAACGATAAAGACTTATACACATTCATTATTGCAATTTTACAATAAACTCGCCGCCTGTCGCGTATGCTAGCGATCTAATATATACGAATAGATGAAAAGTTAGTTTGAAGCGTATTGTTTTTCTGTAATTAAGTCCGAATTCATATTTGTTTCTATTGTTGCATCGACAAAAGTGAGTGCTAAATCGATTTAGGCTCGTTGGTTTTTGCGAGGTCCCTCAAGATGCAAGGCCGCAGTCGCCCACCACTTGAAACGCCTCTGCACTAGAGGTCTGCACGTGCTCGGGCCTACAAAGAATGTATCACTTCGGGCCCGGGAGGGGTTCGGGCAGTAGCGTCATTTCAGATTTGGCTTGGGGGGCCAAGACCCCTTGATATATGTAAAATTTCGCGTTTTTCACTGATTTACTACTATGCTATTGATAAAATTATATAAATCTCAAACTCGGGAGAGGGGCAAATGCCTCTCCCTGTCCTAAATGACGCCCCTGGGTTCGGGCTGTGAATTTTTAAATATACAACCATATTTCTCGGACTTTTTCGGGCCTAACTTTGTAAATATAGTGTAAAACGATACAAATTGCACCGTTCTTTCTGGAGGACTTTTAAAACACAACTGCAAAATCAAACCTCGAATTGCTGTAAATAAAAATACAATTTTGCATTAATAATTAAGTTTCTGCAATTCGGGCTTATTTCGGGCTCATTTGATTATCACAGAGCTCAGTCCGGGCTAGGGTCTAAATGCTAAGACATATTTTGGACTCGGGTCGGGCCTCACATTGTAAATTCACGGGCCGGGCCCGGGCTGAAAATTCCGGCCCGTGCAGACCTCTGCTCTGCACCCGCACACATTCCTTCCTAGTCCAGAAAATCTCCTCCCCTCCGCATCGTCAATAATGGTAAATTTGTTCCTCGTATATTTGCTTATTATTGTATTTGCTTGTATTGCATTTTCTCGAAAATATTCTCCCCCTAAGAGATGATCAACAATTCATTCCTGAATAGTACTCAGCTTCTTTTCCTACTAATGACTATTTAGGAGTTTTTCCTTAGCTGAATCTCGTTATATTGTGTCTCCATTGTATGTAGAATAGGATTCGATTGCCAGTGTAAGCTCACAACTTCCGAAGTTGAGTCAACATCGTGAAAGAAATGGAGAACTATCCGAATAAAGTGGTAGCGATCTCTGGCCAAGAAAGACGAAAGGATTGATGTCATTGCACTGATCACGATCTTCTAGGTTGTGAATGTTTACCAGCTGGCATGTCCAGGCCCCTATGGGCTGTATTGCTGAGTTTAGATTTTAGACTAATAAACAGCTGTCTTTAGAAAATAACCTTGTAACACAAATATGATAGTCATGAGTTCCGAACCATAGTGTCAAGTGGTATAAATCTCACTTGGGTGGTAAAATTTGTTATTAGACATTCGTGGAAATCAACTGCTCTGTTAAAATATTTCAGTTTTCTAACATTGTTATGCCTAATTATTATTAAGCATTAATAATTAATTATTATTAAGAAGAAGCTGAAAATCGAGAAACATGGAAGAAATATTTCAAGGTCCAAACTGAAAATTAAGAAGAAACGAAAAAAATCTCATCAGTCCCAGGACCGGCCAAAAGGCAGAATACTTAATAATAATAATAATAATAATAATAATAATAATAATAATAATAATAATAATAATAATAATAATAATAATAATAATAATAATAATAATAATAATTTTAAAATTTCGTTCTTGATTATAAGAATACATTATCTATATATATAAAAGAGAACGTACAAATCCTTTGTTAGCTCATCACGCTAATACGGCTGAACCAATTTCTTTCATTTTTGGGGGGTTATTAAGATTTGGACCCTAGATGGTTTTTATCATATCACTTTAATTTTCAATTACCAGTGTCTTGAGATAATTGACCATTCAAGTGTCCATAACGTAGAAATCCTTTGTTAGCTCATCATAGCTAAATCTAACCGTATTTATATGCAACCCACATGACCGTGTCACTCGGCGGGTTAACATAAATGACAGGCGATATAATGTTAACATTTACTGCAATCTTCTATGGTTTTTATCATATCACTTGAAAGCGAAAAAGTAAAAATTATCTAAGTAACAAAGTTTATTGCGTTCCGGGGTGACCCCAGCGAAGCGGGGTGAACGCTGCTAGTACATTATAAAAGTCGTATACAAAGAAATGTATACATCCTAGAAATAGTATATACATATCAACGAAATACCTTACTACTGTCAAACAACATTTGCACTGTGTATACATTTATATTAATTCTATAGACTGTCACGTCTTTTAATCACGTGGCTCCCCAGCTTGGCTCACAACGATGAGCAAACGCCAATGATTTGAGTATTCTAGTAGGGAATCGAACCTAGAATCACGCGAACAGGAGTCAAAAGTTCTAACCACAAGACTATGGAACCCCTTAGTATGACGTTATGCTTGAAATTCAAATGATTCTGCCAAAAACAATTATCAACGAAATAGTTTATTACATCTCTAACACATTACATTTATACTGTGCGTACATCTATATTAATTACATTATGAAAAGGAGTAGAATGACTATATGCCTGAAATTAAAATGATCCTACAAAAAGCATATTTTTCAACGAAATACCTTCCTATTGTCATGTATACGGGTAATTTTATTCGTGGGTGGAAGGAGGAGTCGCCCGAAGTAAGGAAGAAATACAATACTCTCCTATCTGATAATTGAAATCATGAATAAATTTTATTATTATTATTCTTTCTGTATATGTTCATTTTCGAGTTAATCATTCCATATCGGACTCCCGAAGGAAAAAAAAAAAAAACTATCGAAACAACTTATTGACCGTGCTGATAGCGACTACTCCCCGTCACGACACCGTTTTTCAGTTTTGTTAGTGTTAGGAAAAAGAAGAGTGAGAAAGAAGAGTAGGAGAGGGAGGTAGAGAAGAAAAGAAAAAGAGAAAGAATGAAGAAAGATAAAGGATTGGAGGAGAAAGGATTACTGGATAATTCAGGAAATATAGTAATGAACTTGAATGGTTATTAACGAAGGATCAATTCCGAAATGATCCGGAAATAGACACATGTCCATAAATACGAGCCTGATCTGGGTCCAGGCGACTGCACAAGAGGGAGTTGCCCAAACCCAGCCCAAGCTAGGTGAAAATGGAATTTAATTGGTTGTAAGGTAATCCTAAATGGTAAATATTAACTATCCAGTCTCTGAACTCCATACTCTGAGATCGACCACACATATGAATTAGCTTGGCGAGACTTCTTTTTTGGAAGGAGAGAGTACCAAATTCGTTTCCTCTTTGATTCCTTCATTTTGTCACACTTCTTGCAACACAGATATTATAGCACAACGACAGTAGAATTTCCAGTAAGTGCACTTTGCAGTTCGTTTCAAGAGTATTCTAAAACTCAAGGGTCACAAAATCACCCTCCCCTCTTTCCCTTTTCGAAGGGATCTTTCGGGGGGAAAGGTGAAAAATGTGGAAACAATTGGATACAATTACTAAGAACATTTTCCTTCTTCCTTCACAAGTCTCTTGTTTATGGTCATTTCGTCTTGTGTGATAAGGCGGACTTCAGAACACAAAATTGCAACGCTCCAGATTCCCTACCCAAATTGTCACGCGGTTCGTATGTCAGTCTTCGAGTTTCTTCAAAGAATGTTACATTATCTGCTATGAGATCTGCAAACGATCTCCATTGTATAACTGCTATCTCGATAGAGGCAGTGGACAAAACTGAGGACAAAGCTGCCCAAAACAAGTTTTTGAAAAAAAAAAGAAGAAGAAGAAGAAACAGAGACAACATTTGTTTTTAGCCAGAAGCGCTCATAAATCACTACCACGTGACGCGAAGACTATTAGGGCTAGAGGTTCAGCAGAGAGCTCTCAATTCCTGGAGAAATTCTATCCTCTACGTTGCCAAGTGTAAACGGAAGTATACATTATAATTAATCTAAATTGATCTGGGGCATTAAATCAAAAACAGAAACCATGAACATATAGGTATTGCTGTTGGAAAATATCATGGAAAATTTTGAGACGGTAAGTGCAATATCTTGTTAAATATTCACATAGAAATATCTACGTGTTATCTTATAGGGATCCTGAAACACTTGCAAGTGGGTAGATACATATACACAAATCACCTTTTTCTAAAAGGGAATGGAATTAGATAATTAAATTCCCCGTTGACGAAAGTTTGCGTACACCACCACGGGCGTGTCTGGCGGGGTACATAGCAGGCATATGCCTATCATATTCCCTCAGGTACATGGGAATGTATCCAATATGTGCCTTATGTACCTCTGAGAGTGAAATCACATGGATGCCAAGTGACAGTCACAGTCTATGTCCGCCCCTAGGCACATGCTTGACATGTACCTGGGGAACGTGCCTAGTATGTTCTAGGTATGTTCCCCATGCCGTAAGTGTCAATGAACCACAAAATTACTCCCCTAAAATATGTTAAGTCGCCTTATATGCGTAATGTGTTTAAGTTAAGGTGAGTCTAAAAACACTTTAACCCAGAAGTACTACGCGGAGTCTGTCAGACTCCGCGTTCGCCATAACTTCCCGTTCTACCGCCTCTCCAAATTGTCGCTTCCTCTACCTTCTTGGTTATATTGAGCGTATATGCGAAAATTATCAACGTGTTGGTAGTTTTTCCGCAATATATTTCGAAGTCTGACAGACTCCGCGTAGTAGTAATGTGACAAAAAAACATGCATAGTACTTAAGGGTTAAACAAGTAAAAAAATGTAGCTACTCAGGGGGCACGCGAACCAGTAACCTTTGGAGTTCTATCTGCGTGCTCTTCCGACTTGGCCACAGAGGCGATGATGAGAACGTCGCTGTAGAGGGATAAATTGTTGAGGTCTTTTGAATTTGGCTAATCAGAATACTCCTTTAACCGCGTATATTCGACGATAACCGTTTGGGATCTGATAAAATCTGCTCCTCATGTAATTTTATAACAAAATGATGAGTGTCTATTTACTTTCTTGCATATTTCAAATGATCGGCGACAGTTGTCATCCAATAAAGTTGATGCGTTTGTTGCTTCTAGTACACAATCGCTTAGAAAAGGAAGCAACAAATGTATCAAATGTGGGAGTTGAATTTAGAACCGAAATAGCGAATGCCTAGCACATCTTGTGCTGTTAGGGTATCTGAAACACTATGTACTCTCATGTTTAAAATAATTGTCGCATATCTATAACTGTCATCTTGTAACAATATAATATGTTACTGATTTTGCAAAATAATTTAATACTGATACTATGTGTATAATCGGGAAATGTATACTTGTGGAAAATTTCATAGGAAAAGAATTATAAATACGAAAATTAGAATGAGTAAAACAAAATGTTTATAATTGGACAAGAAAGTTTTATTTTCGTTTTATTGTTCTTATTTACTGCTTGTTTGACATGAAATTTGCCACGCACATGTCTTTGGCAATTATACACATACTAACATTATAAGAAATACCGAGCGAATTCGTTAGCAAATTATATTCCTAGAAAAACATATTTATAGACATGCGACAATAATTTTGGACATAAATGTACCTAAAGGACGTACCTAGAACATGACAGATATATGTCCCAAGTGACGAAATAAAAACAAATGACTGTTAGAGTGCGAAACTGAGCCAGGTATATAAATGCTATATTTGTGGTACATAGTTGCAAATATAAATTAGGTGTAACAAGTACCTAAAACTGTAGGTAGCTGAAGTACATACTTAGCACATGAATATCATATGTGCCAAGTGTCGGGTACCTGAAAAGTAGCTGAGACATCTAAATGGTACGTGTCTAGCACATCTTGTGCTGTTAGGGACTTCCCCCAATATTTTGAAGTACAAAATATTCAATATTTTACTCTAATTTAATTTATTTACTAACGACAGAATATCATATAAACAATAATAATTGTATTTATTTGGAACAGGTTGGGCTAAGTAGTACCATTTAAATCACATTCTTTGATGTCCCCCTCAAATTTTACATGCCAGAGACGCCAGTGTACACCACTGCTACAAATACAGCAGTAACAATTTGGGGGGGGTCAAGTGTAGGGGCAAAGACTTATTTTTGTGAACCGAAAAAGATATTTATATGTTACTTGATTTAAATTAAAATACATTGGGCAAGGCAGGGTTAGCCTCAGAGAGGCACCTGTTCCCTTTGTTCCTCTCTCTTGTCATCAGTGAAGTATGGCCTGGTATAAATGATTTACAATACGTCTATACAGAGTGTATCAAAAAGGTGGATTAATTTTAAAACACTATATCATAAAAATGAAATAAGTTATAATTACACTACAAATTGCAAATAGTTCAGTGAATAATCAAGTTGTACTGATTATGTTATTAGTTCTCTATATTCCCTCCACCTGCCCACAAACAGCATCCAGGCGATAGCTCTATTCTTGCCCAACTCTCTGCATCATACCTTCTTGCACTGAATGCAGTGTCACTATGATCCTGTTTCTTAGGTCACGGATAAGTTGCTTATGGAAGGACAAAAACATAGTCTTCCATGTAACTCGACAAGAAGAAATCACAATGTATGATATCTAGGGGCCAAGAGTGTAATGCCAAGTCTTCAGGCCTTGTAACCAATGTTGAGGCAGTGTGTTATTTAAAAATTGTCGGATCTGCTAGTGCCAATATGGTGGTGCTCTGTCTTGCTGAAAACTAAAGTTACTGAGTCTTCATTAACTTGTGGATTTTAGTTTTCCAGTATTTTAGATGCGTATGCCCATTACCTGTGTTTATCTTTTATAAGAGAAGCCTTAAACCTTAGATCTTAACAATGGATGGATTAATTCCCAATCGCTGTCTGAATGCACGTTGCATCGCAATTACAGAGTCAGTCGTGTGCAATTCCAGAGCAGAGAATGGTTTGTGTTGAAGGTTTACCATTTTACACACACATACATAAAAGAAAACTCTTTTCTACTTAATAAAACCTTTTAGATTTAAATTCAATGAAGACTTAAGGACAATTGTTGGTTTTGTTCGGATATTCAGAGAGACATCCAATACAAAGCTTTGAAATTGGGTGCATCTTTTCGATACACGATGCATTTAAAGCAACTTGTTGCCTAGCAGCGTACTTGGCAGACTCTACGTAAACTAATGGTCGGCGTTGTTGAGAAATGAAGTTAAAAATTTCGTTGACCCAACATTGTTTGAAGTGAATGTTGGCCAAGCAACAATCAGCCGTCATTTCTCCAACAGTTCCCACTTTGCACTCCCATTTAGAATTTTACTTCTTTCATAGAGGCTACGTTGTCAATTGAGTTGGCAAATACTCGGCAATGCGACCGATGCAACGTAAGGCCAACGTTTTAAGTTGGTCCACCGTTTTCCTCTTCAGCTTACTGGGTGTGCTGTTAGAATATGTAAGAGGAAGCTCAAGCAGATGGTGTGAAGAAAGCGTATAACTATTATATAGGGTTAACATTGGCAATTGAATAGCTAACCGTTTCTGAATGTTGAACATATTGTCTGTGCTGCTATAGACCTATAATCTGCAATGTACTTCTATCCAAATATCCAAGTTTCTCAATCCTGCGGTACTTCTGCAACAATTTTTATAGAGGTAGTAGGCGAGTACTTCGAATTATATAGAGGTCTACCCGTAGGCAAACTCACTCTATAAAAATTGTAGCGTGAGTACCTTAGGATTTTGAAACATGTATTTTTGGATAGCGCACATATTAGTTTCTAAGTGAAGTGTTGACCCGACTACGGTAGGTTCCATAATTTTGTAACTGTGGACCTTTAAACTTCATTTTTTCATGTTTTCGGCAGCCTATAACTCCGACAGGAAGCATTTGTGTAACCAAATTGGTCTATATTTTTTGTCTTATTTTGGTGTCAGGAACCACCTCCCAAACATTGTCGTGTTGTTTTGAAACAGCTTGTATATGCACTATATGCTGTATGTGTGTAATATTTGCATTAATATGGCGCATAATGACACGTGGGAACAAGGAAAATGTAGAGGGCCAGGCCCCGCTTGGCTGCAGAGCTGCATGTTTCTATGAATTTTATAATTAGTTGAATTAGACTATTTTATTATAATTGAATTAAACAGTAATATATCGTCTGTTGTCAGCACCGAGGAGTCACAACATAGGGTCCAAACCAGATGAGCTTCGACCAGGAATTGAACCGTGGTCTACTGCATCGATGACCGGAAAACTACCAACTTAGCTGGAAGGGAGTCCTGTGAACTTTTAAATGAGAATAACCGATGTTATCAGCTACTAAATATTGTCTTTAATTCTTGAGTGAATCACTCCACATAATGCTGATAGGATGTCATTTAAAATTACAAAACAAGTCTTTTGCCCTTTGCATCTCATTTGAATAAAATACTTTCCACATAAGTTCTTCCATTAATTTCCATTTATTTCCTTCTCACGCATTCACATCAACCTTTCATTTCTCGTCGGAAATTTCACACTATTACCTTCAGAAGGCAATGGCGTACATAAGGGAGGAGACTTTTAAAGTTCAAAAAAAAAATATATATATAAATCAAAATAAAACAGAAGTAAGCTCTCCTCGTTGGTCTAATGGCTAACGTGCCGTAGATGAGGTCTCGAGTTCGGTTTCTGGGAAGGGGAGGTGGCATCGAACGCAGCACAGTGATTGAGCTTCAGATCCCACTTTAAAGTGTAGGTGGCGTCCTATCTATATAGCTTCCCTACTGCCAAATCAATCAGTGACTGAACTAAATTCCTCCCTGTCACGAAGCTCAGAAGAGCCTGTCATTTGAAATAAGGGTATCAGGAGGCGAGGGGGAAAGATTGGTTGGCTGAAATAAAGGTAGTATCCCTTTCAGCACCGAGGCTATATGAGACGTGGACCTACACGTGAAATCCGAACGACATGAGCTCCCAGCAGGAATCGAACGGGGCCTCCCACCAGAGTCGTTTTGACCCGGTAATGAAAGTCGTTATTCACAAGGCAATATGTGTGAGGCTACAAATGCAGTTTTAACAAACATGTTTCGCTCCTCTGTCATTGCCTTTCCAGTAGATAGGCCCATAATATTCTTTCTCAGTTGTTTGCGTCTCTGTGTGTCAGACATTGCTCTGAAAGATAACTACAAGGTTTATCAGAGAAGAAATGCGTCAGAATCACAGAAAAGATGAGCTACATATTTCTTTTATGAAGGATCGTCAAAGTTTAATCGACTTTAAAACTTGTCGTTTAGAATATAAGAATTACTGCTGAATTCAGTGTTTTGTTAATTATTTTTGTATAGGCTACCGGAAAACGAATAAACATAACATTATATTTGTGGAAACATGGAACATTCGAAACATGATATCTTGATTAAGAAATGTCACGCCGAGAACAAAACGTCATTAACCAACTATAAAATTCTGTAATAACGTAGCAGAGATGATATTCCGGGTGCTTCTGGGTCGCGGGTCTTTTGGAGTCACCGGGTCTGAGACGGATGACCAAGGACAAAACTCTTGAACCAAGCCCGTCATTACAGGAGCGTCATTTCAGATTTTGCTTTGGGGGGGTCAAGACCCCTTGATATAAGTAAAATTTCGCGTTTTTTACTGATTTTTTACTACTATTCTATTGATAAAATCTATATACATCTCAAACTCAGGAGGGCAAATGCCCCTCCCTGCTCCCCTTAAATGACGCCCCTGCGCAGGGCCGGATTTAGCATTTTGGCGCCCCTAGGCCCAATAATTTTTTTCGCCACCTAGTCTGGTTCAAGTTACTTTCCTAAAAACCTTTATTAAAAAATTATATCCTATAGGCCTATATGTTAATTGCTTAAACACCACTCCACGATGCAATTTTATCATTGCAAATTTTTGAGGAATTTACTTGGTTCTGGGCTTAACAAAATACCGTTAATGTATTAACAAAAGATTGGTGAACTTTACCAACAATTATTTTTTCCAATGAACTTCAAAATCAGAATGCTTAATTAGCCTGATTTTTAAAAATCAATTCAAAAAATGTTATGGCTATTTATTTTTATTTCTAAATATTTTTATTTTTTTCTCTGGACGTGCGCCCCCTGGAAGCTTGCGCCCATAGGCCCGGGCCTACTGGGCCTATTGGGAAATCCGGCCCTGCCCCTGCGTCATTATGTTGAATAAACGCCGCACTGCCAATGCCATCTGATTTTTGCTAGTATGCTTCCATCTAAGCCTGGCGAAATCTGCCGATCTTTAACTCTTTGATCTCACGTAAAGCGATAAGAGGAATGCGGCTGGGCTGTTCGCTTTTCTTTAAAACACTGCTTTTCAACATTTATTATTTTTAATTTCAATTTATTTATTGCCGGACGACACTTTATTCAACCCCATGACCTTGCGACACACTTGTTTCATTTTATTAATAATAATCAGGGGTGCCCAGAAAGGGGGGCTATGACGCAAACTGCGTCATTGAAATATTTGGGGGGGGTTAAAATCTATATAAATATGTTTGAGGGTGTATAAAAATTAATCGAAAAGTTTTTTTTTTCATGGAAGAACACCTACGGATAGACAATTGAGGGGGGTACGCATGGAAATGAGGGGGTGGGCACCACTGTAATAATAATAATCTAAAGTATACTAGTGGAAGCCTATTAGCGTCTATAGCTATAGTTACCCTATACAGGGACGTACGCAGGAATTTATTTCGGAGGGGTCTAAAGCATTTCGGGGGGTCCAAATACAATTTGAGGCTAAATTATATGAAAATTTCTAAAATTCCCCCTAAAAGTAGACTACATTTACAAAAAGGTCGGGATTTCGTGGGGTCCGGACCCCCAGGACCCACCCCCTGCGTACGCCCCTGACCCTATATCATACTGAGGATTCTTGCTGCCGCTGGAGACGTTGACGGGTCTAATCTGTCTTAAAACTGGCTTCATGATTTTAAAATCGTAAAGTTTCCCGACAAAGACTATGGGGCCGTGCGACACACCACTGTGTATTGCGAGACACTGGTTGGGAATAACTGGTTTAAAATATCCTACAAACGTGCTGCGGACATTGTAAATGGGAATGTTTTCAGGATATTAAAAGTACGTATTGGTTATTTGTCTTCCTGTTAAGAAAGCTACAGAAATTGCGTTTTAATTGCCACGGAAAATATCCCCAAAATTAACCAATTGGAGTGCAACAATTCCAACGTACTTTCATTTCTTCTTACAAAGCCTCGTTTTGTTAGTCACCCGCTTTGAAACTAATTGAGAGAACATTTCGCAAAAAAAAAAAAAAAAAAAAAAAAGTCTTTCACAAGTTATTTTTTAATTGCACAAAAATTGACAGGTCCTAAAATGTCTTTTCTTTTCTGCTTTCTAATAGTAAGGAATATTGATTAAAAAGAGAGTAGTAAGAATCTGTTCCATTGTTTCGCCTACAGCATTTATGATATTCCGCAGTTACAAATTCCTGGTGAAAGAAAGATGTTTGTGTTCTTTACTAGCAGACACAATGCTGTCCCTTTTCCTTCACTTTTCTTTCTTTAAATAGGAAACAAAAATAAACACTCAATACAATTTATACAATTTTTTTTTGAGTAGGCTTATTGTAACATATGACTGTAGTATTTACTGTCTTTCACTTTCTAAAAGTAATAACATACATTTAATAACATGTGTGGAATAAAAAATAAAGTTGTTCATTAATCCCCAGCTTCAAAATAACTTCTACAAAACAAGCCTCATTATTCATTACTATGATTAATTTCAATTTATTTGTTTTGCAAATTTGTTATTAAATAATCTGATCATGCAATTTTCCAGACATAATTTTTAGATGTTCATGAGCAAGGAATCAAATCTCTTTTTACACTTTCGTTGTTTAAGAGTACAAAGGACTAATACCTACTTGTGTTGCTCTTGTCAATTTACTTCATAAAATATGAAATATGATACACGGCATTTTAACAAGAAAATAGTATCCTATTAGTTATACAACCTTTCGTCAAAGTATTAGAAACAACCAGGAAAACTAACATTGATATACACATATTCAGATCATGTCTTCCCCTCCAATTTTTAACGTCCAATCTCCGCCACTTAGAGCTACTTTTAAGAGCTCCAAACTTTGGGATGGGTTTTATTTATATATATAATAAAAAAGTTTCCTCTTATGGGGCCATCGCCCTCTGGATCCGCCCCTGTCCAAAATTGTATTTTGACGAAAAGTGGGGAACTCCCGATTATCGCAATTAGATTGGCATTACACGCTTAAGAAAATTAGAAATTCGGGCTGCTTATAGCAACCGGTAATTTTAATGTTTTCAGTAGGTATCGATGCCGATTTTATGTTGTAATAACTTCAATATACTTACTTTGTGAGCATTCGAAATCAACGTACTCAATCAACTCAAGCAGCCAGCAGCATTTCGCCGGAAGTTTCGAGGCGTATTCATTGCATATCTCCGCCCACAATATGTAAATGTTAAGAGCATTGTGCTTAGCAGGAAGTGACTGTTCGATTAGAAGTTTTAATTAAATAAAATTTGCTCGTCTGTTTTATTTCATTAGTGTCATTAGAGCCACATCACATTTTAGTCTTACATTATCTCTGATGAATGCAATACGTGAAGTATAATGTTTTTCTTTTTGATGGGAGGAATCATTCGCGTTCAGGCTTCGCGGCTGGTCGATGGAAGCTGCCTTCAACACCCATTTCAGAAATAAACTCTCCCTCGCAGCGTCGCTCCAATGCTACGCCTTTCCTGCCGCCATCTTAGCAACACAGCTAGAGACGATGTTGTGATATTTTAAATACTTTTGATTCACAAAATACGCAGTTGTTTTGTTAGAAGTAAGAAGTTTTAGAAGAGAGTGAATCTTAGAAGAGCTTTCCTTGAAGACAACAGCACTGTAAACATGTGACAGTG
The DNA here is from genome assembly GCF_964235325.1 of Thermobia domestica. Lineage (NCBI taxonomy): Eukaryota > Metazoa > Arthropoda > Insecta > Zygentoma > Lepismatidae > Thermobia > Thermobia domestica. Next base: position 333,884,758 of record NC_137457.1, on the reverse strand, counting down.
TGTAAGAAGGTAAGTTAAATATTTTACACCGAGTGTAAGTAGGAGAAGACGTTAGGCGCAATTTTGTCTGCCCTCCGCTCTTGCCTTGCCATTTTCAACCATTTCGGCGTGCAATAAGGACTACTTCACGCTGGGAAATGAAAGGACATTGAATACGACAGGTTCAAATCATAATAGACAAGTTCGGCATCGGCAGCACGAGGAGCAGAAACACGTGAAAAAATCAAAACAAACATGAGAGCCGAGTACATATGACATATTTAATCAGTGTATTGAAAGTACACAAAAGTATAGCCATTACGGTACTTTATTGTGGAAAAAGATACATGGTTACTTGTGATATCCATATAATTACATCCCATTTTTTTTTTAAAAGCGATTCGTTTGAAAAGGAAATAACAACATAGAATACTGTACATAATAGATTATTGCACTGGCTTTTTATGAAGACGAGAAAAGCCTCTTGTTGGGCAAGATAAATGATGGTATTGTACTGTACCCGGTTTGTTGACTACATACCTGCCCCCCTTTTCGTGTTAATGAAATAGAAAAAATCGACAAGGAATTAGGTATTAAAATGGGAACCCCCATAATATACGGTAATTGCTCTTCCATTGTCATTGTAAGGATTAAAGTTCATTTTATGTAGTAATGAATGCCTTCCCGTCTGATCCAGTGGCTAGCACGCACTTTGGTGTGCGTAATTCCGGTGGTTTGGATTGCATCTGAAACTATAGGATTGTCTGATATACCATCGGTGCTAATATGGGTCACTGTCTTCAATAAAAAATATAGTAACGAAATCCAGGCAACCGGTATAACGTTATTTTGTACTGGAGGACAGTGTCGTAGTGGTAAATGTTCAACTCCGGTGCACGGTGCCCCTGCTTCGACCTCGGGAATGCGTTTCTGTACTCTTATTTTATGAAAATCATTTGTTCAAGTATTAATCACGGGGGCGTGGTGGCTCAGTGGTAGAGCGTTCACCGCTGGTGCGTAGAGTCCCTGGTTCGATCCCAGTTCGCGCCAAGTGGGCTTTGTGGTGGACAAACACAATGTTCGTGGCTTTTCTCGGGGTTCTTTCGTTTCCTCTCACTTTCTTCATTCCACCATTGCATTCATTTCTTATCGTCACCGTCTCCTTTAGTCTAGCCGGCATAACTGTGGGACGTAAAACTAACATTTCATTTTATATTAATTACCGACCGTAATATTATGATGCTTTAAAAATTACTTGTCGCTTCATACAAGCAGTCATAATGCTGAATGGAAAGATTTTGCGTATTGGAACTTCTCGTCTGTGTAGGGATACAGTTTGTTGAGAAATACGGGAATTATTTGTAAGACGTCTTGGAGTAAAATTTAAATTTTCGATACATGGATGATAGTTGTATAGTAAGCGGTGTCATTTTTCGGTAAATATAGGGCCTACTTACGAAAATCGGCTTCAAATGTCTTAAGAATTCGCGTTCTATAATACCGTCGCATTATTTTCCACTCTTAACGTCCCACGATTATGCACCGAGCCTAAAGGAGACAGAGCTGAATAAAAATGATGGGATGATGAAAGTCGGAGGAAACTGCAGAACCCTGAGAAAATATTTTCGTGCACAAAGCCCACTTGACGAGAGCTGGAATCGAACTAGAGATCTCATACGCCACAAGTGAGCGCTCTACCACTGAGCCACCGCGGCCTCTTAACTTACTATATAGTATATCGTTAAGAGTTCTTTGTATTGGTGGCCAGGGGCACATCCACGTTTGGGAGTCCACAGGGCTCGGTTCCCGCCTCCTAAACTTCGTACATGTATGTACACTTTTTAAAGAAAATTATATTTGTTAAGCTGAGAAATGATTGATACAGATTAAAGATTTGACCTCAGTCATCATCTGTACTATTGCTTTTCTGAGAAAAAACAATCGAATGTTATCATTTTTCGTGAAAATTTGCTTTTAGTACGTAAAAACTTCTTATTGTCTTTTTTTCGGCTGTAGAATAACACCCGTTCTATACTACCTAAATAGTGTCTGGTAATATTGGATCCCTTCCAATAAAAATTTCTGGGTGTGCTCCTGTTGGCGGCTTTACACTTGAACTAGATATTCTTGCGGGAGTTTTTTTTTTTTTTTTTTTTTCTCGTGACTTCATTGGAAGTGCGAGAGCGGAAGGCAGGGTAGTAGTGGGAAGGTTAAAGAACTAAAGGCATAAAAGTATTCATTATTTGCAGTCAGTGCTACTTAAAATACCGTGGGAAAATGCATTTAAGTTGTTGGAGCTTACTGTGCCTTACAAGTGTAATAGTGAATTACTACTATTTATGTGCTTTCTCAACCTGTGGTATGTGTACCTCTTGTGATACGCGAGATCCTGTTGGTCATATGTATGACTTGCGGTGTATTAATAATTAATATGCTTTACTTGTACGTTAGTTAAAAAGGGTTGAGTACCACTGTTTCATACGAATATGTGCTACCTCGCAGATTCGTGCAATGTAAGTTTTTCTTTGTAAAGCAAAAGATTTTACACTTACCAGTCCCCATGTAATTCAACTGCATCAATTGTCTGTTTTAATAGTAATCGGCCTTTTAAAAATGCATGGTTTCTCTCAGCGGAGATTAATCGTTTATTCAAAAATCTATAATATTTTCCATTATACGAACTTTGCTTTTAATAAACTTAAATCCGATTAAAACTACTCGCTGAGCAAAGGAATATGCTTATTATACAAATTACTAACGTCTAACAGTTTCGCCAAATATCCACTTGGCTTCATCAGATACTATCTCTAGAAAAATAAAAATTATAAATTAATACTAGTTTCTGGTGTATCGCAAATGAGAAGTGGAAATATTACAACCAGGGTTGGCTGGTTTAAACCAAAGTGGTTTAAACCAGCTGGTTTTTTTTTTTTTTTTTTTTTTTTTTTTTTTTTTTTTTTTTTTTTAACGATTGGTTTTAAAAAAAAACGAAAACTGCTTTAAATCGTGTGAACTTCATGGTGACGTTTCCACATATCAAACCATCCGCATTACGTTTATCTACTTTTCACCTTTTAATCAAGGGGTCCCGTGTTCAGTTCTCGGTCGAACCACAACCCATCTTTCAAGTGTAAACGAAGTAGCGATTCGAGGTGTCCCTTTAAGCGAAAGTCTTCTCCGTGATAACCTTGGTATTTCATAAGGATGTTAAGCCTAAACACGAAATGAAACCAAATTATATATCTTTATTGAATCAATGCCTGTTGTTTTATAAAGAAGGCAAGGTTGCTTAAACATATTGATAGAAGTTGCCAAATTTATGAATTGCCTACGTAGCTTCCAACATCAACTTGGATTTGACTTTAATTTTATTGAATGATATCTACATACCAAATTTGTAATTTAATACCTCAGTTCTGGCGTAGTGATTATGATACGTTGACCTTAAAATTTTACATATAAATACATTTAAAGTAATACAGGATTTTTCCAATGGTTAAGGCGGGAGTTTCCCGATTTATATATAATTCTGGTATAATGTTTTTACTTGTGTAACTGTTTATCTTTTTGTCCTTCTGAAATTACTCGACAATTATATTAACAAGTAAACCTATGTAAAGATCAGTACAACGTATTTTTTTATCAGGAGTCCGTCGTGAGTGACTCGGCAATCGTATTTGTGACCAATTAGTCCCGGTTCCGTGTCCAAAGGGATAATTTCTCTTGGATGTAAGTCGAGAAGCGGTTTGGGTTCCGCTTTAAGCTTATGCGACTCCTTCCAGCATAACCTTGTTGTTGCATAATAACACCAAGGCGAAACAAACTCATTTCTGTTCATATCTAATATAAATACATAGAGTAAATTATTTAAACCAAAAACCTGGTTTAAACCCAAAAAACCGGGTTTAAGCAAAAAAAACTGGTTTTTTGGTTTTTTCAATATAAACCATGGTTTTTGCCAACCCTGATTACAACTATACTTTTGATATTTATAAACGTAGAATACCATTGAGCTATCGATCGTAGCGCCCATGATGAACTACTCATAGAGATGCAAGGCTTTGGGAAAAAAAATAAATACAGGGTTTTTCATCCATGCCTTTCTTTTTGCTAGTTTTATTTTCTTTTTTTAAATTACAATTCTAATGAAGAAACAACAGTACGTTCCACTCCCCGTCCCGTCATTATAAGAAAAATAGCATCCAATTACTGTCTTGTAAGCAGAAAAAGCATGAAAACCTAAGAAACCAAAGAAAAACTTAATTGAATAGGAAAGTCTCAAGTGGCAATTCAGTGGACGCAGTGTTTTATCTAATTATAACAAATGGTAACATACTTTAGGTATCAGGGTTGGCAAAAACCATGGTTTTTATTGAAAAAAAACAGTTTTTTTATTTAAACCAGTTTTTTTTTTTTTTTTTTGGTTTAAATAATTTACTCTGTATTTATATTACATATGGACAGAAATTAGTTTGTTTCGCCTTGGTGTTATTATGCAACAAGGTTATGCTGGAAGGGGTCGCATAAGCTTCAAGCGGAATCCAAACAGCTTCTCGGCTTACATCCAAGAGAAATTGTCCATTTGGACACGAAACTGGGACTAATTGGTCACAAATGTGGTTGCCGACTCACTCACGAAGGACTCTTGATAAAAATACGTTGTACTGATCTTTACATAGGTCTACTTGTTAAAAATAATTGTCAAGAGTCATTTCAGAAGGACAAAAAGATAAACAAACAGTTACACAAGTAAAAACATTATACAGAATTATATATAAATCGGGAAACTCCCGCCTTAGCCATTGGGAAAATCCTGTTATTTAAATGTATTTGTGTGTAAAATTTTAAGGTCAACGTATCGTAATCACTACACTAAAACTGAGGTATTAAATTACAAATTTGGTATGTAGATATCGTTCAATAAAATTAAAACAAAGTGAAATCCAAGCTGATGTTGGAAGATACGTAGGCAGTTTATAAATTTTGCCAATTTCTATCAATATGTTTAAGCAACCTTGGCTTCTTTATAAAACAACAGGCATTCAGGCTAGTAGAAATATATAATTTGGTTTCGTTTCGTATGTTTAGGCTTAAAATCCTTATGAAATACCAGCGTTATAACGGAGAAGACTTTCGCTTAAAGGGACACCTCGAATCGCTACTTCGTTTACACTTGAAAGATGGGTTGTGGTTCGACCGAGAATTGAACACAGGACCCCTTGATTAAAAGGTGAAAAGTAGATAAACGTAATGCGGATGGTTTGATATGTGGAAACGTCACCATGAAGTTCACACGATTTATTTTTTTTTGTTTTTGTTTAAACTTTTTTTGAAAAAACCAGCTGGTTTAAACCAGCCAACCCTGTTAGATATTAGAAGGAACCATTTTGTGTAGGATCATACGTGGATCAAACGTATACCTAATGGATTTTTACTGGCATTGGCCAAATGACGGATTATGATTTTTATTTTGTAACTGATCTCATAACGGTTCTAATAACATATCAGAAGTTCACAATAAAATGTTTCGTGACCAAGATTTAAGCGAGATCTCATATCAAAATATAAATTGTTTTGTATATTTCGTAGTTTGTGGTACAATTTCTTCTTTCACAGTGGTAGAGCGTTTACTTCTGGTACGTGGGGTCCAGGTCTCGCCGAGTGCAGTTTGTGATAGACAAACCCCGTGGGCATGTGTTTCTCGTGGTTCTCCCGTTTCCTCCCACTTTCTTTATTCCACCATTTCATTCAATTTCATCATCCTTGTCTCCTTTAGTCTCACAGCATAATCGTGGAACATGAAACTTGATTTCTTGGCCCTTCATGCTCGCTCTGCTCTAATGTGTTTGCTTATAAACAAAAGTTCGTATTTTCAAAAGAAAAAGTCCAAGATTCGGAGAACCCTCCTGCTCCATCTCAAGTTGTCAACTATGTTCTTACATTATTAAGAAATACCTAAAAATCAACTTAGAAATTTTCTCCGTCACAAAGATGAACAAAGAATTAAATGAACAGCTTTCTAAAAATGTTCTAAGCGGTAACTAACGTTTAAAAATTATTCAGGGTCTTACTTTTGTGTAATTCGTGTTATGTTAGTTTTGTTTGGACTGTATAGTGTCTGTAAAGTAGAGTTTGTAAATATTTTGTATTTTCTGACGAAGTTCCTAAACCGGAAAAATAAAAAAAAAATTCTTCCCTCCTCATGGCCAAAGATTTTTTCTGAAACAAATTCTTTTACAAGGAAGGCGAAGTAAAGCCTTTGAAAAACACGAATATTTATTGTATAACATAAATAATATATTTTCTCTGGAATAATATCAAATAACGCTATGTTTCAAGGTGAATGGGAAACTCAACTTCATAAAAAACAAAAATGAATGGAAATGATTATGAACATAATAGAAAGAAAAGGGCGTTTGGAATATTAGAGCCAAACGACCGGTGGTTTTGGTTAACCATCTGAGGAGTCGGTTCCAAGGGAGAAAAAAGTTTAGACATAATTATCCTCTGTTTGTACTGTTCCTACTAGAAATATAAAACCGCTGATTGGTCGAAGTCCTTTGATCTTGTTTTTGAAAAAAAAAAAAATAATGCCTGTATATCAACCGAGAACATTTATGGACAGCCCTCTTTCTACCTACCTCGTATTCTAGAATTTGATGAAGACAGGTAAAAGGTTCCTTTATACAACATCTTAGTTAGAATACTTCAAAGTGTGTGTTGTGATAATGCATGAATCGCACTTGAAAAAAAAAAAAAAAAAAAAAATTCTCGTTTCTCATGTAGCTCTTGAACTTTCGAACTAGTGTTTTTTCCCTATCGTCCATTTTTAGGTTTCTAATTACTCAAATTTATTGATTATTTATTAAGAAGAAATAACTTAAAATTACCAAAAACATTTTGGGAAGGGGGGAGAGAATACCCTCTAAGTACGTCCTTGATTCTGATGTTAAAGTAACTGCAAAGTTCGAAAAATCACATTTTTACTCTTAATTTAGTTTTTTCCCTGAAAAATAAAAAACAATGTATATCCTTCAAGTTTAGCCGAAGTCATGCGATTGGGATCCCATTTGGGCTGGTGGGAGATCTTCACCCACTACCAAAAAATGTGCGAAATATTATGTTGTAACAGGCTTTCGGTTGCCAAGTTATGGGCGGCCGAAGATTTTAGCCATGTTTTCGAAAAGAGAAAATAATATAGCGAAGTAATAACCTTAACCTTTTATATAAGTGTATGAAATATTATCTTTGCAGACTTTCGATCGTCGAGTTATGAGGGTGAGTGTGTGTCAAATTTAGTCACGTTAAAAAAAATCAACGGAAGTCAGACCATCTGAATCAAAACGGAACCATACCATTTGTTGACTAGTTATACGTGCCGTGTAAAATAATATGGTGTGCAGGCTTTTGTTTCCTAATTTGTGCGCAAAATGTAATATTTTCCATCGTAGAAGCTTTCCTTTTAGTAGACTTAAATCTGATTTAAACTAATCGGTGAGCAAAACAATGCAGTTATTGTAAAATAAATATTAACGTCTAACAGTTTCGCCAATATGTTAATCAACAGTTAATGAAAAAATGGAAGGAAGCAAGATTCATTGAAAGGAAGGTGAAAGGATCATGAACCAGAATTCAGGACTTAAAATTGATGAACAGTGGGAGCCTTAAATTGTTAAGGAACCTTAAAGATTGAATATGTTAATTGTACAAGTTATTTTTGTAAATTTTTATTTATTTATTTAGTGTTCATATTTGAGTTATTTGTAAGGTTATTTTGTAAATTACATATGTATGTGTATGGTGTCAACAGAGGAGGAAAGGGAATTAGTTATTTTTGTTTCTGTTTTATATTTTTGTTTTGTGATTGAAGGGGGTTGACCTGAAGTAGCTTATGGTAGCTAATCAGCACTCAGGGATTGTTTCTCTGTCTGATATATATAATCTGTCATTACCTGTATATTTATAATGTCTTATGATGCCAAGTTTCAGTACGAGGATGCAAAATATGCCATATGACTTCTGGCCATTGTCCTTTTTGTTGTGGTAGTTGGTGAGATTGGGATCTATAATTAGTCTGGAAGAAATTGATAATGAATTAATTAGAATGAATGGATTATTATAAATTAATTGGAGGCGTCATCATCAAACTTATTGGTAAGAATAGATTTGAATATATTTATGTAGATTTTCTTTTATAGGATTTCGGGATGATATCATGAATAACAACAATAAGATACTTTGTTTGGAGAGGCATCTTCCCTATAATTTGACGTGAATAAGAGAGGATAGCGTAGCTATTTGAAGGTGAGTTATGAATTTCGTAGAGTATTGTATCTTCTTATGAGTTTTATTTATTTATGTATTTTTCATGTAGTAAGTGTTTTGAAGCTCTTTTCCCTCAACCATACTCTGTCATGTTCCTTTGTATATAATTCTTAATGCCTCTGCAAGTTTCTGATCGTCCTCCTAATTACATCCGGTATTAATTTGCAAAAATGACTTGTTCACACCGTTCTTTACTGCACCTGAAGTACTTCACAAAATATTAAGAATTTAAAAGCGATACCAAAACAATTTAATAACTACTAACAATCAATTTTGTTACTTTTCCGTTGTTTATGAATTTGACCTTAGATGCTTAGGTGCCGACTACGTGGTTGCTATTGGAGATATTTATAAAACCTATTGGAGATATTTAATAGGTACTGAGCATCCATTGAATGTTTGCGTTGGAATTACCTTTGAAATTAATCTTTCATGCCAAGAATAATAATAATAATAATAATAATAATAATAATAATAATAATAATAATAATAATAATAATAAGAAACTATAGTGCATGTGATCCCAGGTTAATTTTACATAGGGATCCATATGTGTTGAAAAATTATTTATCAGTACCTATTTTAGACTCTTTAGGTTTGCGTCACGTCGAAGATCGAGCGATATAACATTACAACGATAATAATAATAATAATACGTGAGTGTAATTTTGTATAATTATTTCTTTAAAGAACTTGGTGTTTGCTGTTTTTAATTTTAAAAATGCTTTACGTAAATTACAACACAGTTGAATCATCTTCTATTTTCACTCAAATGTTCTAAAGATTTGACTCTTGTCTCCTTATTTTGGCTAATATTGCTCAACACGTTTCAAATTCACAAACAAAATCTTAATGTTTAGGAAATTTTGTTCAATATAAAGTTTAGAAAATCATGCTCAAATAAATTACAAAAACATTAAATTCTTTTCGTCTTGGCAATTTAAAAATAACTTAACAGGTTCATTTTATTTCAACAGCTGTTGATAGTCTTTCTCACCTCTCAGGAAGAACTTGGGATCTACTTTAAAAAATATTATAAAAAAGCACCCATTGAGAAGTCGGTACCTATGGTTGTGTGACACTTGAAACGAATAACAAGCTGATCCGAAGTTAAGACTTCCATTTATTGCATTTCGTCCCCCCCCCCTTCCCCTCCAAAAAAAAAAAAAAAAAGTACACTGAGGATATTGTAATATTGAGTTAATTATTAAAATCACAATGAAACATGACTTGAACCTAACTGTGCTGCTCACTGAAATCTTTATCTGAACATAGAAAATACAAGTTACAACCCTTCTCAGTCAGGTATCAAGAGCTCCATCTGTACTGTTTTGACACTCGAAACGACATTCTCAAAATCAACTAATACCATAAAACCTTCCAGAGAGATCATGAAGCCTCAGGGTGTCTACTGACCTGAAAAGCCTGGAATTTATTTTTATACCTGGGAAAAGCTTGAAATTTAACAACAAACCTGGATTTTTCTCAATCTTTCCTTTTTCACTGCATATAATACAAAAATCTTCACTTTTCTTTAAGGCTTATGTTTTGTGAGTATGTTGATGACAACCACGGGGATATCTGAGCTGAGTTCTGTCACTGCTTCCACTTGCTCGTGACAGATTTTTTTTTTCCTTCCTGTGGCAGAGTTCCCATAGACCTAGAAAGTCTTTAGGTGGAATTTCTATCCATATTTATTTGGCAGTTCGAAAACATTTACAAATCCAGAATTCAGGGAAATGCCGGTAAAGGAAATTAAAAAGTAAGGGACCAGTCAGGGAAAATGGTACTTGAAACTGGCAATCAAGGAAAATTGGGGATTTTGCTCAGGAAGTGAAACTTTTTTTACGTTTCACCTATTTGTTAACATAACCCGATAATTGAAAAACAGGAGAGAGATATTATCAAGGGATATGAATCACACGTTAGTTAAAGGTGAGAACTGGTTCTTTTTGTCAGTTACTGCACATTTTTCTAAACTGGCCTTCTGGTAGGGGATATTAACAGTAACAACTTTTCTTTCTTTAAAAAAATAGAGACTTGGAAAATAATATAAATACACCTGGAATTTAAAAACAAACATCTAATAGACACCTTACTACTGATTATCACTGACAAGAAGTGTCAAACGCTAACCGTCGTGTCTCCTCTGCGAGGGTGCCTTTTTATATTCATAAATGTTCCATTTTCGTGTTTATTATAAATACACTGCTTTTTGTGTCCACTTTCCCCTATCAATAGAGTTTGAACAACTTACCTGATTTGTTTCTAGATTCGAAAGTTGAACAAACGAAGTGAGCAGTCAGTGGTATTTCGGAATGTTAAAGCGGACGAGATTTTTGGTCAAAAATGTATAACTAACACGTACCAAGATTCTCACTTTAAAGCTTTGTTTGCGAACTCACGTCGCCGTCCTACAAAGAATTCGTAAAGACAACTGTTATTTATTTTTGCTTGGGTGGCAAAGATAAATTATAGGAGATGGAGGCATTCAAAAAAATATTCTTTAGTATCGACTTGTTTTAATCTCAATATTTAAGTTATTAGCATGTACACTCATGTCCAAAATGATTGTCGCATATCTATAACTGTCTTCTTGTAAGAATATAATTTGATAATGATTTTGCAGGGTACTTTTAATACTGATACTATGTGTATAATCGGGAAATGTATATTTGTAGTAAGTTTCATAGGAAAAGAATTATAAATACGAAATTAGAATGAGTAAAATGAAATGTTGCCAAATGTACACGAAAGTTTTATTTTCGTTTTATTGTTCTTATTTACTGCCCTTTTGACATGGAATTTGCCACATGCACGTCTTTGCCACATGCACATATTAACATTATAAGAAATACCGAGTGAATTCGTTATCAAATTATATTTCTACAATAACATATTTATAGACACGCGACAATAATTTTGGACATGTGTACATTATCCTCTTTTTTTATGTTTGGTTTTGCTTGTGCTTGCTTTACCCATGTTTGCTTTCTTTCATGTGTAATATTTCGCACAAGAACAGCTCTTGCCTTTACACATCCCCTCTCTGTGTTTCTATTCTCCTAACCTTTCATTTGTCCGTATGCATGTACATCTTAAACATGGTTAAGTAAAGCTCAAAGTTTTATTGCTAAGCTACTTAGAAGTACATTTTTAAATATATATACAGGATAGCAATATTCAGTTGTTCTCATCTTATTTTCGCTGCTATAATTTCAGCGATTAACCTGTCGCCTTTTTCAGAGGAATTAAGAACACTGTTTTAGGTAGAAACATTTTTAAATAAATAAATACGCTTATTCTGGAGTTCAAGAGGTCATCTACAATGCAATTCTGGAAGAGAATGTATAAATTGAATTTGAGAAAAAATACGTTTTTATGATCATAATTTTTCTTCTTGTCAAGGTCGAGTCTAGAAAATACTTCGATGAAGATGTCTTTTAAAAAGTGGTCTTATAGCGACTCATAACTCTTTTGAAGTAGCATTTTACCCTGTGTAAACGTGATAAACTTATGGGGAGAGAGGATGTGTAATCTCCCATATTCTCCTACGGTACATCCTTGCTATTCACCTTGATAAGGGAGCAGTTTTCTGTATTTATGTTTATTTAAAATATAAGTTCCTCTCCTTCCTTAGTGCTTTGATAAAAGCCAGAAACTATGAATTGCTGAAATTATAAGCAGTCAAATTAAGAAGGAAATACTTTAGTGAAGGATTGTGTAAATGGTTCAATGTAATTGTTTGAATATCAAATAATTATATAACAATTAAGTATAGGGTTGATTAATTTGTGTGTGAATTTCATTTGTTCATTGTGCAAAAGTGGTATGAGGTAAAACCGTAGAATTTGGTGTAACTTTAGAAAGGACATAAGTTTTGTCTCGCCATAGAAGCATGTCACTTGTACTAAAGGTTGAAGAGATATAGGGTCAAAGGTCAAATTTGGATTTTTTTCCTTATGGGGCTGCAATGGTAAATTCTGAAAGAGCCTGAAAAAACGTAAATCGAAGTGATAACAAAGAAAGAGCTCTATGGTATGGTTCTATGTCGCAAGGCGACCAAATATGCGTCAATCAAGTGTCAAGATCAGAGGTCACGGTCAGATCAAGGTCATAGGCCATTTGAATACACTGAAAACAACGCAATGTCCGTACCTCTTCATGTCAAATGGGTTCTCAAGGTGACATGTGACCTTGATCTGACAGTGACCTCTGACCGTGACCAGTGATCTGAGACTTGATTGACGCATATTTGGTCGGCTTGCGACATATAATCACACCATAAAGCTTTTTCTTTGTTATCACTTCGATTTACGTTTTCTCAGGCTCTTTCAGAATTTTCCATTGCAGTGCCATAAGAAAAAAATCGAAATTTGACCTTTGACCCTATATCTCTTCAATCTTTAGTACAAGTGACATGCTTCTATGACGAAACAAAACTTATGTCCTTCGTCTAAAGGTACACCAAATTGCACGGTTTTCTCATATACCACTTTTGCACAGTAAACAAATGAAATTGACACACGAATTAATCAACCCTCTGTGTATATATATATATATATATACACTTGTTAAACCCCTACTCTTTGCCAGACCGTAAAAAGAATGCTTTCCACCTAATACGCTATTTTGAAGTGTCCATAGAAACACTTCTTACCGCCTGATACAGAAATTTAAGTTACGTACAGCAGAAATGTATGCCATACATAGGAGAGATGCACCGGAAGAAGCCAAACAATCAGTTCAGAGTGACTACACTTGGAGATAGAATGGTAATTGGCCTAACAACAGATTTGGAGGGCATAAAAAAGCGCCGCAACATTTGATTTTTTTTTTTACTATAGTAAACCTTATAAATGCTAGGGAATGACAGAATTTATGCATTGTAATAAACCTGTAATTTGTTTGATATTTAAAACATAAAATAGAAAATTGATGAATATTTTGTAGCGGAACATCATGGGTGGCGGAAAGTATAATTCCCAACATATTGTTTTTTCTAAATGTCAGATATACGTATTTGATCCAAAACATTTCTGTATGTTCCATTTCATACATCCATTTTTTTAATTCGAAATACTTATTATTGCACCATTTCTAAGAAAAAGAAAGGTCTGGCAAAGGGTTAAAGAATTGTGAGATGTTTCTTAAAGTATGTCAGAAGCAATGTCTCAAAAAGCAATTAATAATAACATAGTATGCAAACTTCTAATACCATCATCACATTAAAAAAAAAAAAAATCCTGCCGGTCTTATCAGACTTGTAGTACACATACTGTGAAAAGTAATCAATGACATTATTTTGAAGGCAATAGGGTACAAATGTCATCCTGTTCTTCGTGGGTGCAATGGATTACTTTGGACTTCCTGCACAGAAAGCTCCCTGAACCCTTCTGTAAAAAGATTGTGGTGTAAATTGGCTACCCAAATCATGTCATCTCTTCTAGATTATTCTCTGTGAGTTGTTTCAGGTCTATGGAAATAACATAGTACCCCATATTACCCCATACTACCCCATATGGAAATAAATTACGGGAAATTCGTGAACTGAAAAGCAACATCGGACGCATCACTACGAATTTTCCGTGCAATATGCCTGCAAAAATGGTGTAGAATTAGATTTTCAGAATACATTCCACTTACTGAAGCAGAGGACGATATCTAAACATTATCTTCAAAGCATATACTGTTGGTTGCTTTTCATAACGAAAAGATGTATATTTAATTATCACTGTTTTCATTCAATCTCCTTTGAAAAGGGTTATGATGATCTTACTTAAGATATTACTGTCAGATGTTTTGTGCATGTCATTGAGCTGTTCTCACTTTATAACTGAATGTTATTCTTTCTATTGCAGAAATACACCATAAAGGATAGTAAGAAATGGATAAGATAGACGCGGCAGAGAAGGAAGCAGGTGAAGTACTGCGATCGCTATTGTCTGTGGAAAGAATAGAGAAGCCTCTGCCACCATCTTCGGAAACCCAAGAGTCCCAAAACGCTATAGTCGTCGTCACGTCCTCAGGGGCGACCCTAGCAACTCTACATCCAGCCCCTCCTTCGACGGATGAAACCGTCAACCATGACCCCAACCAATCGTCCCAGCTCCAAAGTCAACCCAACTGGCATACTCCAGTTCAAGACAATCAACACACTATTTTTACAGCGATTTCACAGAACCAACAAACAGGACAAAACATTCAGGTAACGTACACTCAGGCACCAGGACATAACGCAGCGCCACAGATTATCAATAACCACGAGTCAATGCTTGAGAATTCTCAGGTGATATGGCAGGGACACACTATAGACGTTGAGACACCGACGCCTCAAGAGCAGATCACCTCACAAACACAGACGGATTCCACGGGAGGGGAGGAAACGGTGTATGTTGATTCTACGAATGGAGAACCGAAGAAAGCAGCCGCTGTCAAGCGGAAAAAACGGAAAATTGCAGACTTCATGGCGGAAGGCATTGATCCTACAAAGTTAGAGGACAACGCCCAACAGGTGAGGGAAAGATTCGGGAAGGGTTGTGAGTGCCAAGAAGAGAACTGTTTTAAAGGTTTGAACGCGGAATATGTTTATCGGCACAGGTTAAATATCGCTGAACTGACGAAAGCTGAACACGATATGTACCTGATGGGTGTTACGATGGCGTGTTTATCGAACCCTGAAGAAACAGTGCGTCACAAAGAACGAAAGCGGTTGCGAGCCCAGTATGTGTTCCATGGAAAGAAAGTGTGCTTAGAAGCGTTCTTGTATTTGGAGAACTGTACCCACTATCAACTGAAGAGGATCAGAAAGCACGTGATGTTGCATGGGGTAACACCGAGGATTCATGGGAACTACGGAAAGAAACCACACAACACGTTTTCGTTAGACATCTACCAGCACGCGACTTCCTTTCTTCAACGGTATATTCAGTGTCACGCGCCCCAGCAGAACCAACAGAAAGTAAAGGGGAAAACGAAGAACGTTCCCATCTGCCTCCCGGCAGAAATCACACGAAAGACTATCCACACGGCATACAAACAACATTGTGAACAATATGAACCTCACATAAAAGTGATGGGATACTCAACTTTCCGCCATTTTATGAAAGAACAATTTTCTCATGTGAAGTTCTGTAAACCTGAAAAACCTGTGAATCAGGCCCTCATTTCAGGCGTTGGCAACGCTACCACTCTTCGTATAGTGCAAGCGCAACAGGTACCTGAGCAAAAGACTCAGTTGTCAATGCAAAATGGTCCGGAAGTGGAATCCCAACAGCCGCAAGAGCAACAGTCAATCGTTACAATATCTCATGCTCCGCAGTCATCCGTTTCCCAGACGTCGCTTTCTCAGCCTCAAACAGGAGCAACGGTCATCGCCCAACAAGTGGCGGCCATTCCTATTGTTGTCTCGGCAACGCCATCTCTAAACCAGGCGACGGAAGGAGGGGAGCAGCCACAAACGCTCACTACATTTACAGACCAAGTATCGCAACAGACGTTCGTTGTGGCTCCCGTGTCACAACTAATTCAACCATCGGGGCAGAATCAGACGGAGTTCACAACCTGTCAGCTCCATGAGATGGTCGCCTACCAACAGATTCCTCAGCAGGAAATGACGGTGACGCTCACGCAACCCACCATCTCAGTGACCACAGTTCCAGCGTCGCAGGGACAGTCAACATATGCATTCGCTAGGTTGTGAGGAACAGTGCCTTTCAGGTGGTTGGTTCATTTACCCACAAAATAATCTCGTTTTTGTAGATGATCTCCAGCGTAGCTTATGACATTTTCGATAGTTGTGAGTAACTGTAAGGGTTAGTACACTTGAGTGTGTTGCATACACACATTCCCGAGTTCAATTCCCAGGAATGACACATAATTTGGATCCACGTGTCATGTAGACTCGATACAAACAAACAAGTGACAGGTTTAAGAAATTTACAGTTACGAGGGATTGTCAAATGAAAAGTTGTAAGTGCGCTAAAGTGTAGAAGCAACGCGCATTGTTGTGAAAGTTTCCGAAAACGGCAGATAAGGTTTTAAGAGGATCGAGTCATATGACTCTTCCTCATAACTCGCTCTATGGCTTGAGGTACCAACATGTTTACTCCGCAGGAAGTCCCTACTGGATTCTTTCTGTGCTAACGGAAACGTTTAGTTTCAAAATGTAGCATGTGTTCCTAAGAGTGATAAACATGTTTTGAATCATGTACAGTCTTGTTCAAAAAGATCTGGCCACCTTCTACTTTTTAAACGTCGAGTTCACAGTATCATAAGTACAAAAAGTATTCAAAAGAAAAGTCAAACACTTACTTCATTAATTACGTTTGTAAGAATTTTGTTGTATGGTTTCCACCGCTTACTATGCAGTCTTGTTTATCAGTCTGTCTCTCACGTTAGGTTCAAATCACTGATTGAACATAGTTTACACTTTTGATGCAAGGGGTCTAAAATTGAAATAAGACATCTCCATAAACTGGTTGTTTTTGTAGATTTTTTTTTTCCTGCGATTTCTTCATGATAGAGCTGACGATTTAAGATTTTTTCCGTTCTTGCTAAGAATGTGAGAGAGTACAGACACAAATTATTAGCAATGCTAGTATTTTCACGTGAAAATTGAAGAAAAACACAAATTAAAGAAAGAATACGTGTGTAAACTTTTCAATATCTGAATAACTTTGTATTCCATTATATTCTACGTACTGTCAGAGTATTTCAGTACTTTGTATGGAAACCATTGACTTGACATATTGCCTGGATTCGTTTTGTCATCTGGTTTATTAACGTACAGTAAAAGTTCTTTATTTCTGGATCACCGTGCCATACATTATTCACCACTTCTATCAGATGGTTTCTTGAAGTTGGATGCTGCTCCCTAACTTTTTCCTTCAGGAAGTGTTTCGTTTTGATTTTAGATTGTTAATGACACAAGTCTACTATATAATGGGTTTCCTCTACGCGATACAAATCTTCGTAAGGCAGCAAGAAAAGTTTCAGTACTAGTATCACTTAGAAGCTCAAGATGTATGGCTTTAGTAGTCAAACAGATAAAAAGAGTACAATATAACATTTATAAGCGCGTTGGTCTTTAAGCTTATTAGATTTAACTAACATAGGTCCAGCCTAATCAGTTCCACAAGTGATAAGAACATTACGAAAAGTAACTCTAGCCAAAAGCAAATGACCCATGTACTATGTAGCCGTGTTCTTTTCAAATCGATGCCATTTTACACAACCTTTTATTATACGTCTCTGCCTCGTAGAATCCAATATCTTTGATGTAAACTGGCTAATACCAGCTCTGCACCTCCATGGAATGTTTGTAAATGTTCATACTGTACTAACAACTCAACGAAATTATGTTTACTGGGAAGCACCATTTTTGATCTAAAATTTGGGCATTACGTAGTCTACCTCCTACACGCGGAACTCCGTGCTCATCTAAGAAAGGATTGAAACACAGTAATCTACTTTTATTGCTGTTTTTTTAAATTCTTAATTTCTGTCTGAAAACTTGAGGCTTGCACTAGTTACTTCAAGCTCTCGGAGAACAACATCTGCACTGTTTAATTGAGAGTTGATATGAAACCACTTATTTATAGGAAGAGATTCCTGAATTTCTACTACTCGATTAGTTACGAATGTTTACTGCCTGCTGGGAGAAAAAGACAACCATGACAATACTATTGTAGAGTCTGTAAAAGCCAATGCATCATCCACTGAGAAGAGGAACGCCTCTTTTACTACATTAATCAATCTAGTTAAACAAAGACTGGATGAGTTCATTCTTGACTACATCACAAGATCCAGCCCGGAAGGCCATGTTTCGTTTTAATTTTAGGTTATGAATGACACAAGTCATTATATATAAAGTGGACTGTAATTATCTTAAATAAATGTTACACCTTAGCTTCGATTACACATAAAAACAATTCAGTGCCACCGAACGTTCGCGTTGCATGACCTTGTACACCGTCGTCGAACCTCTCACATTCTAACTTCTTTCTTTTCAATGTTACCAGGTATTATGTACCACTATAACTTATGTAGTATATGTACAAAAACTTACTAAAAGTACATAAAACCCAACAGGAAGGCCCAGAGAGATGGGCCTTCATATCTGGGTTGTTTCCAGGCCACGGAAGGACTCTGATGCGTTTGGACATAGTCTTGTGGCACGGCGCACCATCGTGCATAAAAGTCGAGTCCCCAGATGGAAACCATTCACGTAACTATGGCAAAAGATGTTCTTTGATAACTTTCTGATATTTCTATGCGTTCATGTTTCCGTCTACTACACAGTGACGTCCCGTTCCTTTCACACTACTGCAGCTTCATATCATCATTCGTGTTGGATATTTCATACTTTGTCTTACACAATCTGCCTGAAGGGCTTCACCTTCGATTCTTCTCAGATACTGGGAGTTTTCCTCTTCTGCAGAAATTGTGGTCTCATCACAATACAACTGTGGACAAATGGCCATGTTTTAATGACTTTAAAGTTACTGAAATCCATATGAATTACAGTAAAATTCGTTCAGTAGCTAACAATACAGGCAATCTGTACATTTGCAATCTATCTTAATTGATAAATTAAGTTATGTATTATTACACTCAAATGACAAATAAAATATCAACCTACCTTTCCCTAATCATTAGTTGTCCAATGCTAGTTATTTCTGGCCCATCTCGATGAAACATGGGGACTAGCATTTGAAAGCATTCCCTGTAATTGTGTAGAAGTTGCGTGACAATTTTTTCTTGATACTCTTACCAGCAGTCTTGTCTGCAGAGGCTGATTGGAATGATTTTCAGCCGCAGGCACCTTTACGTTTTAGTGACAGTGCATTCCCATGGCTTAAGTTTTTTGCAAATCTTGTAACAGAATAATGTACTGTGTGTAAAGCAAGTTTACCCACCCCAAAATATTTGAGGGAAGTGCAATAATAATAATAATAAAATAAAATAAAACTGTTTAGGGAATGCAATTTTTTTTTCTTAAAAAAATGGTTTGATATAATAAATGAAAAACAACTATTTGTATAAATTTAAGTGATGGTAAAAACGAAAATTTTAATAGAAGCGTTAACCTTCTCCGTGGCAAATTTACGTTTTCTTTTTACACTCATTGAAGCAAACTGAAATTACAGTGTATATTTTGAAAAATATATGTAGATGTATATATTTTTAAAAGTTTGATTATAAAGTATCTTAAGGGTCCAAATAAATGTTAAGACGAATAATGATAATTTTATCTCAAACAAATCAATAAGTGTCCCTAAAGTATACCAAAGTTCGATGTTGTACCGTATACTGTACAAATCCACTGAGGAGGTTAAATATTTGAAATTGATATTTGTAGATTTACATTCCCTTGCTTGTGAAACTAATGAGTTCTTTTTTTATGGTCACTTGCCGCTTCAGTGACTCGTTCTAAATACATGGCCTAACACTGCCCACCATATATATTTAGATATCTTCCACCACCAAACAGTTTTATATTATTAATTACTTTGATTCCCGGAAGGAAATCACACCTCCCACCCTGAAAGAGAGACAATACAGGTTTAAAATCTGTACTTACCACACAGCCTGATGAAAAAGGATTCAAGAGAAATAAATAATAATAACAGTACTCCTCTTTTCCTGGGAATGAACACGATATCACGTTTATTCTTGCTTATCAACCAATCTGATTAAAATACCCTACAAATTTCTTCCATAGGGAAACTAATATTGATGTTCATTCAAAATAATAGTAATAATAATAATAATAATAATAAAGAAATGTTTGTGCACACTATAAATTGAACTGATGGACATGATCTTTCTTGAAGAGTCTTAAAGAAATACAAATGGAAGTTCCTATAAACTGCATAGTTTATGGAGTAAAATATCTGTGTCCCGCTAAACACTTATATTTTTGATTTTATCTCACATGATCTTCACTAACATAACATTTATTTTCCCCGGGTAGGATTGACCTTATGCTTTCACACTGCAGTACTGCTAAACAAGTTATTAAAGTACATCTTCCCCGGATATAGATATCATTGTATGGTAGACTTCTTACTTTATCTAGAAATAATTAATGTCTCCGAAGAGTTTAGTTCCTGGAGAAATAGTAACTGATGCACTGAGACTAGTAACACTGTTCTTTCTATTGTAATGACTAATTACTCAATTTTCATGTCCTGAAATATTCTTTTTTTATTATTTTATTTTATTTTATTTTTTATTTTCAATAAAAGCACAAACTCGCCACCGAAAACACAGGCATTAGCACCAGTCTTCCAATGTTGCATTGACTGTTATTTCTCACTATAGCCTTCTGCTCAGTTTTGTCTGGGAGGGGACTTTCCTCTTCACACTTGAAACAATCACACACCAACTGACCCTCTTTTCTCCCTTCAGTCGTTTCCTTCAAACTGTCGCTTTCTCTCTCTCCCCCGCGACTCCATGCCACATATCCAATTTCGGAAAGGGACGCTGTCTGCCCGTTGATTCCTTTCATGCTGACTTAAAAAAATATATATATATTGGGAAAAACTAGGCTTTACTTTCGTCCGTTATTAGAATGTCACTTCCAGGTAAGTCACTCTACATACAAAGGCAACTATACTAGTACATCTATCTACATTTTATATACATATTTCGTATGTTTAGGCTTAACATCCTTATGAAATACCAAGGTTATCACGGAGAAGACTTTCGCTCAAAGGGACACCTTGAATCGCTATTTGGTTTACACTTGAAAGATGGGTTTTGCTTCGACCGAGAATTGAACACGGGGCCCCTTGATTAAAAGGAGAAAAGTAGATAAACGTAATGCGGATGGTTTGATATGTGGAAACGTCACCATTAAGTTCACACGATTTAAAGGGTTTTTCGTTTTTTGTTTTTTACCAACTGGTTTAAACCAGTCAACCCTGTTGCTGCGTAATTTCCATGTATACTCAACGGCGTTTTTCCAATTATTCGGGAACACTTTCTCGATCGCCTCTATTACTAAATTTTTCACGTCATCTACACGAAATGTTTTATTATGTTGAGCCACATAACCTTTAACTTGAGCCCAAATTAACTCAATTGGGTTAAAATGGCACTGATATGGTGGAAGTCGAATAACTGTATGCCCGTGAGCCTCAGCAATTCCATCGATTTCATATGATGGCTGTCTTGGCTTATAGATTTTTAGTAATGCTATTAATTCGGTTTTTTTCATATCTGGTGATACTCCAAGAACATTAGTTTTTTTCAAGCCACCTTATCATGTCCTCCTTTTTGCTGTTCGTATTCTGAGGTTTATTCGTTTGAACGGAATGATAAGTCGCGTTATCAAGCACTATTACGGAATTCTCGTTAATATTTGGAAGTAAACTACTAACAAACCCGTCCTTGAAAGTTGTGGAATTCATTTCCTCGTGAAAATCACGAGTGCTCTTTGATTTAAAAAGCAACATTGCCTCAGATACGAATCCGCGCACAGTTCCGACATGAAGCAAAATAAGTCGACTTCCTTTGCCAATAGGTGTCTTCATTGTGCCTTCAGATGTATCGTCTGTCCACGCACTGCTTCTCGTGTGTCCTGCATTCACCCATGTTTTGTCCAGCCATACTAAGTTTTCCGGGTTTCATTTTCATCATCACTCTCAGAAATTTGCACCGACCCGCAACAATATCGCTTCTTTCCATAAGAGCTTTTCTTCCAGAGAATTTCTTCCACCTAAAACCAATTTGCCTTAACACAACACTCAAGCTTGTTTTCCCTCCCTCGAAAAGCCCTGCTTCTTTCAAGGACTTGAGAAGCTTACCGCGAGTCGGAAATTCTTTCCTTATATAATATTGATAAATGTGTTGCCTTATTGCGTCATTCTGGAAACAATCTAGAGGTGTTTTAACATTCGGTCGATTTCTTTTTTTTGCCTTTAGTAACCAAAACCGCCGAGGGAGAATTGAGTTCTTCAAGACATTTTTCTTTTGTTATGTTCTTAACAGTAGACTTTCCCACACGAAGGGCGTCAGCCACTCTGTCCACCAGCCTCGTCATAGGGAGAAGAAGGCCACCATTATCTCACTCTTTCTCGAAATATTCACGAAGTCTGTATATCAATTATCGGCTTTGTCCTTTATACACTCCTATTTTCTTTGATTTCGTTTCTGAAGAACTAGCCATTGTCACTACGTAATTACAACAATATTCTTTTAACAACACACCCAAACACACAAAAAGAAAAGAAAAAAAGCACAAAGTTGCAAAAAGCAAACACAATCTCAAAGCACTTTTCACTCAACAATGCACAAACAAAAGGGAGAACACGAAGCGGCAACAGCGTTTAGTTTCCGTGTCAGAGAGGTGACAGCTCGGTCACTCATTGGACCTTATGGCGGAAGGGAAGGGGGGGTTAGTGTAGTATCAATCCTCGCTTTCTTTATTGTATAGCTGTCAGAGCCAGAGATACAGCGGCCCTAGTATAGTTATATGATTGATAAAAAAAAAAAAAAAATTAAAGGTATTACAGAAGACATGTCAAAATACTCATATGGACTAACATAGTATAGCTTAATACACCTGTTATCATTTGAAAGTGATTATTCGGTTGGGTGGCATCGTCCACTATCAGGTGAGAAACACAACAGTCCTCCCAGATGCCAAAGTAATTACTTTACAAGATGAATTTTACACTTGCTTCAAATGGAATGTGGGCGCGTTAGAGTAATATATTTACAAGTACGGAAATTCCAAGAGCATTTGGAAAATTATATATTTAAGTGTATATGAAATAAAAGAAATACAGTGGCGTATTTAGGGGGGGGCTTCCGGGCTTAAGCCCCCCCGAAATCTTACTTACTGTAGTAAAGTATATGAAATATCTTGCAGAATTTTCACATTTTCAGGCAAAGCCCCCCCCCCCCGAAAGTTAGCAAAGCCCTCCCCGAAACAAAATCGTAAATACGCCACTGGGAATACCAATATATAAAATGAAAAATTTAAATGTCAGTATGCAAATGGATAACATATTTGCATTTATAAAATATAAATTTGCATATTAACTCTTAAATTACACTTGGGAAAGGTGTGCCTTTCACAACTGACCTCTGCCTTTCTGCTAGAGTCCAAATTATCGCTTGTTTCTTTGGCTACA
This sequence comes from Thermobia domestica, assembly GCF_964235325.1. Lineage (NCBI taxonomy): Eukaryota > Metazoa > Arthropoda > Insecta > Zygentoma > Lepismatidae > Thermobia > Thermobia domestica. The sequence goes on along the minus strand of NC_137457.1, from coordinate 333,861,308 downwards.
CAATTTTCTCGTTACTCATTGCTCCAAAACCACAGTTCACTATTTAGAACTATTTCAACTATTTAGAAGGGACCAGACCACTATGAGCCCTGACATAAATACCTGAAGCTGGTCAGTTGACATTATCTCTTCAAATGTTGCCAGGGGCACAGTGGCTTAATGGTATAGCGCTTACCTCTGGTGCGTGAGGTTTCTGGTTTGATCCCCGACTAAGTTTGTGGTGGACAACATGCTGTCCGTGGGTTTCGTCACACTTTCTCATTCCACCAATTCTCCCATCATCACTCACTCGCTTTAATCGTCGCCTCCCTTAGCCTAACATACATAATCCTGGGACGTTAAAGTCTAAGATTTCTTTTTATTTTCATTTCACATGTTGCCAGTAGTTTGTGTGTATACCTCACATTACATTAAGAAGAAATGTTAGACTTTTGTTGCTAACACACAAAAAAAATACTTCTTTAAAAAGATAATGTATCATCAAAGGAACTTGAGTTATTTTTCCAATATGGATGTTTCATATCTATTGATCCAGCTTCAAAGATTAACCACATTCTTGAAATTGCTCGTCTGTATCGAATAATAACATGTATAACGCAGAGTAAATAGCTTCCGGGCAATGGAGAAAGAAAGACGAGCCATGTACGAGATAGATGCTTTCTGTAGAGTTCTCTATTGGATTGTTTACATACTTCCTCGCAGCAAAGCAAATTTTAGTATGTTTTTTTTTTATTATTATGAATAAGCAGGCTGTGTAATGTATTCTGCACCGTCGCAATAATTTGAGGGAAGTTAAGTAGGCGCTCATGTGTAATATCGTTTGCTTTTATATGATCTTACAAGTTTAATGTTCTGGCTACAATTAAACATCTCAAGAGAAGATGCATGTTTCTTTTGCTTAATTCCGTTTATAAGTGAGAATATAGAACTTCTAAAAGGGAGAGGGTGGCCAGTTTTATTTGATTGTAAGATTGTACAATCAGTCCTCTTACTGATACTGTTATCAGATCTTTAGGATTACAAAAGACTAAAAATAAGTCGTAAGATATATATATAACATTACAACATTAATCTTAAAAAAAAAAAAAAAAAAAAAAAAAACCCTGCCAAACTTTCAACGGAAAAGTGACTGATAAGTAGCCTTCACACTAGGATCCTGTGAGCCGCTTGCGTGAGATGCAGCTGCTAGCTTTACATTATCTTAAATATACGCCTTCACACATGCGCTTCGGTTTAAAGGTTTCACTACATCGAAATTAAAGTACCGCTAATTTGAGAGTTTTTCTGTAATATCTCCAAAACAAATAAAAATATTTGAAAAGCAGAAACGTAGTGAACGAGACAATACTATTTTGCATGTGATACCTTTATCACAATTTACCTATCTGCTTTTGGTATGCCGCTATTTACAGAATCGCAAAAAATGCTAAATCTATCTACGGTTGCAAATCGAAAGCAGATAGATGAATTGTGATAAAGGTATCACATGCAAAATCGCATTGTCTAGTTCACTACGTTTCTGCTTTTCGAATATTTTTATTTGTTTTGAAGATATTACAGAAAAACTCTAAAATTAGTGGTACTTTAATTTCGCTGTAGTGAAGACCGTTAAGTGAGCTGCTATGAAGATCACCCCGCCAGTAGCTGGCTCGAGAAAATAACACGCAGTCTTATGAGAGCTTTTCACACGTGAGCGTGAACTCGAAATGGAGAAAAGTGTACATATATTTGATGTTGAAAATTTTTCTCATTTTGGTATTACTCGGATGAAATGCACATTTTGTACTATTATACAGTTTGTCAAACGAAGATATAGACATTCTGAAGTAACTGAAAAATTTTCTTTCATCTTCTCTCACTTGAGGAAACAGACTGTGAAATGAACATTCTCCCAGTCTTGATCGATTTATAGGATGAATTCACATTGTTATGTATCTTCTTTTCCTTTATTTCTTGCAGTTTATCGCGAAAATTAAAGCTGCAATTCTGACTCTAGCATGGCTGTCATTTTGGTATCACAATCTTTTGAGCCGCTCCGTATTCAATGCCTTCACACTACAGGTTCACATGAGCGGCTCACAAGTTCCTAGTGTGAAGGCAGTCTAAAAAAAATTAAAATAATCTAGCTAGATCTTGCTATTGGGAATGTTCACATGATTATTCAGAAAGATTTACTGTTGTATTTTCTTAAAAAAGCAACAAAAGTAATGTCTTTTTTTTTTTAAATGAGAAAGACTTCGCATGTATATCTATCTTCCTGTATTAAAATCTTATACACACATAATGCATAAAGTGGATATGAAGATACGGGATGATTTTGAAAGAAGAGCGGGAAATTTTGAAAATTAAGTAATTTAATGAAAACAAATGTTTAAAAGAAATATATTTTTCTCATTTAATAGTAAAAGTAATGCCATTTTAGAATACTTTTTTTTGTTTTGTTTTGTTTTGAAGATGACATCTTGCAGGTGAGTTCCTTCTCTACGCAAATATTCCTGCAATCTCTTCGTTACCTTGTTCATGGTTTTACGCAACATCTCAACCGGAATTTCGGGAATTGCTTCTCGGATTTTGGTTTTCAATTCTTCCATTGTATAGCAGGTCGACTAAGGTGATTCCACAAAAAGAAATCACAGACTGATAAATCAGGGGATCTGGGAGGCCATTGAATGCCACCATTTTTCGAAATTTCACGTTCCCCAAACAATTGCGTACCGCAGCCATCGATATTCGTGTTGTGTGGAACGTCGATCTATTTTGTTGAAACCAGCCTGTGTCAGTATGTGGAAATCTCTATAGTTGTTGCACAACAAAGGTTTTAAGTATAGCGACGTAACGATTCGCTGTGAGTTAATCGCATGGCACGATGTCGTTAACAGGCTGGCGTACGTTATTCAGTGTTATCAGACGCCCACTGTTGCCAACACAACTTTCAAAATTTCCCGTTTCTTTGAGTCACCCTGTACTATGCAGCCCAACAGCATAAGACTATCGTAATTCAAAATAGGTTTTAAATTGTTATGAAGTTTTAATGTATAATAATTGTACTTCTATTAACAACTTTTTTTTTTAACAATAATTAATACTGTAGAGAAGGTGATAATATGGCAGGGTCTTTTTGTTTCAAATTATAAATCAAGCTCTCTCACATTGTCAGCATTAATTATTACTGTAAATTAAAGTACGAACCTTTCGATTTTGCTTCCTGTGTTTGGAATATTTAGTTGTAACCATATGAGTAATGAGAAAATATTTTTAAAAAAAATGTTCCACAATGGAGCCTAAAAAAAAGACGGGTGGTAATATGGAAAAAGTTGGTTCCTGAACATAAACATAACAAGGCGAAAAGTTAAAATTAGTTTCTAAAATATATATAGTGGCTTCTGTAACACACAAAGTGAAAAAGTAACTGGCTGGACCTGGACTCGAACCCAGGACTTCCGGCATACCGTTCCGACTCGTTAACCACTACGCCACCCACCAGTCAGCTTCCTGGAACAGTCACCCACTCTCGAGGTCGGTGCTCTCCATTCGAACCATGTACTTTGTACCACAGATCACTGCTGTGCTTGGATGATCTCTATGTCCATATATCGGTTGTGATTTCACATATGTATTAATGAAAGAGAAAACAGCCGATTTTTTTAACATACTAGATCCTCTGTAGATGTGAATTCTATAACACACACACCCGGGGTCGAGTCCCCCTTCAGTCAGTCACTTTTTCACTCTTTGTATGTAATAGAATTCACATTCACGGAAGATCTTGTGTGTTAAAAAAGTCTGTTGTTTCGTCTTTCATTGATGTACATAAGTAGTGGCTGTTCAATAGATAACCATGTTCGTTTATCACGGTATCGTAAGGATATTTATGTGTCTTTAATTCCAGTTCCGGTGTGTCGAGAGTAGAGATCTGCACGGGCGGAATTTTTCGACCCGAGCCCAATCCAGCCCGAATGTGCCTAGGCCCTGCCCTGCCCGGGCTCGAAAGGTTTTTGGAGATTTTCGGCCCGAGCCCGGCCCGGCCCGATAAGTTTTTAAAATTCTTGGCCCAAGCCCGGCCCGGGCCCGATAAATTTTAAAAGTTTCATTTTGTAATATTTTTCACGGGCACACTGCTTCAACGTTTGCCCTTATTCTAATTATCGTTTAACGAAAGTCAATAATTATTGCAATTAATCGGCCCCGGCCCGACCTGAAGAGAAATCAGTGTCGGCCCGCCCAAGCCCGGCTCGTGCAGGTCTCTAGCTCAGCATCCCGTGCAGGTCTCTAGTCGAGAGTTACAAGATTTTCCTTGTTGAAACATCTTTGTATTTCTTCCGATATTCCAGCAGGTTTTCTAGTAAATTTTACGTTTTTAAAACGGTTCGTGAAGTGATCAAGTCAAACACGACCCGCTATGTTATCCTTCAAGGCTTTTTCTTACCAATGGGTCAGTCTTTGTAGACCGTGCTTCCTAATTACTGCAAAAAATGTACTCCCCATAATAATGTATTTGACCAATACTTGGCCTAACTCACGGAAAGGAAGGCTAAAGAGTGTTTATTTCAGCACTTCGAAATGCTTAGTTGCTTGTATTACTTCTATTGTCTTCTTCTTAACCGCAGTTACTGCCTGTTTCATACAATCCTCATTCTATGGTTTTTGTTTTTGAGGAGGCGGTCACTGTCGGTTCTAGCATCTTTCTAAGCATCTTTGAGAAAACCACAGCGTACACCTTCAGATTGGGAGACTCAGGTTTGATGCTCGTGTGGTTCGGATTCCACGTGAAACTGTAGGTGAACATCCCATGTAGCCTCGGTGCTGAAAGGGACTGTGAAGTCAAAACTAAATCATCTGGGGACACGGTGGCTGAGTGGTGGAGTGCTTACCTCTGGTGCGTGGGGTCCCTGGTTCGATCTCTGGCGAAATAAGTGTGTGGTGAAGAACATCGTGCTTGTGGGTTATTCAGGGTGCTCCCGTTTCCTCCCACTTTCTGATTCCATTAATTCCTCTATCAACACTCACTTGCATTAATGATCCGTCTCCTTTAGCCTAATAGTAATAGTCGTGGGACGTTAAACTCAAAGATATCATTTCAAAGATTTTCAAAACCAAATCAAATCAAATGATTCCATATTACTACACCCTCCATGTTTTCGGAAAACCTTTCCAAACTGACCCTTAAAATGTTGGTGCGTATAAAGTACCAATTTCCTACACCAGTCCGTACTTTATAACACCCAGTATTGTAATCTATCTTACCTGCTTTGCAGCATAAAAAAAAGGAAAGAAAAAAAAACAAGAAATTTTGATGACACCTGAAACAATACACATCCATTCATGTCCACGTTTTATAATAGACTGCGGCATCTCCTCTAACATGCAATGTGGGATTCCATGGTGCTACTTTCCACAATACCAATGTTTTGCTAGGGCTCATGTGTGGAAAGTTATAGCGAATCCTATATTATAACCGTCTTTAGATTGATTTTTGGTAAATGTTCCACCTTATGGAAAATATAATGGGAACATAGGTAAAACATATGTTTCATCTGTTTGTGATATTTGCCCGTTTACACTCAGCTTAAAAGAGATCTTACGTAAATAAATTGGTCACAGATGAGTACTTAACCAGTAAAATTATGACAGCTGCTTGCTGCCCGAAACAGTATTTTGACATTCTTATAACTCTGGTTCTGTTGTTAGTTACCTTGTGTAAATAGTTAACCAGAAGCAATACATTGTACAAACAATGAAGAGCTGTATTATTTTGTAATGATATAAATTGTAATATTTTTGTGCCTTCGAGCGTTACTTCGAGGTATTATGGAAATGAAAAAAAAAAATGAAATGTAATTAATAAATGTTCCTATTGTGTACAAATTTGATCAACAAATAAATGAATATGGCATTATTAGACTTTTCATTGTGTGTAGTTTCATAATTATGTTTTACTAACTTTGTTAAAAGTTCATTAAAATTATTTACCACAAAAGTATTTAAAATTATGTAATTGTGAACGTTTCGGCAGAAAATTCTTGCCTTCTTTATCACATATCTTTTCAGGAAACTAACGGTTTCTGTGTGACTATATTTCAATAATTATCTTCTTCTGACTAGGGTTGTTTTTCCTATTTCTAGCTAGTGGCGAAGCGTGTTGTAAAAAACGGTAAACACACACATATATATATAAATAGATAGATAGATATTTGTAGAGTATTTGCTTTTTAGTTCTGATATTTTATACTGTATAAAGGATGCTAATATACACTAATCACTATTCCAAGTAAGATGACCCCTGATAATTCATAAATATAGTATTAATGTTTAAGTTTTCAATAGTCTTTGTAATAAAGGATTACTCTGTTCCTTTAAGTATAACATTTTATAATTAATGAAATTTTGCTAGAAATGGGGCATTAGTTCCCCATACCCTCTTTAGGGATAGTCATTTCTAAATATCTTAGAAATGAGCTGTAAAGTTAAACCTAATACCAAATAGGACCTGACTTACCTAATACCTTAAGTCTTCTAAATGTTCCATACCCTGTTGTTCAATTCGGCGAAAATATTAATATCTCTTTCTTTGGATTCAGGGATCCTACAAAGCTTCCACACCAGGTTCTTTATTGTAAGTGTCCGTAATTCAGGAAGTGTTCATAATCTGTCATGCTGTTCGTTAAGCAAGTTTTCGCTTTTCAGGGCACTCAATGAATGTTTTCGAAAAACTGAAGTTGATGGAATGTTCAATACAGTGGCGGCTAATGTTAGTGTTGCAGCGTTGCGCAACGACCAAAGTATTTAAAATATATATATATATATATATATATATATATATATATATATATATATATATATATTATCAATAGTAGTAAAGAACAGAAAAAATACTTTTTAATACTTGCATATATACACTTTAAATAACATATTTTTTTACTTCTGTAACTGTCCGTTCCGTTAATCCGTTTTAAAAAGCGAAAAATAATCCGTCACAGAGTCTCTAATTTACATTGTGTTGCAGCGAGCATGCAACGACCAGATTCCTTTAGCGCGGCAATTGGAGCAAATGTTAAGTCTCCTTTCCCCTATCTCAGAAGTTAAAGGGACTGGTCGTTGCAGTGCTTCTGCAACAGAGGACGGTTTCCAGTGAACGAGAAGGTTTTTCGCGCTAAATAAGATTTCTAAATTTTATTTCTCTAGCAATTAACAACTGGAATTTGTTTTTATGCATTCATATTTCTAAATTACAGGACCATACTGAAGCAAATCAATATAATGACAATTAAAAAAAGTGGTTGCAAAATCACAAAATAAGGAAGAAAATATCTAGTAGAGGAGAAAACAAATGAAAGTAGACCCGCATTTACAAGTTAATTCTTAGCTTATATTGTAATGAAGGCTTCTTCTACAGTAATTTGTGAATCAAATATTAATAAGTCTGTATGCAGAATCGCTCCCCTCCCCCCACTGTGGATAGTATTTTAGTATAAACATATTTTTTTTTATACTCTTGATAATTTCCACATAAAACTGTATGATGGGGAACGCCACATTGAATTTGGGACTAGTTAGCAATGCTCAGGGGCGTAGCCACGAGAGGGGTCCACCGGGTCCGGACATCCCAAAAATTTCGAAACTTGACTAACATTTGTAAATTTTCTTAGCGAACTATACTTGTTTAACAGAGAAACGATTGATGTAGGTTAAATATTTTGTTTTACGTCTCATCATGTACTCTTCTTATAAAAATAATCGTTCTATATTTTTTTCTAAAAATATAGGTGACAGTAAGTAAGAATTACTTATCGTCTTTTCGGGTGTAGTATAAGACAGGTTCCATGTTATGTAGACGTATTCGACCTTCCTCAAATACTTTGGACCCCTCCCAGTTAACATTTATGGGTGTAGAACTGGCAGTGCTGTTTGTTTTGATGTTCTTTGATTTTTTTGGCTTCTGTTACATGCTGATCCTTCATCTGGCGGGTTTCGAGGTTTCCTTTCCAGAACATATCACTTTGGTAAGCATTGTTTTGCCTCATGTGGAAGTATATTGTGTTCATCGTGCATTGTGTAACAAGCAAGACGGATGATTAGGAATGTAGTTTTTTCTTTTACGCACATGTGTGTGTGTTGATGTATGAATATGTGATATTCGGAATTCATATACCAGTACCTATTTTGTATCAGTTGGTTTGGCTTTTAATTATTAGGTTTAATTTTATTGTGTGTGCTTTAATTCTGTAAATAACCTACAAATTCTGAATGAATTGTATACCATGACTTCTGTAAATAACTTACAAAAAACATTGACCAGCTTTCAACTGAGGAAAAATTTGCAATTAAGGCTTAGACAAAACAAGCAAAGGGCAATTCAGGAGAGTGTTCGAAAAAAAAATCCAGTTTAAGTTTACAGGATATCTTATGCAGTAGTGTTGTTTGCACCAGATACATTTCCTCAATTTATTTTAAATTTTCCTGGATAAACTGTGAATAAAGTGTGTTCAATGTACATTTTTTTATAACACTAATCTCTGCTACGAACTCTCTTCAGTCAACGCTGAAGAGGAATTCGGATCACTGTCAGGGACTGAGTTTGCTAGAATGAATCGTTCGAAATAATCTAGAAAAAATATTTAGTGAATCTACAAAACTTCTGAAATTAATATTAACTGTACCTATGGCGTTATCAAAAGGCGAAAAGTTTTTTTCCACATAAGAAAGTATTGACACTTTCAAGGAATTGAATGTCCCAAGAAAGGTTATCACCATTGGTTATGCTTTCCATCGAAAAAGACCTGACAATAAGAATACCAGAGTTCAACCATCATGTATTAGACAGATTTGCTCCAATCAAAGAGAGGAGAATGAACTTACTAATTAATTAAGGTGGTTAATCGGATAAAATGCTCTGCATTTTTTATTTTTTAAAAATAGAATTTTATTTAATTTAACATTTCACATAGCATTTGCATCTAAAGTTATGTTGATTAGTCAGTGAGTCAACTTTATATCTTCTGTCTCTTATCGTTCGTACTGCAACACACGAAACCACAATCCACCGGCCGCCACTGGTTCAATACCATATTTAGCAGCTTTGTTGTCTCTCTGATATACGTTTTAAAGTTCATTACTGAGAATATATTTCAAGTATTCGGGAAGAGAAATGTGTTGATTACTATCGGAACATAAGTTGATAAGTTCATTTTTAAGCTGATCTGAGCAAAAAGTGCTAGGAAAGGTGGATATCAAGTCATTCAGTTTGCCGTATGGAAGAAGTTGTTGATATATACTAAATTTTCTATAATTTATTAGTTCTACAATGACCAGTTTTTTGTATTTTTCAAATCTTTCATCTGCACAATTATTGAACGAAGAATCTAATATAAATAAAATAGAGTTTGTTTGTGTGTTTGTCTGTCTTTGTGTATGTGTGCGGCCTGGGGATCAGACGAGTGGACCGAGTTACCAAAATTTGGTCTAGGTCCCAGATCAAGACGAAGCGTTTTTTTTTTTTAATTCGAACCAGCGGGTCTCGGGGAGGGGGGGGGCGTTTACCGGGACATGTAAAAGTACTTGTCACCAGGCCCGTAGTCAGAGGGGGGCTAGGGCGGGCTCAGCCTCCTCTAAATTTTTTGCAGCCCCCTAACTAAAATCATAGTTCGAATTAACGGGGGATGCCGGGGAAATTCCCCTTCGGTAAAAATTTATGTCCGGCTCGTATCACAGAAGTAACATAACATCCCTGTCTGTGATAAATTTTCGCCTTCCACATTTACAGCAACAATACATAAACATCACCCTCTCGTTCGAAAGTTTAATTCGAACACTGACTGAAATGTTGGAAGAAAATATATTTCCAAATGTACTTTAGAGTGCTAAATTAAAATTTACTTTTATTATCCTCATTTAAAGTATTGGCCTATTTGTGCGCTACGCTTCTTTGAATTATTATAATATTTCTTTCAGCGTGAGACTGGTTTCTTTATCTTTTTTTTTTTTTCTTCATGTGCAAACGACCCTCGCTGCAGGAGAAAAATAATTTATGGTTATTCTATCTTCAAACATGCATTTGTGTTCAGAAACAACATACTTTTACCTTAATCTGCGGACGAAGAGTTTACTTCTTCCTGTCCTTTTTGGAATTTGCAACTGAAAACATCCTTTTGTTGTGAGTCATTGGCTTTCAGTCAATATGCGAGAGATTGAAAAGATAGCATCCCTCAACAGGGGGTCACAACTGTTTCGCTCTAAATCACACACGTGTATAGCAGCCCATACACGTAAACACATGCCTGAAGAAACAGCCCGACTTGTATGAAAAATGATAAAACCACAGGCAAGTTGATCGTGTATGGCCTCGTTCATTCATGTTAAAAGTTTTCAAAATCTTCTGAAAACATGTTTGATGTTTTTGCCGTTCTGCGTGCATGTTTACCGTGTATGGGCTCGTTCATGCAAGGTGGCTGTTTTATATTTAGGTCCGCCAATCACGACAGCGGAAGAAATCACGTGAGTCTCTCCTCCGTCGCATGCCAAGGTCGTGCAGTTGCAGAAAGAAAAAGCACGCGTTTCCTCGTCCTCCACATTTCTCAAACTACTTTCAGTATGTTGGACAGCACGTTGGTACGTGTGTGGGCAAAAAATTCTTTTAAGATGCATGATGAAAGAAACCTTTCATACATGTTGGTAATGCAAGTGCGTGCGTCTATGGCTCGCTTATGGGTTAGTTTTGTGTATATTGGACATGGTGAGAGGGGGAGGGGGAATTTTGACTAAGTTTTTTGTCATGTTATAACGGAGTAAGATAAGTCTCCTTTTCTGAATTGTATTTACTCTGGTTGTGTTGTGAGTTAAACATGGTTGTAATTGAAAGTTGATCGATGCTGGTTTCTGAAGATGCACCGAAGTTGAATTGAAGAGTGAGAATTGTAGTGTAGCAGCACTTGACTATTTGTTAAATAACTTGCAATAGGTAAGCAATATTTTAAATATATCTTTAAACTAAAGATAAGTTCAATTCACTTAATCTTTATCGAGGATGAATTATTAGATACTTATATTAAAATAATTTAATAATTGTTGCCAATCTTTGGTGCCAGAATCAAATGTTCATGCAGATCATCAGACGTAAGCCTAATCATCCAGAGTTACTATTTTGTAAAAGAATACCATGCAATCTTCTGGTATGTAAACAAAAAATGCAGCGGACTAAACGGAGGTAGTAGTTGCACTTATAGGAAAAACAGAATTTTCAATTAAAAATTGAACCTTATTAGATGATAATATGTATAATGCTTTATAAATTTGAAATTTGACATTTGACTTAAAACAGGGTGCGTTGGGGAGTTTAGCGTCCCTCTTCAGCAGGGAGGCTATATAGACACGGGACCTATAGCTTAAAGTAACATCCAAATCACCATCGGTTTGAATCCGAGGACTCCCAGTACGGTTTGAACCCGAAACCAGACGAGCGCTGTACCCATGAGGCTACGGGGTAGCCCACAAAAGTAACAATTGTAACAATAAAGTAACAATAGAAATAAGTAAATAGCTGTTTAAGTCATTAGTTCTTAACTTAAACTTTTTTAGTACCTACGAAAGCAATTGATCTCGAATTCTTATTTGTGCAATGTAAAGAAGAATTTCATGTATACTTTGATACGAACTGTACTATACAACGAATATTTAATGAACTGTTACTTCTCTTATCAATTTCGTTTCGAGAAAGGAGGTAACTGCGCTAGAAAAGGGAACTTTTTTTGAGTTATTTCTTATTTGAATGCTCGAGGACCAAAACATAGTAGATTATTTTTACTTAAACATGACTTTAGTAGCAATCGTCCTAAATGATTGTTGATAGTATGTTCCAAAGAGTCTAGAGCAGTGGTTCTCAAACTGGAGTCCGCGGACCCCGGGGGTCCGCGACGTCTATAAATTGAAATGTGTTGTGACAAAATGGAATTCACAGCTGTTATGCAAAAAGTATTTTTTCAGTTACTAAAAAGAAAGCAATTAGAAATTATACGTTTGTAAATTTGAATATTTTCTTTACTAAATTTCTGCCCTAAAGCCGGCCAACCGTTATATAGGACTACTTCAGGTGAGAGGAATTCCTTCTTTGTTAGGGCATTTTTCAAAAGGAGTTGTACATTAACTTCACCGTGCCGATCTTGCTTTGTTGAGTTACAACATGGACATCACCAGAAACCTCGATCTGGACACAATTGTTCTAAGATTGGCAGCATCCAAAACAAGGAGACTTATACTGTGATTGTGTTGTTAGTGATTGTTCAAATGTTCAACTTGTTTCTACTATAGTGTGCCAACAAGAGGAGTGTATATATGCGTGTTGTGTTTGTGTTTCTTAATCTTATGAAATTTATAAATTTGTAGATAGCAAAAACCCATAAACCCATAAACATATCATTATTTCTTTCGAACATCACCATAAAAAACTGATCAAAAAATGTTTAGAAGTACAAGTGTAAAATAAAGCGCGTGATATATCTAAAGAGATGTAAATAATAATACAAGTAAGATGTTAATTTCATTTTTCCAATATGCATATATTTGTTTAGGCCACATGTATTTCAAAATATCGATTTAAGATTTTGAGACCCTTCTCTGTAGAATCTCTTTGAAGATAGTATTAAATCTCATTACTCTCTATATGTTTTCAAGTTTCAGAAATATTTTTTCAGTCAATCGAAAATTAAAAAAAAAAAAAAAAAACTATTTCCTGTACTAATTCTTTGGAAATTTTAAAGATTGGTTCGTTCGGCCAACTATTTTTTTTAGTTTTTTTTTATTTCCTTGAAGATGAGAAAACGGAAGAAATATTTTGTTGCCATAACAAATAAATAAAAGGGAAACACATAGTATTCTAGCTTTCAGGTACAGTTGTACTAACGCTATAGGGGAAAATTTTAACAATAATTCCTTCACGCCGTAGTTTTAGTTTTAAGAGCATAAGAAATTACTGATCATCACACACGGAGACAGACATTATATATATATATATATATATATATATATATATATAATGTCTCTCTCTGTGTGTGTGTGTGTGTGTGTGCCCACCCTAATTTACATTTAGCCCCCCCTAAATTTGGAGGCTGGCTACGGGCCTGCTTGTCACTCTCGCGAAAAAACATAAAAGTGCTAGAATTGCCAATACATCTCAACTTTTCGTTAGGGGGGGTCTTTTTTATTCTGATGTTGGAGACACATAGGGACAATATATATATATATATATACTAATGTTCTTCAAGGGTACGTTATAACAATTTAACATATAGAGGGAGCTCGAAAGATGGTTTAAAATAAAAACAAATAAGAAGAAATAGCGGTCTCTTTCTTTCACTTACAAATCCAGCTTAAACTAAACAATATAGGCAGCCCTGTTTACGTAGACAGAACAGCAAATGTCTTTTCGCAGGTACTACTACATTTTTGACGTTATATTGAATGAAAGTATTTGTTGCATCCTGTAATTATTCCAAAGACCCTACTGCCACATATTGCATATCGTTGGAAATGCATTCAAATGTACTAGGTCTATTCTAGAATTGTCCTGTAATTTGTGAATTTGTGTTTAGCATTCTTAAATTTGAAATATGTAATTGCCAAGAAATCTATAGTTCTCGTCATAGAAATGTCATACTAATGTTTGCAATTGTCTTGTGTACCAAGATAGTCCCAGTACTAGCAGACACGGTAGTAAGCATTACTTATTTGATATGATACGGATCTAAAACTCGAAATTAGTTTTTGTTTAAAATGCTGTAGCGTGAATTTTCGTTCGAGAAAAAAAAAATGTAAATGTTTTTGGAAAGATCTTGTAATCCATCTATGTGACGGTAAATGCTCGCTTTGATTAAGTGATTCGCGTTTTTAACGCTAGGGTGAGCTGAGTCTAAGTCTTGACTGCGATGTCACCGTTTGACCTGACATCTAGTGGCCGAATCAAAAACCTGTTCAACTGAACGTGTAATCTTTAGTTCTATGGACAGGTGAGGTAGAGGAATGTTGTGAATTCCTTCTGTTCCATTTGATAACGTCGAAAATGAGTTGAATAGAAAAAGTATTGGTAACATTTAAGTTTGCTATATTTACTGTCTTGGGAGGCTATTTAATTAGGCTAATGTTTTCTTAATTCAAACCTTTTCTTTTTCTCCTGAGATCAGTGGATATTAGTAATATTGAAATTAAATCTAGAAATTAGTAATGGTATTTTGGCTACTTAACTAGAAATTGTTACGACGTAGTAGTGAATGACTTTCGGTATATCTTTCTATTTTGGAGTGCTTTTTTTATATTTCTTCGTGATTATTAATTTGATTCCGTTTGATACGCACTGAAAATCATTTAATCAACTCGTGCGTTTACTGCAATATTCATTCTTCTTGTGTGTTAAAATTTCGTAAAGATTTTTGCTCCTTTAAAAAACCAGTTATATAGAGCTGTCATAGTTTGCTCCTTCAGAGCCAAAAAATATAAGCTTTAAACGATTTTTTATTATTTGTTTGTTGTTAGGCTTTACGTTATTTCGTTATATACAAAGATATTCATATTAATAGTTGTTGTTGAAAATTTCCTTTTGAAAAAAAAAAAGTTAAAAATAAAAGTTTACTAGCATGTATTTCATGGAGTCTTAATGAGACGAACCGAGGTCCTTATGTATGCGGTGTATTACGCTACATAGAAAATATATTAAATCACCTGTCCATAGAACTCGGTTCTCTGTAGGCCGAGAAGGCTCCATGAATGTAGAATATAAATGCTTTTGTAAGAGGAAAATTAGTAGGCGTGTATTTTTGCTCTCAAAATTTATTAAAAGTAAAAACCCCTTTAGGAAGTGTTTAACCTTCAAAATTCGAATCCCTTATGGATCAATTTGGCAAATTTTGTGATACAGATAGAGAAAATAATACGTCTTTTGGTACCGATTTAGTATGGAGTGGCCACACTTTAGGCGATGTTACTATGAGTGAGAGTGTAATTTCGCGTATAGAGAACCCAAATAATGCTCACGTTAGTGGAAATAAAGGCCCTTGTCATAGACATAGTGAAAATGTAACCATGGAACCTCTGGGATATGTTAAAGTTAATGAAAATGTAAGTCAATATAGAGAACCACCTAGCACAAGTTTGATGTACAGTAAAAACCATATGCAAAATTTTCAATCTTTTACGGACGAAAGTGATCGAACCACTTATGTTAAGACATTTTATAGGAGTAATATTGGTAATGAACCTATTAGTGAACAAAGTCAAAGTAACTTGATGGGTAGAACCTTACAATGTGGACCCATAAGTTCACAGCCTAAATTAAATCAACCTTTGGGATACGGTTTTAAGTTTGATAAGTATTTATCAGAAACTGTGTATAAATCTGTGCAAAATCAACTTCATGATATTCCGTACGTAGACGGAAGTGATAGTTTGGCTTTCTGTCAGTTCTTACTGAAGGTGGAACTTTTGATATCACGTGGAATTGCACCGGATGAAGTGATTTTGGTTTCGGTTTTGGGTAAACTTAATGGTGATGCGTATAGGGAGATGCAAGTACTGTTGAATGAAACCTTAGAATGGCGCCATATATCTGAAAGGTTGCTTCAGTTATTTGTGTCTACTATAGCACGTATGAAATTCACCCAGGAACATTTATATCGTATAATGAGAACGTCCGAACCATTTTATGATTTCGTTCAAGAAAAGATCTGTGTTTTGAACATTTTGTGTATTCCCATGTGTGAGGAAGAATTTTGTACACTCGTGTGCAATTTAGTAACGCCTGAAGTAAGGAATGTACTTGTTTTAACGCAAATTCCAACCAGTAAGCAACTTTTATTAGATTTTGCTAGGTCATACGATTCAAACTTAAGATATACCAAGGATTTTCGTACCGTTTCCTCTAACCAACCAGTACGTATTTCTTATGGGAGTAATACTTTTTCTCGCCCGCAACCTAAATTCTTTAGTAAAAAGCCTGCTTTTTCTAATGCTAAGATATATGGTGGGTGTAATACTTGTGGGAAACCTACTCATCATTCAGTAATATGCAATTATAATTCTAAACAATTAGAAAGGTGTGAAAATAATGCATGTGGAATTTTGCCAACTGAAAACTTAACTTCTCAACAAAATGTGGCAAAAATAGTAGTGTCAGTTTGTCACGAAAATGTCTTTTGTGTGATTGATAGTGGCTCATCTATAAATTTAATCGGTAGAGCATTTTTAAATAAACTTAAAGAAAAATGTAGACCAAAAACTAAAACAGTGAACATTTCGATTTCGGGTATACCTGGAACTAAAACAAGTAAGGAATTAGTGCAAGTTATATTTTTCATAAAACGCAAGAAATTTGTGGATTGGTTTGCAGTAGTTGAGGAAACTGAACTTAACCTTTTGCTCGGTACACCTTTTTTACACGAACACCAAGTCTATGTGGACTACGCCAAAAACTTAGTGCATTTTCCTCGAGAAAATCTTACTGTAAAGTTAGCTTCTAACTCCGAGAGACCATGTGAGAACAACTTCTGTGCTCCAGTTTCTAATTTCAGGGTTGCCCAGGAACGACCCTTGTCACCTTGCTCAACCGGCAGTGGTCTGAATGGGAGACACAATCCTGAATCTCAAAATGTTTGTCATCGGGGAAGAGAGTCTGTCGTGAGTTATGGGAATGCTGATGTGGGAGGAAAAGGAGCTGATCCCAGATCGTCGGCTGCCTTGTATGCTGAAGCTGGTCCCAGTGGTGTAGGACAGCAGGGGGTTCCCTCAACATCTTGCCAAGCTGAAAGGAGTTTCCAACCAGATCATTCTTCACCGGATCACAAGGAGGACGAAAAAAAAGGTACAGTTGATGTGTTGACAAATTTATATTCACCTGATCTTGCAAGCTATGTTAAAGATCTTATTTCTAGATATCCGGATGTAGTCACTGATAAACTAGGTACAATTAAAGATTATGAAATAGAAATCCAGCTTGAAGATAAGAGTCCTTCGGTGACTCAACCATATCCGCTAGCCAAACATAAATTGAATGAACTCGAGAAATTCGTAGACGATCTAATAGCTAGAAATGTGGTTGAAGAAGTAGATAGCTCACCTTATGTGTCACCTTGCTTCTTAGTTGTCAATAATGACAAGTCTAAGCGGCTTGTAGTCAATTACTCTAATATTAATAGGAAGGTGGTAGCTTCAGGGTATCCAACTCCCAATGTTGAAGCGTCTATAGCAAATATAGGAGGTCATAAAATTTATTCAAAATTAGATCTAAAGCTTAGCTATTTTCAGTTAAAATTAGCAAAAGAATCTCAAAAATACACTGTATTTGCTACACCAACTAGACTCTTAGCTTTCAAAACTATGCCAATGGGTTTCTGTCATTCCGGATTTGCATTAACTAGAGTTTTAAATAAAATATTTAAAGACTTAATTGGTGAACATTTAGATCTGTTTGTTGACGACATTTGTATACATACCAATGATGTAGAAACACATAAGGAAATTTTAGAAAAGGTGTTTGCTCGATTAAAAGAATGGGGAATAACCATCTCTCCTAGAAAAACCTTTTTGTTTAAAAAAAAAATAAAATATTTAGGATATGAGTTTGAAGATGGAAATATGAAAATCGATCCAGATAGAGTTGAAATTATAAAGAATCTACCTAAGCCTCGTAATAGGAGAGCATTAGCAAGGTTGATAGGTTTTGTGTCATATTATTTAAAATTTTTGCCAGGTTATTCAGAATATTTAGCACCTTTGTACAAGTTGAAATCTGAAAAGGTCCCTTTTCGGTGGGGAAAGGAAGAAGATGATTTGTTAAATAAAATTAAAGAGGCAATAGTAGATCATGTTGTCCTGAAAATACCAGACTTTAGAGAGCCATTTGTTATACACTGTGATAGTAGTTGTAAAAATTATAGTGCTATTTTATCACAGTATGATGATACAGGTAAACTTCGACCCGTATATTTTTGGTCTAAGGCGATTCCAGAGAGTGAATGGTCAAAGAATATATTCGAATTGGAGGCTCGTGCTCTTTGTTTAGCACTTTCGAAATTTGATATGTATCTGTTTAAAAAATTTACTGTTTTCTCAGATAATTCCAGCCTAACTTGGATATTGCGTAACCACAAACGTCAGCGCAAATATGGGTATCTGATCGAGCGTATCAGTAAGTATAAGTTTGATGTAGTTTATCTGCGCTCACGCCGTAATCATCTTGCAGATTATTTAAGCCGTATTTATCAATACACGGAGTTTACTCCTCCATCTGAGGAAATTGTAGAAATTGATGAGTTTGAAGGCAAAGAGGTACATGTATCGTATTTTAATTTGTGGGAAGAGCCTTTATTAAATGAACCTTTGCATAAATATCAACGCGAAGATACGGAGTTGAAAGAAATTATAGATAAAATAGAAAGTGGTGAAAATGTAAGAAATTATAGTCTTAAAAATAATATCTTGTTAAAGAAAACCAATGGTAGAGTGAATGGTGGTCTAAGAGCAGTAGTACCAAAATCAATGGTAAATACAGTTATAAAATATCATCATGATGAAGTTGTAGGGGGAGGTCACAGTGGGATTTCCCGCACGATAGCTAAGATAGCATCTAAATTTACTTGGAAAAATATGTTCGATGAAATTAGGAACTATATACGCCAATGTATTGTCTGTCAAAAATCGAATGATAGGAACACTCTTAAATACGGAGAATATTATTCCAGGAAAATAATCTATCCATGTCACACTTATTACTTAGATACCTTAGGGCCTTTGCCTAGCAGTAAGGGATTTAAATATATCCTAGTTCTTGTAGATGCTGCTAGTAGATTCGTTGTAATGGAACCTTTGAGAACCTTAAGTTCACGTCTCATATGTGACAAATTAGAAAAGATCTTTATGTTTTATGGGTTATGTAATAAGCTGGTTCATGATCAAGGATCATATTTTATGTCTACGACCTTTAAGAACTTTCTTTTTAGCAGGGGTATTCAGAATGTTACTACATCTAGCTACTCTCCTAGCTCTAACTTAGTTGAAAGACAGAATAAGGTAATTCGTCTAATATTAAGATCTTACATTCATCAAAACCAAACGAAATGGGTTGATTTCATTAGACAAGTTCAATACACCATGAATGTCAGTATAAATTCAGAAACTAAGAAAACACCTTCTGAAGTTTTCTTGGGGCGTAAAATGTTCAACCCTATGGATGTAATTTGGCTGTTAAACTTAGGTATAGTAGAGTCCTCTACAAATAAAGAAGAGATTAGCAAAACGATCATGACAAATATAGAAAAGGCGTGGCTCCGAAAAGAAAAGCTTTATAACAAAAAGAGAGTTCCTTGTACTCTTCAAGTAGGGG
This sequence comes from Thermobia domestica, assembly GCF_964235325.1. Taxonomy (NCBI): domain Eukaryota; kingdom Metazoa; phylum Arthropoda; class Insecta; order Zygentoma; family Lepismatidae; genus Thermobia; species Thermobia domestica. Next base: position 333,841,951 of record NC_137457.1, on the reverse strand, counting down.
AACTAGTTCTCGTTAAAAAGATTATGAAAGCTTCTTTGGATAAAAAGTTTAACCCAAAATTTGCGTTGCAATATTCTGGCCCATTCCGTATTTTGAATTATCCGACAAAGAATACAGTATGGTTAGAATCTGTTGAAGATCCCACTAAGAAATTAAAAAGACATGTAATGTATATAAAAAAGTATTACCCTCCCCGAACTTCAGATGATACAGTAAATGAAAATCAAGGTTAAAAATTAAAGGAGTAAATTCAAAGTCTAGTTAGAGAACCTATGTAAATAGTGTATAAATTTATATTATGTTTATTTTTGTAAGAATACTGTTCGTTGTGTTTGTATCCTGCAGGAATGTATTGTGATCGAGTTCTGTATTGTCCACGACGCTTGTTATGTTGTCAGTCCTGTTGTCAATGTTGTCATCCAACTGGTGCAAGGAGCAATTCCAGAGATCAACCTTAAAGATCCTGTCATTGAGTGCAGTGCCATGTCTCGACTAAGAAGGATATGTACGTATATACAAGTAATCCAGGCCTGGGAAACAACAAGTAAGAGATCTATTCTTTTCTTATCGAGTGACATTGGAAATATGAACTTTATAAAATTACAACTCAAATTCACTATCTGGAAAATCTTTATAAAAAAAAAAAATATTTTTTAAATGCGGGAGGCACTTTATTATGTAGCGTGAATTTTCGTTCGAGAAAAAAAAAATGTAAATGTTTTTGGAAAGATCTTGTAATCCATCTATGTGACGGTAAATGCTCGCTTTGATTAAGTGATTCGCGTTTTTAACGCTAGGGTGAGCTGAGTCTAAGTCTTGACTGCGATGTCACCGTTTGACCTGACATCTAGTGGCCGAATCAAAAACCTGTTCAACTGAACGTGTAATCTTTAGTTCTATGGACAGGTGAGGTAGAGGAATGTTGTGAATTCCTTCTGTTCCATTTGATAACGTCGAAAATGAGTTGAATAGAAAAAGTATTGGTAACATTTAAGTTTGCTATATTTACTGTCTTGGGAGGCTATTTAATTAGGCTAATGTTTTCTAAATTCAAACCTTTTCTTTTTCTCCTGAGATCAGTGGATATTAGTAATATTGAAATTAAATCTAGAAATTAGTAATGGTATTTTGGCTACTTAACTAGAAATTGTTACGACGTAGTAGTGAATGACTTTCGGTATATCTTTCTATTTTGGAGTGCTTTTTTTATATTTCTTCGTGATTATTAATTTGATTCCGTTTGATACGCACTGAAAATCATTTAATCAACTCGTGCGTTTACTGCAATATTCATTCTTCTTGTGTGTTAAAATTTCGTAAAGATTTTTGCTCCTTTAAAAAACCAGTTATATAGAGCTGTCATAGTTTGCTCCTTCAGAGCCAAAAAATATAAGCTTTAAACGATTTTTTATTATTTGTTTGTTGTTAGGCTTTACGTTATTTCGTTATATACAAAGATATTCATATTAATAGTTGTTGTTGAAAATTTCCTTTTGAAAAAAAAAAAGTTAAAAATAAAAGTTTACTAGCATGTATTTCATGGAGTCTTAATGAGACGAACCGAGGTCCTTATGTATGCGGTGTATTACGCTACAATGCCGAAGTGAATATGTGTTCTTAGAGCAAGTCTAAGAACTGAATATTATACTAGAAATCGTAATGAACACGTGTTCCGGTTTTGTTTTCTTTAATACACATCAAGGCAACATCCAGGTGTTGAACAGACCTAACACTGATTGACTTCTGAGATCTTACGGGAAATCTTTGTAATGTGCACTATGCCCCAAAAGTTGATCCTGATGAGATACGTATATAGCTCTTTATTGAAAGCCGGTATTGAACCCAATATTTCGTTTGAAGATACACTAATTCAAAGATTTTAGTCACAGTCTGGCCATTTCACTTGAAGCATTTAAGAGTCTTCATCCCGGCGAAATTAAAATACCGCTAATTTTACAGTAATTATGTGATATCTTCAATTAGATAAAAGATAATTGAAATATGGAACAAGAGCGCCCTAGACAGTATTATTTTACATGAGAAACCGTTATCATTCGAGCCATTTTGAAAATCGGCATGTATTTTCGCGTTTCTAAACAGCTGAAAACGGAAAACCACTAGGTGACTTATGATAACGATACCTCACGGAAAATAATATTGTCTAGGACGCTCTTGTTCCATATTTCAATTATCTTTTATCTATTTGAAGATATCACATAATTACTGTAAAATTAGCGGTGTTTTAATTTCGCCGGGATGAAGACTCTTAATGTGGGGACTGTTAGTTACACCCAAAAATTAAACACTATATTTTGTCTTAGGTTGTATATTTGTCAGTATTTTCTCTTGCCACATATTCAGCTGCTTGAAAGATATTGTCACGCCATGCTCGCAAATTCAGTGCATTTGTACCCTACGCTTTTAGATGTCCAATCTATGTTAAGCATAAATGTTAAAGGTGTTATAGCACGTTTATGTCTGTCCGTATCAGAGCAAAAACTGTAACAAATATCGAGAAGCGGCTTTTTTGCAATCTGTTCAGAGTTTCAAGAGAACATAACATTGCCAACCGCAACCAGAAGCGGTTCAAATTTGCTAGAGCTTCCGCTTTCAATATTTTTCGAATGGTGCCAAATTTTTTTTCTCTCTCTCTCTCTCTCTCTCTCTCTCTCTCTCTCTCTCTCTCTCTCTCTCTCTCTCTCTCTCGTTCGCATCTAATAAAGTGTTTAGCGAAAGATGCTATATATAATATTTCTGGCTATAGGCAGTACTGGTACTTTTTTATTGGATTTCTTTTAAAATTTGCGATTTTTATAGCCGTTTTCTATTTTTGTATTTGTGAAATAATTTTGGAAAATGAAGAAGAGTTGATTAGTAGAGGGCAGAGCGTGATAATTTACTCGTGGTGAGTACTGACACCGTGTTTTTCAAAAAAAAAAAAGCACTGCTTGTGACAATTTTCATTATTTTCCCCTTCGGGAATTCTTTTTTGCAACCTGGTACATTTTTTTTCTTAAATGTGACACAGTAAATAATCTGTAATATGCGGTAACATTTAACAAGGTGAGAAAGTTTCAGGAGTTGCTTTTGCTCACTTTCTTCAACAATGAAAGAAGAAGAAGACGTCTAAAAACCGATATTCCAATTGTTCGTTTTTCTTCACTGCACTGCAAAGTTCCTTTATTAAAAACAAGTAGGGCAACTAAAAGTGTTGGTACTACTCACACCACATAGTATTTTAAGAACACAAACCGAAATATATATCAACTTACAGAAAAAAAAACAAATATTGTTACCTGTGTGGGGCGTCAGGGATATTATTTAGTCATGTGGACTATATCCTATGGTTTACTTCGTGATTGACTTCTTAATTTGACTGAACTTAAGATCGAAATAAGGTAAATACATTAGTGTGCCTTTTTTTTCCTCAACTGAGAATTGGAAAACTGTGCAGAGAACAATTTTTATGTTGCGATATATTTTAAATCACCTCAAATACAAAATACATTTTATGTAATACAAACATAATGTTTGTAACAAATATGTTTATCCATATGTTGTCTAATATAGAAGGCATATATAAATACAGCATTTTCTTACTTCTGTTATTCCCATTAGAGCCTTATTGTTTCAAATATGTCCTCGGAAAACATGTGAAACATACTTCAGCGCCACCCTCTTACGAAGGAAGCCTTCCCTATACTTTGGGAAAAGAATCCTGTTCGAATCCAACTATTGAAGGATTTCGGTCACAGCGCTTATCCGTCCTCTTTCGAGGGAGGTACGGAAAAACATACATCGACAGCAGTATTTCGTCAATATTTTCAATTATATGCCATGTTTTTAGAGTTTTAAATATTAGCTCAGATTAGAAGTACTCCAGAAAACAATTCGATGCTGAACTAAAGAAGAAAGTTATGTAAATGAAACCTTAATTAGAGTTTCCTCACTGATACGTTATAGATTCATCCGTGTAAATCTTTCACGACCGGAGGCCACGGTGGCTCAGTGGTGGTTCATGGTGAGTGGGGTCCCTGGTTCAATCTTAGACCGCGCCAAGTGGATTTTGTGGTTGACAGCACTGTGTGCGTGGGTTTTCTCGGGGTTCTCCTGTTTCTTGCCACTTTCAACATTCCATCACTTCATTCATTTCTCATCATCACCCTCTCCTTTAGCCTAACCAGCTAGGCCTTTATTTATAATTATAGGACGTAAAACTAAAATATTTCATTTTCTTTGACAACCACATAATAATACTTTGAAAAAAAAAAAACGTTTTTTGTCGTATATCTAATTAAGACGATAATTAGAGACTGCTGTTATATAGAAAACATTATTTATAATTTTTCACATTTGTTTCTGTATGGGTTTCTTGTACTAATCAAGAGAAAAGTTAATGCATTTCTGTACACTGGTTTCTAGTGCCGGAACGTGGTTTCACCCTGTAACGAGCGCCAAACGAAAAAAAGGGAGGAAACATTCTAAAAGGTGGTTCCACGACGTAACCACTGAAACACAAAAGGGATATAAAGTGCCTTAAATGATCTTTAACCATGGTGCAGCATTCTTTTTTTTTAGTTTTAACTAAATCCCGTATGTTTTGGCTAATAGTTTTTACTTAACCAAAACAAACAGATATTTTCACGGTTGAAGTACTTCATCCACTCGTTGGACTAATTGTTGGGCCATCTTTAAGTTTTAAAGTTTGATTCTTTTTTTAAATCTTTCTTTCCTTGCAACTGCACTCGCCTTTTTCTTTCCCAACACAAGAAACAAAATAAAAGCTGCAGACACATGCACTTTATTAAAAACGAAATAGATCCTTCCTTTTACTTTTATGTTGCGTCGTTTTCTGTATGAGTTGGCCGCCTTCCAGTTGCTCTCGTGTTATGGAAGACGGTCACTGGTCTGTTGTGTAGCGCTGGCACCAACTATTGACCAGAGAGCACTGTGCCGCTAGAGAGCGCGCTGGAGCTGGTAAAGAAGCGCCTGCGTCGACCTGGCTCCAAACACTTGATAAAGAGCATCAAAGCTCGGGTGTTTACAAGGCGTGAGTTGTGGACCGTTAATTGTCCTACAAGCCTTCAATTGGTCTTAACCGTTGCACATGTCGTACGGTATGTAACTCAGCTCTTCTATTTACGGTGGTTTATGTTGTTTGTAGAACTTAGCACAAGACACTGATGGCTACATGTTTTTACAGGGTATATCAGAAAGAATACATAGTGTATATTTTGGTAACTTGTATTATTGATAATTTTAAGTGAAAAAGTTGATGTAAACCTATGTTCAGTTCTCAGTAGTGGTGAGGTAGGATAGCTTAGGGAGAAAAGGTTTTATATATTGCAGTAGTATCCTTGTAATTTAGGTAATGGTTTGCACAAAAGAAGATAGATTTCTAGTTTTCACCTTTTAGAAAAAACGAATTCTGTTTTTGAAAACTTTTATAAAACTGGGTTTTCAAATCCGGTTCAGTTTTCTGTTAAAACCGAGCGAAGTAGCTCAAGTGGTAGCGCGTTGGCTTCGCATTCGGAAGGTCGTGGGTTCGATTCCCACTGCCGACCATCCTGACTGGTGTTTTCCAGAGTTTTTCTCAGTTCTACCAGGCAAATTCTGGGATCGTACCTTCCAAACAGACCCTGGTCGATAACATCCAAAATCCTTTCCATTGTTGTTGTTGTTGTTAGATACCCAGTATAAAATGGCCTTTGAACTGTATCAGGTGGTTTTTAAATTAATAAATAATTAATAAAATAAAAGCCGCTTCAGTTTTCTATCAGAAAACCAGTTTCGGTGAGACACCGAACCGGTTTTGGTTTTTATAAAAATCTGTTTTGTCCATCACTGATGTGAGGTTGTTTCAGTATGTGATATGAATATAAAAATATAGAATCGGGTTTATGATTTGAGGATTATAGTGAAATCTGATGTATTCTCTATTGGTGATCCGAAAGGATGATTTGGGTTCATACCTGGCGGGAGTTCCCACGTTAAGCTGTAGACCCACGTGTCATATAGCCTCTGTGCTGGAAAGGAAGCCAAACTCTAATCCAGCCACCGGAAAGGGTGATTTATTGTAGAGTTTAAGAAGCCTGTCACAGCGAAATTAAAATACCGCTAATTTTGCAGTAATTATATGATATCTTCAAATAGATAAAAGATAATCGAAAAGTGAAACAAGATATTTTGCATGAGTACTGTTATTACGAGTCACCTAGTAGCTTTCCGTTTGCAACCATTTAGAAACACGAAAATAAATGCCGATTTCTTTTAAACTGTTGGAAATCGAAAGCAGATAAACGAGTCGTGTTAATGGGATCTTATGTAAAATAATATTGTCTAACGAGCTCTTGTTCCACTTTTCGATTATCTTTTATCTATTTGAAGATATCATATAGTTACTGTAAACTTAGCGGTATTTTAATTTCGCCATGATGAACCTCTTAAGGGTCTTTTGTGGATAAATAAAAGGTTGTTGAAAAGAACAGTCAATTCCTTTAGTATCCCAAGTAGGTATTATATCTCATTTTCAATGTTAAAAATCATAGAATATACATTTTCAGTCTTGTATCACGTTGTCTGAGAAGTATTGAGAGTTTGGAGGTCAATATTGAAAATGCATTTATTATTATTATTTGAAAATGACATTATAAAACCGTATATGCATAATTTTGTTCAATGACGCGCCATTTCTCTGGCAACACCATAATACCGTTGTCATAGAATTTCTGTAGTTTTTGGTCAAAAAATCGTGACACGTGGTTTTCACAGGCCTCTTTTGAAATTAACTTAACACTATTCAGGGTTCTGCAGAGACTGAAACAAATGATGGTCTGACAGTGCCAAGCCCGAAAAATATGGTGGATGCACTAAAACCTCCCAGCCAAGGTCTGTTAATTTCTGACGGGTCGTCAAAGATGCATGCGGTCTGCCGTTGTGAGTGTGATATATGACATTGTTTCTGGGGTATGATGGCTCAGTGGTAAAGCTTCACCTCTGTTGCGTGGGGTTCCTGGTTCAATCCCAGCTTGAGCCAAGTGGACTTCGTAATGGGCAAACACCATGTTCATGGGTTTTCCTATGGTTCTTCCGTTTCCTCCCACTTTATTCATTCCACCATTCCATTCATTTTTCTTCACCACCTACACAGCATAAGCATGGGACGTAAACATACTTTTTCTGTTGACCTGTTCCAGTCATGTCTTTTGAATTGGTAGATGCACTAGCACTAATTGTCGAGAGTCCATGTCCGATTGTATCGTTCTTCCCGATGGCAGCAGCTCGTGATGCATGATGCCCTTAAAATTCACCAAACGCAGAGTGTAACCTTTCTTAGCACAACGTGTGTTTTGCTACAGACTGTGGAGTTTTTGCTCGCTTCCATCTTTCTCGCACAGCGATGTCGTACATTTTCCATTTTTTATCAGTCGTGATGAATCGCTTCAGAAATGGGTCGCGGTCGTTGCGTTCCAGTAGCGATTCTCAAATGGAAATTCAATCCAGTAAATATTTGCCATTCAAACGTCGAGATTCTTTCTGTAGATAACTCTCTCTAAATGGTTTAATACTGTTTGGTTTTCGGTTGAGGTCATTGGTGATGTCATGGCTCCTTACTCGACTTCTGTTAGAATATTCTTCACTTTTGGTGAGATTGGTCACCCACTGCAGGAACCATATTGGATATGGATATTTCCTAAACGAAAGCAACTGAATCATCTTTTGGCTGTTGCTTTTAATAACTTACGTTGCCCAATATACAGCACTAATTTCTTAATGAACCTGTGCATCATTTGTGTCTTTATTCAAGTAAATTTGTGAAGTGTGCTACAGTGTTTCTGAAAGTTCAGTCATCTTGACGGAGCAATATCTTACGTCTTAATTATAAGAATTGCGTCACTTGTTTACACTAGCTTCAACTGTCGGTTGTCAGATGACGTTAACCCTGTCCTATTGCGACTCATATTTGTTCTGAAATTTAAGACACTAACGCCATCTTGTGGACAAAAGGATCAATATGTTTTAGGCAAGTTGATATGTACGTAATCAGAAACATAATATGTAACAATATTCTACTAACATAATTAACAAATGTATTCGTAAATGTGTCGATTTTGCCGCGTGTTTAACTTACCTTCATTTGTTAATGAAGTTTCAATTTCTCAAATATATACACGGTGGTAAGTAACTCCACCGACAAACTTTGGGAGGCGATTCCTTATACGAAATGAAAGAAAACAGTTCTAATAAACATGGCCCGAAAAACGCCTCCTTTCAGAGTTATGATCCATTGAAAATTCGAAAAATCATTTTTCAAAACTGTGTTTATATACCACATTCGTCCTCAACGGAACGATCGGTTGCGTGTTTATATGCCACGCTTGGCATATAGCGAGAGCAGTGAACACCAGGAAGGAGATGTATGTACAATTATTCTACACGAGAGAAGACAGCGTACAGTACGCAGCCGATTGGGCATTATGTGTTTATATGATGATAGTGGTGATTATGTGTTTGTACAAAACCGAAGTGGACATGAAAAATAGAGCATCTACCCGAAACGAGTTAAATATACTATCAAAAAACAGAAATCAGAACTATTGTAATATCTTTCATCGACGCTTTATCAGAAGACGGTGAGTATGAAAGAGAAAGCAATAAAATTCAAAGAGTGAAGTATGTGCAATGAGCTGGGAATCGAACCGGAGTTTCCGTCGCATAGTGTCAGCTAATCATTATGCTCTCCAGTTTATTGTGTCAATAGCCACACTATTGAAGCCATTAAGACCACATCCACTCTTATTGTGGTTGGACAATCCCATCTCTATATTTACAAATGTGTATTGTAATTGAATTTGGAGCAACATCGGCAGTTGCGCATCTACCAGAGATTGCAACCTCTGACGTTGAGCCTTTTAAACAGCCTTTTGAGCCTTTTCTGTTGAAATGGAAAGAATTTCAATTTACTTAAATCTTGGAACTGCAATAATCCCTCTGTGGAAGCGAGCTTAACTTATACATAAATATCACAATACATTCCTTCAAAATGTTTAGAAGTTGTGAATTGGTAGAGTATATACTTATCTAGGAATAGTAAGAACACGAAGGGATTTCTTACTGAAATTAAAGATAATTAGAAGACTCGTATGTTGTTTCTAGTGATTTGATTGTCCATCTAACACTGCAAACCTAACCTCGGCTTGGAGATATGAATGATAGTTGCATTATGTATACGAGAGGTCCGGGTGAGATCCCGATTGTAATCGATATATTTTCAGGGTTTCCCAGACGGATCTGTTGTCTCAAACACTGCGCCGCAAGGTCTATTAAGTGGAGAGAGGTTAAAATGCGAAATGCTTCAATATTTGTACGTAAAGAACGAAAACTATTACCAAACTTACGCTTTCCAGCAGCGTCGTAACTTAGATTTTTTCTGGGAGGAGGGGGGGGGCAAGCATTAACCCGCGTATTTGGACCCCTTGGAAAAATTTGTTTTTCTATTTCTTGGGCCCCTATTTCCATTTTCTCTTTCTCTTAATGTGCCCCCCGAAGCCTGTGGTTCCTCCCGCACGGCAAGATCTGTGGGGTCGTTAGTTACTCCCCTGGGTTCATTTCATACATGACAAATTAATTAATGGGACAATATTGACAAATCTAAAAGCCATAGAAATAGATATTATTTCTAGGACTCATAACAGGACTTTTTTACTGAAATGGGCCCACGACTCATTTTTGTTTTATTTCCCTTTTGTGTGCTGTCTTGTTTATGTAATGTAGTGAACCTGTTTGATGCTTCCTTTATAATTTCATGTTCGTATCGTATATAAAGTAAGAATTTTTTTTTCTTGAAGTGGGCACCCTCTCGAACGGCGAACTTCCCTGGGGGGGGGGTTGCCCCTCCCTGCCCCCACAAGTTACGGCCCTGCTTTCCAGTGAAATAGCCAAATAACGGGGAGATGGAATCGGAGATCTTATATTCGGAGGAGAAAGAAGGGAACAGGTATTCTACGAAACACAAAAGGAAGCAGATAATAATAGTAATTTAAAACTGTGACATATCGCCTGCCATCGAATATTTCTGGCTACGCATATGAACATTCGATCCAGTAGTATATTAGCGATTTATTTTCATGTTTTTATTCTATTGCTTCTCCTCCCTGTCTTATGAAGTAGTAGCGAAAGTGTTTTACACTAAATTAAAAAAAAGAAACATTGTGTCTGAACCAATGGTGAAGAAAGAAAAAAAAAACATTTGTGCCAAGTTCGGTTCTCACTTTTGTTTGCTATCGAATTGGCGCCTCATCTTTCCACGAAACTCAGTAGCTCCAGCCAGCCCTTATTTAGACATGGAATGAACCAGCAGTGCTTTTGCACTTGTGAGTGAAGCATTTCATTTGGCGTAAATGGTCTTAAAATTATAGGATTCATTAAATAGTAATAAGTATTTAGTGCAGTGCACTGTACCTATATCAATCATATAAAATTATAACACTAATACAACTTTATCTGTGCCAATTAAAACCTTGTTTATTGGAATATCATGTAAATTCCTTAGGGATTAATTATAGTGAGCATATTGTGTTCATACCCCTTATTTATGTGAGCTAAGAGTGATACTAAGCAAACAACTTCAATTGGCGCCATGCAAATTTTAATATTGTACACGTAAAATCAGTGCTCTAAGAAATTAACATTTTTGTTTAATTAGTAGGAATAAGATTTATGACGATACTTCTATTCTACGAAGACAAAAGCAGTGCAATTTTAGTAAGAAATATCAAAATGGAATTAGTGTATTGTGAAAAAAAAAAAAAAAAATGTGATCGCCTTTATTTGTGTGTGTACTAACATGCCTAATGGGGCGTTTACACTTGGTCGATTTAGTCGCACGACTAAATCGATTTAGTCGCACGACTAAATCGACTCGCTGCATTTGCCACTAAATCGAAGCAACTAGGCCGAATCAGATCGATGGATGTGTTCAATTATTTCAACCACAGAAAATAGAACGTCTTTCAATTAATTCAGTTGCCAGTCGATTAGTCGCCTTCGATCAACAAGCGATTAAGTTGAAGTCCTGTTTACACGGTCGATTAGGTTGAAAGTGACGTCAATTCAACTGAATCGAACGCAAATCGACTAAGTGTAAACGCCCCATTAGCCAAACACCTGTTACGTCAACTTCTCAGGAAAAGCAGTGAACATTGAATAATCTCATCCTTGGCGTGTGATAAATCAGTCTCATTTACAGCTTCTCGCTTTGTTCTCGTTTTTATTCTGTACGCGATCAACTATGAAACCAGAAGTGGTTGATTTGCGCCACTTCCGGTTAGAATAAAAGGTTAAGAGAGAAAATGGTACATATTTTGAGAAACACTTCTCTCTATCGCTTATAGTTTTAGCTGTATGTAGATCAATATTGAAACCGGAAGTTGTAAAGGATTTCTATCACTTCCGGTTTTAGTACAGAGGTAGGAATGGAGATGAAGTGTATTCTGGGATTGAAGAAAACCGCTCCTTGCTATTTATTATTGCTTTTGTTTTATAGTGTTCAACGGAAATGATAACAGTGAATGAATCACCTCCATCAACTTCCGTTACTCTGCAGGCTGTGATGCATTTATATATTTATTTATTTATTTATTTATTTCATTCCCAGCCGTAAGAACTCTGCGTTCATGGCTTGGTCAAGATGTACATTTTTACAATTAATAATAATAATATAAAAATAATATATAATAATAATACAAAATATATACGTAACAATAAAATTAAACTAAAAGTATATATATATATATATCAGGGGCGGATCCAGGGGGGCGATCGGGGCGAAATTTTATTTATATCAAGGGGTCTTGCCCCCCTTCCTCAAAGCCAAATCTAAAATGACGCTACTGTTCGCAACTGAAAAGATTTATACGACTAACATGTTTACTTGAAGCCTTCCGTTTCAGGTGGTTCCAGACAAGGGCGCCCATGTTGTGGCTTCCAGGCCCCCCCAGAAAAGGAAACTTTCTTATTTTATATATATAAATTAAACCCATCCCAAAGTTTGGAGCCCTTAAAAGTAGCAGTATGACAACCCACCGCCCCCCCCAGAAGTCGGTCCTGGATCCCCCCTGATATATATATATATATATATATATATATATATATATATATATATATATATATATATATATATATATATATATATATATATATATATATATATATACATTACAAAGAAAGATCATACTGAAGATAATAATCTAAGCTATAGAAAAGATGTTCATGCAATAGCAACTTGAGGTGTCTTTTAAACTGGAACTTTGGCATTTGTTTGACACAGTCTGGCAATTTATTATAAAATTTTATTCCCATGTGGTGTACGAATTTTGAGTTTTTGTTAGACGAAATTTTTCTATATGAATATGATTGGTTGTACTAGTGTTGTATTGGTGTAGGTCCGAATTCAGTTGGGAGTTTCTTTTATTCATATATATGAATGATGTTGTTTCGAGAATGTATATACACGGCAATGGTAATATTTTAAGTTTCTGAAACAGTGATTTATTAGTGTATGAAACGGAACTGATAACATTATTCGTAACACTTTCTTCTGCGTTGTATATACGATAGAATTGACTGGATCAATCGAAATAAGTTGTCTTTATCATCAAGTTCTTCTTGAGATTCTTCACCCAGAACGGAGGGATACACGGACAAAATTAACAGTATAAAGGAGTCTCAATAAATCTAACTGCTTAGAAATAGAGCTATTTTAAAGTTAAAGATGCATCAGTCTACATTACGAAAGACGTAGTGTAGACTCTTCAAAAAAAAAAAAAAAAAAAATTGGAGGACATAATGTACAAGGTCTGTATGATAAGTAATGAGACTCGCCGCGCCGCGGCGCGCGTGTCGCTGGAGCGGGTTTGTCGGTGATGGAGGATGTAGGGGGGGGGGTCCGAGCAAAGCAACGCACCGCGCGTCAGTTGGCTCCGAGCCTTAGTGGAGCGCGGACAAGCCTTGGACAAAGCCCTTGTGAACATTCTTGTCACGGCGGAAAATCAACAAACATGGAGGGTTCCATCGAACAGCGTTATGCGATCAAATTTTGCGTTCGCCTGGGGAAAACGGCTACTCAGACGCTTTCTCTCATCACGGAGGCCTACAAAGAGGAAGCCCTATCCAAAGCCCAGGTGTTTCGTTGGCACAGTGCGTTCCGGAACGGCCGGGAAAGCGTTGAGGATCTGGAGAGGGCTGGACGCCCGACAACAGTGACTACGGACGAAACTGTGGCAAAAGTGAGGGATCTCCTGAACTCAGACCGTCGATTATCGTTGAGATTGATTGCTGATGAACTCGATATGAACCACACAACAGTGCACAAGATTGTGACGGAACAATTGGGAATGAGAAAAATCTGTGCGAAACTGGTGCCGCGAGTGTTGACTGACGAACAAAAGCAACGACGTGTTGATTGTTGTCAGGAACTGTTGAACCTCATGAACAGTGACCCTAACTTTGAAGATGACGTCATAACAGGTGACGAGTCGTGGGTGTTCCAGTACGACCCTGAAACGAAACGTCAAAGCGCGGAGTGGCACACTCCTGCGTCCCCGCGCCCCAAGAAGGCCAGAATGTCGAAGTCAAAGGTGAAAACAATGTTGATTGTTTTTTTTGACAATGTGGGGGTGGTCCACAAGGACTTTGTACCCCAAGGACAAGCCGTCAACGCCGCCTTCTACAAACAAGTCCTTGAGAGACTGCACAGGAGCGTCAAGCGGAAAAGACCGGCGATCGCTAGCCGGTGGAAGTTGCATCACGACAATGCCCCTGCCCACACCGCCTTCTTAGTGACCTCCTTTTTGACCCGGATTGGGGTGGAAGTCCTTCCACAACCACCCTACAGCCCAGATGTGAGCCCGGCCGACTTCTTCCTCTTCCCGAAGCTGAAGCCACGCTTGAAAGGAACCCGTTTTGCAGACGTCACAGCCATCCAAGCAGCCGTGACCACATTTCTAAAGGACATGCCGGCTGCTGACTTCCAGAGGGCGTTTGCAGCGTGGAAACATCGATTGCAGAAGTGCATCGACGCAAGAGGAGAGTACTTCGAAAGCTTTTAAGTCCCTGTACAGATCAGATCAATAAAACAATGTTTCCAGACCTGGTCTCATTACTTATCATACAAACCCTGTAGTCTAGTGCTGGGCACAAAAACAGGTTTTTCTGTTTCCGTTTCTAGGAAAACTGAAACCGCTTTTTGAAATATTCAAAAAACCGTTTTTTGCCGAAGCCGGTTATCGGTTTTCTCCAGAACCGGTTCGGTTTTTACCGGATCCGTTTTCGGTTTTCTTTAACCGAACTGGTTTTTGGAGAAAACCGAAACTGGTTTCGGTGGAAAAACGAACCGGCTTTTGGAGAAAACCGAAACCTGTTTCGGTGAAAAACCGAACCGGTTTTTGAGAAAACCAAAATGTCAGTTTTCAGGATTTGGTTTTTCTAGAAACCGGTTTCCGTTTCTTTTATAAAAACCGGTTTTGCCTATCCCTAGTAGATTCTAACCAGCTGTCTTTGAAATATTGTTAAATTAGTGGGGTGGCTGCGAACATCTGTATACGATGTCACATTTGCCAGTAACAAACTTTATTCTTTTTTACCCCAGCTATTGCTTCCAAATGTTACACAAAACATTATTCGTCTTTTTTAGCCAGATGTATTCTCTTTTTAGTCCCCCGATCATTCGCCGAAGCTAAGGGAGACGGTGATTTTGGGAATTAAAGAAATGATGGAAAGAAAGTGGTACGAAACGGGACAACACCTAGAAAACTGATGGTCACGCTGTTTATCCACCAGAAAGCCACACCAAGCGAAGTAGCTCAAGTCGTAGATCGTTGGCTTTGCATTCGGGAGGTCGTGGGTTCGATTCCCGCTGCCGATCATCCTGACTGGGGTTTTCCATGATTTCCCTCAGTCCTACCAGGCAAATGCCGGGATAGTACCTACTAAATAGGCCCTGGTTGATACCTTCCCAAATCCTTTCCATTGTTATTATTGTTGTTAGATATCCAGTATAAAATATCCTCTGAGGTGTATCTGGTGATTGTTAAATAAATGTCCGGCTATTATGCTTCAGGACTAAGGGAGACTGTGTTGATGAAGTAGATAATAATGATCGAATGAAGAAAATGGGAAGAGCCATGCACACGATGTTTTTCCCCCGTAAAGGTCACATGACGCGAGCTAGGATTTAACTAGGGACCCCACGCACCAGAGGTGAGCGCTCTACCAGTGAACCACCGCGGTTCCATAAAACCCACTTGGCGATATAATCAGGAACCGACACGTCGGAGGTTAGCACTCTTATCAGTGAGCCAACGCGGCCGCCAGAAGTATTTAAAAGGAACAACAAGCTTGTAGTTTTAAATATATATATATATAAAAAAGAAAACTAAGCTGTATTAAAAAACAAAATGCTTCGTACGAAAACTGGGTAACAGTGGACTTGCTTCTAAAGCTGCGCAATTTTTAAAGAGCACGGCATGACATTATCATACAGCGAGTTGTTATGGAGCCAAGGCGCCCTCAGACTTCGGGACAGCAGAAAACCAACGACAAAAGATGTTATTACTTTTTGACGCAGTGGCGTTAAGCCAGTTGTGTCGTCGCGCGTCTCTCTGGAAAACAAAGACAAAAAGAGAAATAAATACATGGAACTCCATGCGAACAAGTCGATTGCTCATTTATGCAACATGAGATTCTCCAGCAGACAGTGAGACTCGGAGGCAACGCTATAAAAGAGGCCAACCCGTGGGGAGTCCTTTTTAAAATATTGGATTGCGTTGAAGTAATAATAATAATAATAATAATAATAATAATAATAATAATAATAATAATAATAATAATAATAATAATAATAATAATAATAATAATAATAATAATACTTTAAGAAAAAATACTGAAATCAAAGTCTTGGAGATGAGGAAGGTCTTACTTCATCTCAGTGGCGACTCGTGAGGAAAGTCACACAAGTAAGAATTATTTTTTCGCTACAACCTAAGAAAAAAAAACTTAAGTAACGAACTCTAGAATATCACAATCACATTACGTAAGTCTTCAATTAGCTTCTAGAGATAGAATTCTAATGTTCTTATGCATATGTACGAAAGGTACTACATTAGCAGAAGTGCCATCTGTGTTCGATGGTATTACACTTATTTTCGGTATATGTCAAACCTATAAAGATCATGTCAAGTAGTTGAATTAATCGCTAGCAGTTTTAACCATTTACTTCAAAATCTCATCGAATTGAATTAGTAGCCAGTGGCGGGTCTAGAAGGTAAAACGTTGGGGAGAAGGAGGGCAACCAGCACCCAGACTATGATAGATAGACTATATCATGAGTTTACTCTAAACTTTCAAAAATATATAGAGAATAGATTCAATTATTTTTGTCACCCCCAAAATTAGGGGAGCCTACGCCCCCGGCCTCAGGCTAGATCAGCCATTAGTAGTAGCAGGCAGTTGTCAAAACTTAACGTAACTAGATTTAACACAGAGCAATTGTGTTGAATTAACACTTTTTTATTTTATTTTATTTATTTATTTATTTTTTTTAGTTTGTAGGCCTACCAAGATTTCTTCTCTTACCTTGTAATGCTTTTTACTTATATACTTTAGGGCAGCGTTTCCCAACCTTTTTCAACTTGCGCCACACTACGGGTGTAACTTGAATTCTCGCGGCACACTTATAGATATTATTATTATTATTATTATTATTATTTGCAAATATAAAATACCATGGTATTTTTTTCTGTGATTACTGATCTCCTTCTCACAGAGATGAAAGCTCGATCACTGGTTTTCCCCTATGCTAACTCATTATGCGAAATATATACTGTAGGACTCAGATTTTTAAAAATACGCTTTCTTTTTCGAAAACTGTATCCAACCTTTCACTAAGAACGAAGATCACTAAATAACGAACGAACAAACAAATGTCTTGTACTTTTAACTTTGCTGTTTTAACCAAAACCGGTGCATATTATTGCAATTACACAGCTTGCGATGCGTCGAAGTCAAAACACACCTGTTGAACAAAGTGTTCTTCTGTCATTGACGTGCAAATGAGTGTTCTACGAACGTTCACTTGACGCGTACCATAGAAGTGTTTCCATTTCTCGGTGTTAGTATGACTCTCAATTGAAGCGTAACATAGCAGCTAACCGTGGAAATGTGTACGAGCCGAAATACTGTCTGTTACACAGTAATAGATGTAGAATAATATATTACAATTCCAGTATTTTTTTCCATGGTAGAAATTCATAGTAATGTGAAATACAAAAATATACATTTTTGCTATGTCTTGCAATTTGGTTGCTATAGTATTAATCATTTTGTTTCGATTTCCTCGCGGAGATCCTTCTTGGCTAAGCGGTTAGCATACGCGCCTATGGCGTGGGAGACCCGGGTTCGATTCCCGGCGGGAGCTCATGTGGTTCGGATTCCACGTTAATCAGTAGGTCCACGTCTCATATAGCCTCGCTGCTGAACGGGACGTTAAACTCAAAATCAACTCAATCAACTCAACTCGATTTCCTCGCGGCACACCGGTTGGGAAACGCTGCTTTAGGGTCACGGTGGCTCATAAGTAGAGTGCTTACCTCTTATGCGTGGGATCACTAGTTCTATCCCCAGTCAAGTAAGTTAAATTTCTGGGGAACACTCGCGCCGTGTGGACTTTGTGGTGGACAAACACCGTGCTCGTGGGTTTTCTCGGGGTTCTTCCGTTTTCTCCCACTTTCTTCATGCCACCATTTCACTCATTTCTCATAACCACCGTCTCCTTTAGCCTAACCGGCATAACCGTGGGACGTCAAACTCAAAGATTTCATTTCATTTTCATTTTTCTGGGGAACACTATCGTATACTCCCGTTTCCTCCCACACCCTCATTCCACCCATTCTTTCATTATCATTCACTTACCTTAGTCAGTCATCCGTCTTTCTTAGCCTCAAAAGGGGATAATCGTGTCACGTTAAACTGAAATACTTCATTACTTGTAACACTTCCCTGGAGAGCCGCCACTCCGCTGCATTATAAAACATCGGCTATTCGGGAGCGTCTACCAAAAGCATAGCTAAATGAAGTGAAAGCTTTCAGTTTAAGGGTCTCCACTACAGCGAAATTAAACTACCGCTAATTTTAGAGTTTTTCTGTAATATCTTCAAAACAAATAAAAATATTCGAAAAGCAGAAACGTAGTGAACTACACAATACGATTTTGCATGTGATACCTTTACCACAATTCACCTATCTGCTTTTGGTATCCCGCTATTTAAAGAACCCGCAAAAAAAAAATGCTAAATCTTTCTACAGTTGCAAATCGAAAGCAGATAGATGAGTTGTGATAACAGTATCACACGCAAAACCGTATTATCTAGTTCACTACGTTTCTGCTTTTCGAGTATTTTTATTTGTTTTGAAAGATATTACAGAAAACTCTCTAAAATTAGCGGTAGTTTAATTTCGCTGTAGTGAAGACCCTTAACGTCCCACAATGGCTAAGGAAGACGATAACTAAAGCAAGTAAATGTGACGGAAGAATTGGTGGAATAAGAAAGTGGGAGAATCCCGGGAAAATCCACGGACATGATGTTGTTCACCACCTTGGGTGGGGATCGAACCAGGGACCCCACGCACCAGAGGTAAGCGCTTTACCACTGAGCCATCGCGACCCCCAAAACATAGCTAAAGATAGATGGGAAAATATCCAAAAAGTTTGGAACTTTATATGGTCACTTTTTTTATTATCTTGCACAGTACCTCCCACTCTACTTCCGTTAAGCTGGATCCACCTACGCTTCAAGGCAATTTTATCTGTCGTTTCTAATTACAATTCAACCGCCCCCCCCCCCCCGCCTCTTCTGCTGCTTCGTTTTATTAACGAGTCTCTCATTTTGATGAAAACTCATTGACTGTTCGATATTTGGAAGGTAATTTGATTTCCTCCCGAAATTGCAAATTAGTGAAAAACAAACAGCCAGCTAGAAATTTATTAGCCAATCAGATGACATCTTCAGCTACTCATTAATCTTCTCAATTTGAAAAGAAAATCGATCTGTAATATTCCCAGTCTTTTCTATCTGGAGATATTCAGCTATGGACGAAGGTTCACTAATCATTTTTCTAATTGAGAATAATTGTCTTTACATACCTTATCTGAGGTTTCTCATGCTTTGTGCAGACTTGGTCCCGTGTTTGATTCCCGTTGATTAGGGACGTATTAAAAAGGGGACCTGAAATTTTACTCTGCGACGGATGTTTGTCTGTATACTTGAGTCGTTCAATATACAGGGTGTTTCAAAACAACATCGACAACGTTTGGGAAGTGATTCCTGACACCGAGATAAGACAAAAAGTATAGACCAACGTGGGTGCACGAATGCTTCCTGTCGGAGTTATAGGCTGCCGAAAACATGAAGAAAATGAACTTTAAAGGTCCATAGCTCCAAAACTATGAGACCTATCGTAGTCGCGTCAAGACTTCAATTAGGAACTAATATGTACGCTATCCAAAAATACATGTTTCAGAATCCAGCGGTACTTCAGCAAAAAATTTTACACAGTTCTTCGCTGACTACTTCAAATTATTTACCTGTAGCCAACCAAACTAACCCTATAAAAATTATTGCGTAAGTACCGCAGAATTGTGAAGCGAAACGTTCCATTTTAAATAATACTAGCTGAACCTGCGCTCTCTACACAGCGCATCATTCGCATATGAGCATAAATCTCCTTCTCATTCCTCACAACATTTGTACATGTCCCTTTACAGACACAAGTGAAAGACGTCTTGATTAAAAAAAAAAAAAAAAATCGGCAAGGGGTATCATAAGAGGAGATTTTTTCTACTATTTTTTCTCAATATCTCGCACCGTTTGCAAGATTTGAGCCTACTTCCGATTGGAGTTTCTAATTCATGTATGACCAGTGTTTTCTTTCTTCTTGCATGCAGTATGGAATAAGCAAATACATTACATATACAATTAATTATAATGTCAGTTATATATGGTGTTCATTGGGCAAAATACTCAAAAAATAAAGATTTACCTTAAGACTCGAGAAATGGTTATCCTTCCTTTTTCGCTATTATTTGGCCATGGAACAAACGCCTGAGACATATACAACCCCAATACACAAACGTTGTGGTGTTGGAATGTATAACAAATAGTCTAGGATATGATGATTTTTTTTAAAAATTTATTTCAACGCTTCCAGCGTACCCTTAAAAATGTAATAAAGAAATAATGCCCATGTTTTTTTTTTTTTTTTTTAAATATTTAATTAGAACTGGACAATCTACGCAAAATTTCCAATCGATCAGTGAAAACGTCATCTATCTAGAGCCTGTAGTTTCCGAGATCTCATTGTCGAAAGGAAGGCCACAAACATATAAATATAGTTTAAAAGAACTCGGAAGATGGAATCACAACTCATATGCATTGATTTTACAGAAGGCTTATTAAAATACAAAGGCTTTGAACAATAATTTTATATCATAAACTTTATGAAACTAATTTGGACTATTTAAAGTACAAATGCTTAAAATGTTTGTCTTTGTTAAACGTGAAATCATACATAACCGTAAATGAAAGATTTGAAAGCCATAGTTATACGTTGGAGTTCGGGCGCTTTTAATTGCTATTGTAGCATTTTAATAATAGAATAGATAGTTATGACAGATTTCGGCACGTGTTGCGCATATGGTAGAGCCGGCTGTGTGTCTATAAGAAAATAGGTAAAAATGTTGATATTAATACGGAAACCCGGACCCCCTCAACCTTCCCAGCATCGGCGGCTATTTGTTGTCGTGTAAGAAATTTACAATAGTTTCCGGGGCTCTGTGAGTATGATTTAATAATTCCCACTGGCCGCTGTATCTTTAAGAAGAATGTGAGAAATTTTCCCACATATTCATGAATGTTTGGTTCGCTTGTCGTTCGTAATGTAATGAATAAACACGCTATGCTACCGATGCGAGTGTGACAACTTTCATAAACAAATAAACACAAAAGCGGAAACAATAAAAATAACATGAAAATGTCGTACACGGAAGAATTATGAGAAGAAAAGTGTTAATGTATTGATTATATACGCCACAGTTTGTATCGTTGAGTTCGCTACTTGGGTATCTGATGGAGATAATCAAGCAATATTGTTAATCTTATATGAAACAAGGTTTTACAAGGAAGTGTGAATCGCAAATGGAGCTTTTCTACTCTCATAACACATGCTTCCTACTTCATTCAATGCTTTATTATCGGAAAGTTGGTTACTGTACTGGTATATGTTGCGATTGATATTATTTTTTAGGATACCTCATAAATCTTGCAATATTATCGCAATCCAAATATATGCTGTGATCGATAATAACTACAAGATCAAACTGACCCCAGAGGTAGTGTGACAAGGAATGTTTCTTCCAGACCTGTTTCGGGGGCGCACTGCCCCACCCCCCGGAGTTCTGAAAGTGCCCCCCTCCGGAGCAGACCAAAATAATACGTCTATAATATAATAATAAATAGTAGTGTCCCCAGAGCTCTGAGAGTGCCCCCCGGAACATTGTTTCTGAAAGAAACACTGGTGACAAGCATCAGGCAGTAGGAATGATTGATAAATCTTAGAAAAAAATTATGCCACATTCCACCATACCCAAGTAAAAATATCAAAGCATAGCAGTACAGTAAAGTCCCTAAAACTCGGCACTCGATACCCGGCAGTCCGGATAACTGGGCTACACTCTGGCAGGGCCAAAAAAAAAAAAAAAAAAAAAAAAAAACCGCGCTTCACACCTGTTCAAGTAATTTTCTGAGCTCTGTCTTATCAGGTACAGTGTGTATTCATTTTCATTGTCATGTATAGTAAAGGCTTTAAGTACGCATTTTTCCTTTGTTTAAGGATAATTGGGCAGTTTATTCTCTGTTGTATTCTCAAGCAACCATACATACAATTACAGTACTGTATTTTCTGAGGAAACACTAGTACTTACTCTTTTTAAACCCCATTTCATATAACCCGGCATTTTCACAGACTCGGCCACCCTTCGATCCACATTAGTACTTTTTTTTCGGGACTTTACCATAATACTCAACTGAACATAGCTTTACCTAACCTACTACTATTATTGCTACTGCTACTACGGAACTTCACCCGAAGTTGAGAGATGTAAAAATGGGCTTAACTCTTTAATAATGGTAATCATTAGCCTTTGCTTATTGCTATGTGGTAGTGCCATTAATGTATATGTCAGGTACAAATTGCTTGGCAATAGTTTTAATTAGTTATTAACTGTCAGTAATTTTACTATTCTTGGCGAAGTCTTTTGTAACTATGTTCTATACACATTTTTGTAAACGAAAATTATCGTGGAAGCACTTTTTTTTTTTAATAGCGAAGGGGTACATTAATCCCTTTACTAACAAAAGACTAGTCTTACGTGGGAAAGGATGATTGGAAAGCCTCAAAGAAAACGTACAGCATATTACATCAAAATCGAATCATTTTGGTGGAATTTATCGACGGAAATTATTTTCTTACCAGATAATTTTTAAAAAATGCAAGTTCCAGGGAGCTTGTCTGCTTTTAGCCACTTATTCTCTACTAATTTTAATTGCAACCAATGGGAATGATTGGAATGCTGTATAGAAAATACATTACGTTTGATCAGAATTTAATAACATTTACGTAGATTATACTGTATAGTGAAATCGTGGTAGTTGTATTGTGCAAACTTCCAACTTGAAGAGAATTTTACTCTACTTTTCTCTTAATTTTGATTCATTGCAATTTCAAACCATTAGAATTCTTTCGAAAACATGGAAATTATTTTAAAATTGGATAAATTTTATAAGTTATCGTGGAGAAGCTACCAGTTGTATATATGGTTAGCGTACGCGTCTTCGACGGACCCGGAAGGGGGGGCGCGGTGGCTCAATGGTAGAGCGTTCACCTCCGGTGTTTGGGGTCCTTGGTTCGATCCGAGCTCGCGCCGTGTGGACTTTGTGGTACACAAACACCGTGCTCGTGAGTTTTCTCGGGGTTCTCCCATTTCCTCCCACTTCCTTCGTTCCACCATTTCACTCATCTCTCCTCATCACCGTCTCCTTTAGCCTCACTGGCATAACCGTGGGACGTAAAACTTAAAGATTTCATTTTTTCGACGGACCCGGGTTCAATTCAGCAGCAAACTACGATTCTTGTCGTCCGGGGCAAGAATTCACCTTAGCGCCCCCTTGACCAACCAAACCAAAACGCTTCCCCAATTATTTACTCAATTTTGCGCCCTCCCAATCCGGCGCCCGGGGCAGAAGTTCCGTGTGTTCCCTAGTTACGTCACTGGTTTAATTCCCTGAAACATTTGACAGCTCAGCTGAAAAAGTATCCGGTATGTTATTCATGAAAACCACTAGCCCCTACAAAAGACCCACTGAAGTCGCCCCACAGTCCCTTTCTTTATACTTCTTAGTGATAACTTTAGCATCCTCAAATCAGGGACCTATTTTATTAGATCGCCAAAGATTTCAGTGAGTCTTCATTTGCATTCCTCTTAAATCATTTATCCCAACTGATTTCCTACAGGTGATTTCTCGAAACCATTCTATAGGATCTTCGAGAAATCCCTTAGGTTTAAGTGTCACAGCGATGCCAGTTATAAGTTGCATATCTACAGTCCGGCTCAAACCTCTTGACGTTTAAGGCATGTCCTCCTTTTCACAATATCCAATGCAAATTGAGTGAAGTTGTCTAATAGTTTTGTCCTTGAATTAGGAGAAATCATTTTCAAATGTATGTCCTCAAGATATATGTCACTATCTACCGTTAATAAATTTGTAACAACGAATTTGTTTTTCCAATATCTTAATTTCTCGCGTTAATGATTCACGTTATGCCTATACACGAAAGGAAGCGAAATCCAACAACGTCGCGCCTGCATACCATTGGTTTTCGACAGACGTCAAGAGGTTTGAGCTGGACTTTTATATACGCAATACGTATCCAGTGGATCTACATGTGCTCCATCTTGCTGTACCGTCTCCACGTCCTCCTTGACATGTTAAGGAGCATCTGAAGAGTTACATTCGATAGTCTTCCTCCATAGTTCCCCACTTCTTCATCTGCTATGTATCGACGAAGAGAGACATATGACTTGATTATTCCTCAACAATGTCTTGTCTGATGTTGCAAGGCCCGGGCTTTGTGAGGGTCTTTTCAATGTAGTAGATGGGAAACCCACGCACAAGGTGTTTGTCCACCACAAAGTTCGCTTGGCAGGGGCTGGGATCGAACCCGGGACCCCAAGCACCAGAGGTGAACGCTCTACCACTGAGCCACCGCGGCCCCTGTAGTAGATGGAGGTGTTGGAGAACCACGCTAATCCAACGGATTGGAAGCAGTCGTTCTTTCAGAAAAAATGTTCCGGGGGGGGGCACACGTAGCATTCCGGGGGGGCACTGCTGATACTATTTTATTTATTATTATATTATAGAAGTATTATTTTGGCCTCGTCCGGGTCGCCACTCTCAGAGCTCCGGGGGGATGCAACGCCCCCCAAAATGTCTGGAAGAAACACTGCCTGGACGTGTTTACAAATGAAATGCTCCACGCCACCTTGAACGTAGGGACCAGGCAACCTTGAAAGCAGGGATACCAGACAATAGTATCTTTGACTATGAGAGCAGTATTACCAATACCCCAACTAAAATTACATTGACATTGTTTTCTGTGATACTTAAACCCTAATGATACGACGACTTCTCGTACATTCCGTACATTAGTTTTGTTAAATCGCTGTATCTTCGTCTTGTATTACGAAAAAAATAATAGTCATTCTAAATGACTTTTTCGACAGTCGGGACATACGTAAACCCTACCAAAGAAGTACACTTTTGGAACTATTTTCAAGTAAAACTTTATAGCTAACCTAGAATTGTTTGCTTTACAATGTTAAATACACTACATATAATATGTATAAATTCATGGAGTAAGTTACATTCATCCGACATGGTTTTATTTCTTGTTTTTTAAAAACATCTGTTTCTGTTCTTTTTTCAGGTGAGTTCTTCGACGTAACTCAAGACAGTAATCACCTCAACTTTAACAGTAAGTAACGCAATATTTTGATTTATTCAACTGCTTACGTATTTAATTATGTGGAAAGTATTTCACTCAGATAATGAAAAGGGCAGTCGAAATGAACTGGTAATAATTTTGGGTAAGCGCCTGAAAGAAATGGTAGAATCTGTTGATGTAGAGTTCTTATTTTAAAACTTAAAGGAAAAGAGAAGAATCAACTAGTGATGCAGTCATACGCACCGACAACTGAAAAAGTAGAGGGAAATTATGACAGAATAGAAGAAATTATAGACAAAGAGAGGAAATGTGCTTACATAATTATAATGGAAGATTTCAGTGGGAAAAGGACAAAAGGTAGTATATTGTAGGCAGTGGCTGGTCCAGACTTCTGGAAGAGGGAAAGCCACATCTGCAATGACGGTGAAACTGGCTTTGCACCCCTCCCTCCGCAAAATCAACCATAACTTTGGAGATTCCAGTGATTTTTTCAGTTTGAAAACATTCTCTAAATTCTGATTTGAGCACTGACGTACGGAAGGGGACCTTCGGGGTTTAAATATCCCTTGAGTAAGATAATACGGAAAAATTAGCATTTATATATAATATATGTGTGTGTCCAAAAATCAAACTTGTTCTTAAAACATGAGAGATCTAGTACTTGAACATCTCCCTTCACGAAGTGAAATTCTGTGTTGTAAATGTTGATGGATCTCGCCTGGCCATCTTGTAGACTTGTGGGATCGCTTGTCTTTCCCAGCGTTTCATTGTCATAAAACGAGCATTCTTTACCAACAGAACTGTCATATTTTTCCTTCATATCATTTGTTCCCATTTTCCTTTAAGATGGAATAACCTAATCAGAGCTTGGTGTTCGACTTTGTTCAAGATGCTGCCGCAGCCTAGTTTTCTGGTCCCTGTAACATTAGTTAGCACACGTAATAGTCAGATGTCAACCTATAATTGTGCTTTTTTTTCACATTATCAGGATATCTCTGTCACTGTGAGGGTAACAACTTTTTGGTCTCTCTACGTATATGTACACCAATCAGTCAGAACATTGTGACCACTTACGTAATATACGGTATGTCCACCTTTGTCACGGATAACAGTGGGGACGCGTCTTGGCATGGAAGGAATGAGGTCTTGGTAGGTCGCTGGAGGGAGTTGACACCACATATGCACACACAGGTCACCTAATTCCCTTAAATTCCGGGGAGGGGCGATGCGCTCCGACGTCACGTTCAATCTTATCCCAGATGTGTTCGATTTGGTTCAGATCCGGTGAGTTGGGAGGCCAGCACATCAATTGGAACTCGACACTGTGTTCCTCGAACCACTCCATCACACTCCTGGCCTTGTGACATGGCGCATTATCTTGTTAAAAAATGCCACTGCCGTTGGGAAACATGATTGTCATGATGGAGTGTACGTGGTATGCAACCAAAGTATGATACTCTTCGGCCATCATGGTGCACTGCACGAGCTCTACTGGACCCATGGTTGCCCACGTGAATGTTTCCCAGAGCATAATTCAGCTGTCACCAGCTTGTCTCCGTCCCGCAGTACAGGATTTAACGAGCTGTTCTCCTGGAAGACGACGAATTCGCACCCTCCCATCGACATGGTAAAAAAGGTATCGGGATTCATCAGACCATGCAACGCTCTGCCACTGCTCCAAGGTCCAGTGGCGATGGTCATGTACTCATTACAGTCGAGGTTGCCGATGTCGTCGTGTTTACATTGGCACATGGGTGGGTCGTTGGCTGCGGATGCCCATCGTTAGGAGTGTTCGGTGCACTGTGTGTTCAGACACACTTGTACTCAGCACAGCATTAAACTCTGATATTAGTTCCGCCACAGTTAGCGGCCTGTCCTGCTTTACCAGTCTGCCCAACCTACGACGTCCGACATGTGTAAAGAGAGGTGGCGTCCAATCACTCGACATTTGGACGTCGTTTCACGTTGGTTTCGCTACTTGTTGAAGACACTCACCACAGACCTGCTCGAAGCACCCGACAAGTCGTGCAGTTTCCGAAATGCTCGTGCGGAGCCTCCGGGCCGTTACAATCTGCCCTCGGTCAAGCTAAGATAGATCGCGCGCCTTCCCTTTCTACACACGGCAATTCCGCTCAGTGACACTACATGCACCGTACATGTGCCTGACTAGCAGGCATTTCTCGGCAGGTGACGCTGCTATCGCCTGGACGGGTTTATATCGATAGTAGGTAGGTGGTCCTAATGTTCTGGCTGATCTGTGTGTGTATTCATGTATGTGTGTGAACGGAAGGATAATGTTAATCAAAAATGCGTAGGAGCGCTCACTTAAGAGTGCAATCGATGAAGTGGTTCAAGAATACATATAATCTTCATTCTTAACTTTTTACTAAAACCGGAAATGATAGAAACCCAATGCAACTTCCGCTTTCAGTATTTATTTACGTACAAAAATGAAGAGTTATAGCGAAAAACAGTTTTTGAAATCAGTTTAATTATCCCTAGAATATATTCTACCTTCACTCTAATCTCTACTAATACCAGAAGTGGCAGAAATGTTGTGTCACTTCCTGTTTGAATGTTAAATGAAAAAAACATCTCGCCCAACAAATCGAACTTCTTGACGCGGTGTACACGTGATGCAGCTACTTGTTATTTTAATACGTTATGAATTCTTCATCACTTTCCTAAAGAATGACATTTTTGTTAGTAAATACTGGACATAGAGGCGCAGAGACAGTTTTAACAACCAATTGCATGACGCCTATTTTTCCTCCCTTCATGCACTCCTTGAGTCTTGTTGTTGGAAAATTGTGTAGGTCACGAAGTCCATGAATTTTATGAACTTTCCTCTTATTTGTCCAGCACGTAGTTACGTGAAGAATGCACCGGAAATTAAGAGCGTGCATATGAAGCAACGCCGAACGTAATGAGAAGCTATCCATCCTACGCTCAGAGGAATGAAGCTTAATGACATTTGAAGAATCTTTTGTTTGTGAAATTGCATTCAACATCCGGCTGCTTATTAAACGAGAGGAATCTACAAACAGTCCAGTGTCTCCAGAGTGGAATTCAGAAGTAGCATCGTTGTCTGATTAACAAAAGCTTTTCTCAAACTATGGTCCACGAACAGCAAAGCGATTCTCGAGATCTGCCACTGGGCAAGGTGACCAGAACTTTTACTTTAAAAAACGGGACGCATACGGATCGGCGACAGGGGATGGGGGGCTGACTTCCACATTGCATTTTGGGACTCAGCAGTGTTTTCAATTTACAAAATACACAAGTAAGAATGATAACACAGCGTTTCTAACTTATGTACTACCCAACAATACTTTTAACTACTTGAACACTCAGAATTCCCACTTGAACCACAGAACATTCAATTCTCATTTGAATATTCAGAAGTTCTAGGCACGGCTGAACCTTCCCAATGAGTGTTGGTACGGAAGAGTGTACAATTAACATTGACCATTTATATTTTGAATAATAATTACAGGGCACCTGGGTCATGTTTGCTTAAAAACGGGACATTTAGGTGTCCCGTTTGAGAATCAGAAAAAACGGGACAACCGTTGAAAATAATGAACTGTAACTAAAACGGGACGTAGGTGCAGCGAAAAATGAATGAGTGGATGTTAGAAATGGTGGAGGAGAAAAGAACAATTTTAGATATTATTCGCTAAGAAGGACGTACTAGAGGTTATGGTGGCAGGAAAGAGAGGGTGGGACGAAATGAAATGAAATCTTTTAAGTCTTACGTCCCAAGCTTATGCCGGTTAGGCTAAAGGAGACGATGATTATGAGAGATGAGTGAAATGGTGGAATGAAGAAAGTGGGAGGAAACGGGATAACCCCGAGCAAACCTACGAGCAAGGTGTTTGTCCATCACAAGATTCACACGGCAGGAGCTGGGATGGAACTAGGGACCCCAAGCATCGGAGTTGAACACTCTACCACTGAGCCACCGCGCCCCCAGGGTGGGACGAAGGAGACCACAAGTAATGGACGATCAAAACAGGAAAATCGTATATGAAGACGAAGAGGTTAACGGAAGCCCATGGAGCATGGAAGCTTCTCAGTTGCGGCAAGTGATCTGCCAATAATGGTAGAATACCTATAATGATGATGATCATGACTTAATATCACTTTGAAATAGATTTTAATAATCTATTTGATTAAAGGGCGAATTCTTAGAAGCGTACGTCGTATGTGGTTCAGAATTAACGTGAAAAATAGAATATCTTACGAGGCTCTCAAATTAGCCTTTAAACGCCCAACTGCTTCTTTAAGGCTTTAACCGGAATAGCTCAGCTAGGAAGAGAATTGTGGGAGGGCGTGGTAGCTCAGTGGTAGAGCGTTCACCTCCGGTTCGATCCCAGCTCGCGCCATGTGGACAACCACTGTGCTCATGGGTTTTCTCGGGGTTCTCCCGTTTTCTCCCACTTTCTTCATTCCACCATTTCATTCATTCCTCACAATCACCGTCTCTTTTAGCATAACCAGCATAATCGTGGGACGTAAAACTCAAAGATTTCATTTCATTTTACTGAAGAATAAAGCTTTCCGTCGACATGAATTTTATGCATGTTAGGGGTACAACGGAAGGTGGGTAGAGTTTTTTTTTCATCACGTTTTTCGGGGACGATCCTCTCTTAGAAATGCAGTCATAAAAATTCGTATGTGATGCAATGAAGTAGCCGCTACATTGTAATACTCTCTACGTGTATTTGTTGCTTATATGGTAAGGAGGGGTGGCAAAGTTAGCCAATTTTTTGTCTCATTTATTTTGTTTCTTCTTATACAGATAGGGCGGGAATCGCACAAATGTTACCTCGTTGGAATCTGTGTTAAACAAACTTCCCAATGATGTATTAATCATGACTGTGATAATTAGCTGGGTTATCAGAGCTCCCAACGTGAGAGTCTACAATTTGTCTCAAATTCCTGGCGGGCGTAGAAAGAATAGGAATATGAAATTCTGGATTTGAAAATCTTATGACAAATAAACGGAAACGTGACCCAATATCTTTCAAAATTCCCGTTTTAAGAGGGGGATGGCCAATTCCTAGGCACTATGAAATTGGCGTTGGTTGTTGTTTGTGATTAAATCACGGAAAACCGCTCACCTGCTTCAAATGAATTTTGGAACTCTTAGTACCTACGTCAACGTCTTTTTATCATGCCATATTGATTAACAGGCGTATCTTAAAAGGAGAGGGGGAGTTCAAAATTTATGCAAAAAATACGGAGGCGTATCTTAAGGAGTTTTATAGCTAAACTCATTGAAATTCATATCCTAAAAGAGGAAAGAAAGTTCAAACATTTTCGATAAATTTATTCTCCCCGTGCGAGGAACGGTCATTTCCTTTAGTACTAGTGTTAAATTAAGGGAATTTTACTTAATAGTTATTGAAAATTATAAGGATACTAGTTTTAACAGACGCTCAAAAAAATATAAAAGATGAATAGTTGGCTTACCAGAGATATGAAGAGTATTGTGATTTATAGAACAGTCTGAGTAATGAAAGTGGGCCAAAGTTCTAAAAGAAAGTTTGAGGAACGCTAATTCAAACAAATACCAAGTAGCGTTGTCTACAAGATAAGAAGTGCCTTTTGAGCTGAGTTGATTTTGAGTTTAACGTCAATTTCAGCAGCGAGGCTACAGAAGAGATGGGACCTACTGATTAAAGTGGAATCCGAACCACATGAGCTTCCGCTGGGAATCGAACGCGGGTCTTCCACGCCAAAGGCGCATATGCTAATCTCTCACGGCCACGAAGGAACTCAAAGTACCTTTTGAATTCGAGGCGAGACGAGACACGTGACAAATCTCGTCTCATCTTAGAGTCGGGACAGAGAAATTTGTCGAATCTCTTTGTCGAACACTAGTTCAGCCAAGCTTTAGATTTCAAATCCTATTTTAGTGTTATATGACTTATAGTATAACAAATATAAATTGATAAAGTGATTGGACGAAGATAATGAAGAGCATGTATCTACCTCTAAACATACGTGAGTCAAGGGTACGGATGCGCACGAGACGAGTCGAGACAGAATTTTCTTAACAAAATTCGAGTCGAGACAGCTCTTCCAATAGAGAAATATACATTTTTCGAGTCGAGACATCGCTTTTACAGCACATTTTCGAGACGAGACAGCCTCAAATCTTGTCTCGTGCGCATCCCTAGTCAAGGGCGCTTATCAGGGGGGTCAGAGTGGGGCACTTGCCCCCCTAAAGGAAATTTTACTTGGGAATATCGATAACCCCATAAAATTTTTACAGTAGTTACAGCAAAATTTGAAACTTTATTTGAAACGTTGCTTATACTTGCCCCCCCTTGGAAACCACAACATGCGCGCCCTTGACATGAGTTACTGCACAGTATACTGGAATAATAAATATGGTTTAAAGTTTTGTTATATCACACCCCTCATGGGCATCTTGTGACCCGGAGGTTTTTTTGAAATTTCTAAATGAAATTAAGAAAAAAAAATCAAGCCATGAATTTTGTACATATATTTACAAAATGAGATGAGACGAGCTTGTTCGGGAATCGAGACCAAATTAGAAATAATTCTTCGAGAATGGAGGCGAGGCTTCTACAAAATTGACAGGGGCGGATTTAGAAGGTAAAACCCTGGGGGACAGCAGAACCCACACTGTAATAGGTATATCATGAATTTTGTATAAACTCTCAAAAATGTATAAATAATAGCTTAAATTATTTCGTCACTCAAAAAACTGGCGGGCCCAGGCCCTGGGCTATATCCGTCACTCAAAACTGACTAGACGAAACACTTTACTTCTTACCTTGTTCCATCTCGTGAACGACAGTACTTGTTTATTATTCTAAACATTCGTGATGAAGAAATTTAATTACAAACCATTGTAAACTGAACTCGAACAATGTGATTTCTTATGGCGCGGACGGTTATGAAGCCCCGTTATTCAAGATATCGCTGTATATTTGATAGCCGAGATCTTTCTCCCTGTTCCAGATCGCGGGGTGAATCTAGACATGCTGCTTCTACTTGGATCGTTGTTCCATTGGCCGAGGCTGAGCGCGAGCAGGCAAAGCAACCGAATCAAACGTTGTATAGTTGTCAAGCTAGAGCGGCAGGTGTTGTGTGTTCATCGCGGTCGAGCTAAGTTGTGCAAAAAAAGTGGTCTTTCAATGTGATCGCTTATGTAACGTTTTCTGTTTACTTCTAAATTGTAAAGTAAGAGCCGGTAGTAAACAAAATTGTTTGAACTACGATTGCCAATTACAAACGTTCTGTGTTTTTCGTTAATCAATCGTTCGGGTGTGTGAGGTTAATATTTCAATATTTCAATTAGTGAAAATGAAGTTTTCATGATTAATTGATGAATTTATAGGTTCAGAAGAAGTTTTTTAATGTTCTGCAACAGTGCCATTGACTTGTTTGTAGTGAGGTGTAATCCACTATTCTACAAATAATAATAGTTTGCAGAGCAGCATGTGAGTATTTTTATTTATTTATTTTATTTATGTCCAACTGAAAACAGGGTTGACTGGTTTCATGAAGGGGGTACGTCATTTAAAGATGTCTCTTCATGTAAAAGGGTACCGCATACCCCCAAAACCTTGTGCGGAATCCCAAATTTACTATTTTTTTTGCCTTGTATCTTTCAGTAATAGCGGATCTAGAAGGTAAAGGCTCGGGGGACAGCCAGGCCCGTATCCAGGGGGGGTGTGGGGGGCCGTACACCCCCTAAATTTTTGCTGCACCCCTAAAATTTTCACGGTAGGCTTCCAAATGAACTATAATATGGTGATGAACTAGGCAAGGTTCTAGATTGCTGGTCCCCCATGTAGGTTAGTAGCTGGAAAGGTTTGTTTCTGTACTAAAGTTTATACATTTAATTTACACAGTATAGCCGAGCGAGCGTTAGCGAGTGAAGGCGGGTTAGATCCCCGCAGGGCACGTTGTATTCTGTCTTCATTACTGCTCAGTGGGAAGGGGGACCAGTAATCTAGAACCTTGTCGATGAACTATTATATAATTGGATCGGGTCCCCCTAACTTCAGCCCCCCCTATATATTTGGGCAGGTCCGTATCTAAGGGGGTCTAGGGGGCGGGCCCCCTCTAAATTTTTGCTGCCCCCCTAAATTTTTCACTGTAGTATTGCAAATGAACTATAATATGGTTGGATCGGGCCCGCCCTAACTTCAACCGGGCCCCCCTACATTTTTGGGCTGGCTACGCGCCTGGGGACAGCCAGAACCCAGCCTATGATAGGTATATCATGAGTTTACTATAAACTTTCAAAGATATGTCAATAATAGTTTCAATTATTTTCGTCATTCAAAAACCTGGGGGCCTAGGCTCCCCCCGGCCCCGGGCTAGATCTGTCACTGCCTTTCGGCCCCCAAATTTACTATCATCCAGTTTGATATATATCTTTCTGAATGAAAAATTATTTCCCCCCAGTTAAACTCATAGATACAACCAGCATCCTATAACCCGCCAGTGGGCACCCCGTATTGGTATAGAGATATGTCTAGCTTAACTACAGGGACGTTAAACCAAAAATTAACTCATGATCATGAAAAAAGCTGAGTTTTTTTTAACGTCCCTTTCAACAGCAAGGCTATATGAAACGTGGGGCCTACTGATTAACGTGGAACCCGAACTACATGAGCTACCTACGGGAATCGAACCCGGGGCTCCCACGTCGAAAGGCGCGTACGCAATCTGCTAAGCCACAAAGAGCTATCATGAAAAAAAAAAACTACATAAAAAAGGTAGTCAGTAATGATTTTGTCTCTTACACTTACATGAATTTATTCATTTTATTTTCGTTTTTGAATAGATTGCTTTGGAGAGTACCATAAAGGAAAGAGCGCGCTGGGAACCCAGTTCACTCTTGATTGACAACATTTCGCAAGTCAGAGCTGGTTACAATTAAGACGCTGCGATTAACATATGTGCCTAACCTTCCTTTCGTCACGAACAACGAATAATAAATTATACCTGGTTAGACGCCTTCTATCTTTGAGTTTTACGTCCCACGATTATGCCGGTTAGGCTAAAAGAGACTGTGATGATGAGGAATGAATAAAATAGTGCAGTGTTTCTCAGAGTGTGGGTCGCGGGCCGTTTCTTTGTGGTAGGTCGCGAGAAGTTTTTCCTTTTAATTGTGAAAATTTTATTTTGATGCAGAAACATATGTTGTAAAGTAAGTACCATTCAGGAAGTGAAAATTAATGAGCATTTGCTAATGAGGTGAAGAGTAAGTGGTTACTCAGAGCCCTGCCCTGTTGTGCAGTCAGTAGAGATGCTGGGTTAGGATGGAAAAAGAATGGGTGAGTCAAAATCTGTCACGAGGTAGGGCATTGCGTTGAGAATAGTGTGAGCTCTGTGTTACCTTTATATGAAAAAATTAGAATTACAAAAATTGAAATACCACCATTAGGTAGAATGACAACGTGTACTTGAATAAAAGTAGGTGGGACAAAAAGTACTTTTTAATATTTAATGTGGGTCGCGGTAACAACAAGTTTCAGAACCACTGAAATAGTAGAATGAAGAAAGTGGGAGGAAACGGGAAAAGCCCGAGAAAGTCCTCGCACACGGTATTTCTCTACCGCAAAGTTCACTTGGCGCAAACTGGGATCGAACCAGGTACCCCACGCACCAGAGGTGAAGGCTCTACCACTGAGCCACCGTGCCTCCTCGTCCTTAATCATACAGGTCGATGGATCATCGTATAGCGACCAAGATTGTCTGGTGTCGTAAATTATGAGAAGTTCCTGACCTCTACTTTGGGGATCAATTGTGTTTTTTCTTTGCCTTTTAACCTGTACCAGTGCCAGTCTTTAATTCTATCTTCTGAAAACATGAAGACTTGCAGTTTTGTTAATTTTTGTGTTAAAGAAAGGATTTATTTGTCGATTGTTATTTACAAAGCTAGGATTCAGCATTAAAGTGGATGTTACAGTACGTAAAATGCTTTGTGCTGCACTTTTAGAAACGTTCGCATGTTTTACAATCATGTGTTATGAAATGTGTTTGTTGGCTAATGCGGTTATTATCTCACAGTGTTACACAATCGCTACCCTATTCCATCTTATTATTTTTATTTATATAGGCTAGCTTTACTCATTTGTAAGTAAACCAACTTCAGATATGAGATTAAAGGAACTTATAACATTAAAAAAGAGAAAAGAAAACAGAAATTCCTCTTTAAACATGATAGCAAAAAACTAGACACATTTATATATTTATATAAACACTAGCAGAATACCGGTTCTTCGCACGGGGAGAATACGTTTCATTTTGGACGTAAAGGCTTTAATTTGGATTTAAACGGCATCGGAAGTGTCATTGTCCGTCAGTCACCCCGAAAACTATGGATTCGATACTAATATCAGTCATGGAACCGTGATGGCTTAGTGGTATAGCGTTCACCTCTGGTGCCTGGGGTCTTTGATTTGATTCCAGCTTGAGCCAAGTGAGCTATGTAGTGTACTCATTGTGTGCGTGGGTTTCGTCAGGGTTCTCCCGTTTCCTCATACTTTCTTCATTCCACCATTCCATTCATTTCTCATGATCACCGTCTCCTTTAGCCTACCTGGAATAACCGTAGGACGTAAAATTTTATTTTTTCATTTTGAAATTTTGGAAAAGTGTTCAGGAGATCATACTTATTTTAATTTATTCTGGAAAACAAAAAAATTATTTTATTAAAATCTTTTTTTTTTTTCATTTTTCGCTAAAGAGAATAGAGAAGTAAATGAGTTGAGAAATCAAAATGGCGTAGTTACTAACGGCCTTAGATGCAGCAATCTTTTGAGTTTTATTCTGTTGTCAATCAAAACCAGTTCTTTCTTTTTCCCTGTGGTAACACAACGGTTTACAACCACCGGTGACGATCCTTAGAGTAACCACAAAACAGTCCTGTATCTTCTATTGTGATACCTCAAAAAAGTTATTGTAGATTTTTACAACGTAATTAATGTCATTTGTCAGTTTAGCCAATAAGATTTGTGTTTTTGAAATGCCTGGGGAAGTTTTTGCGTGTGACATGACATGTCTATTACGTTTGGAGGAACTGGATTTGCTTCTTCCGAGGACAATGCGGTATCTCTACTCAATTTTATGCAACCAGTGTCATTTTTTGTGATTTATGGACTCAACCGCTTCGGTCTATGAATTTTAGTGACCAGGGTGTTATTCTGGAATTTCCCCTTTTCCCCTCCCATCCTCTTCATTCAATTTTATATACGATTGAGGAACTAAAGGAGAACTTGAGAAATACCATGAACCATCTTCAGTTGAATGTAAAGCTTCGACTATGACCAATATATGGCAATACATGTCCTGTATCTTTTCATTCTATTTGTATTCTGCAACAATGTTCAAAATAAAGTCTGTTTGACAGTAAAAAGGATCACGCACTATAAAAGGTACGGGGCAGTATTGCCACACTTGGTATAATTGTGCCAAAATAATCCCTTTCTGTCATTCATCGGCCCGTTGGTACCACTCTGCATTTTCAGCCCCTTTTTTGAAAATAAAAAAGGTGGTACAGTTCTCCCCAATTTAATAAATACTTGTCACATTTTCAAAAGTGTCAGTAAGACTTTTCCTACATCTCACGTTACCAATACTGTGTGTTGGACTTTTAAAAAATGCTGTTGAACGTTCTTTCTATGACGTTGTACTGTCTTACTGCACATCGGGTGTGATGTGTGTGTTCTGTTTCTGTGTGTGTGTTATGTGTATGTGAACTGCACTAGTTAGAATAATAGATACCAGTGTGACTTAAAATTATTAATAATGTGCTGTGGTGTCTTTCAGGGAAGGTTCTAGGACTATGGACCGGTTTTACATTTTCTGCAAATAGTTTACTTTACTTTATATTATTCTTACAGTCTATTATCCTCCTTCGGTCGTGAAATAAGCGAGAATAAGGCGCAGTAATTTATATTTCAATATTTTATTGTAACGTACTGTTTACAAACGAACCCGGAGATAATTGATTTGTTCCTCGTTTTATATATATTTTTTCATATGTGTCCATAATACTGTTTTGGTTTATTGGTCACTTTGAAATAGAGGCTCATTTGGTTTCCTTACAATGCATACCGAAGTTGAAAACTGTTTTCCCTTTTAATTTGCGGCCTCTGTTATACTTCCTACGTGCGAGAAAAGCTTTATCTACTTCCAGGGTTGTTCGGGGTTCTCCTATTTGGATGTTTTTAAAAAGTATTTTTTAAAAAGAACACTTTCTTGATTTGGACTCTTGGAAGATTGGAGGAATGTTCTAGAACTTTACCTTTTTTAGTTTTGTGTTATAGAGCCGTGTTTAACACTGGTACAAAATAATGAATTCAGCCCTTTTTATTTCAATTTGGTACTATTTTTCAGCCCACTTCAGAGCTAGGACTGTGGCAGTATCGGCACGGGGCCTCACTGGTATAGCTTACTTCTGATGCCTGAGGCCCTTCGTTCGATCCCCGGCCAAGCAAAGTTGTGGTGGACAACATCGTGCTCGTGGATTTTTCTTGGGGTATGCCCGTTTCCTCCCACTTTCTCATTCCACAAATTCTTCCATCATCATTCACTTGCTTTAATCCCTTAGCCTAACAGGCATACACGTGGGACGGGACGTTCAACTCAAAGATTTTATTTCATTTTAGAAGTTTAAATTTCGACCAGATGTTACTCGCTGGACGATGTGTGCTGCTACCTAACTGCCAGATGTGTAACGTGTACTACCATTGTTTCAATAGTAGAAAATGGGATATGAGTAAATACTATTAAGAGTCTTCATCCCGGCGAAATTAAAATACCACTAATTTTACAGTAATTATGTGATATCTTCAAATAGATAAAAAAAATAATTGAAATATGGAACAAGAGCGCCCTAGACAATATTATTTTGCGTGAGGTACCGTTATCACAAGTCACCTAGTGGCTTTCCGTTTTTTGCTGTTTAGAAACGCGAAAATAAATGCCGATTTTCAAAATGGCTAGAAATCGAAAGCAGATAAGTGAGTCGTGATAACGATATCTCATGTAAAATAATATTGTCTAGGGCGCTCTTGTTCCACATTTCGATTATCTTTTATCTATTTGGAGATATCACATAATTACTGTAAAATTAGCGGTATTTTAATTTCGCCGGGATGAGGACTCTTAAAGATGCCGTTGCTGTTTGGATTTAGTCATTTCTAACAAAGAAACCCTGGTTGACAGTAGAAAGGATGACCCACTAGAAGTTTCAATTTCGACCGGAAGATGTCACCCGCTGGAGGATGCGTGCTGACGTCTAACGGTCAGATGTGCAACTTCTATTATCTTTGTTCCAATAGTAGAAAAGGGGATATGGATAAATACTGTTGAAGATAGCGTTACCGGTTAAAGTGATAACGGATTCGCGAATTCAGCCCTGATAATCTTTGTCTTGTGCACTAACGGACCAACGTAAGCCTCCGTTACTCGTTACGATATAAACGGATTTGTTCCGCTAACGAGATTTCTGAGATACTTGCTCTGGTTTTCTATTGCAACACACAGAATTAATAAATTCGCTGTCGTTCGAGAGTTCTCGTGTCCATTAACGAAAAGACTCCAGTTCCCGTTATTCGTTATGTTAACGGATTGGTTTCGTTAACGAAGCCGGCCGAGATAATTGCTCTTGCTTTCTATTGCATGGAACAGAATTCATAAATTCGCTTTCCTTCAGGAGTTATCGTGTGCACTAACAGAGCAAGTAAGGCTCCGTTACTCGTTAAGATGTCAAGAGCCTCACATAGTAAAAATGATACAAAATTTACCATTTTTCTTTTGCTTAATTTTCATAAATGAAAGGAGATAATGAAATGCAACTTATCATCAGAAAATATGAACCTCAAGAATTTTCAGTGTTGTCACCCGTAGAATTACAGTGTTGCTAGAGTAACATTTTCCCCAAAATCTAAGTTATGACAGAGACTAGAGGAACGAACTCAACTGCATTTGATTAGGTATGTTGTTTGGGAATGCTGTAAACTAGTTTTTAAAATAATAGTTGCATTTAGTTTGTAATAAACAAAATAATTTTAACAGACAGTTATTAAAATTAAGTCCGATAACGAAACAGATTATATATAATATCCAGGTAATGGATAATGATCAGATAGCGGATAACAAAACGAGTGAGGATAATATCCGGGTAATTCATAATAATGGGATAACGGATAACAAAACTTATGAAGAACTGGCATCAATTACCCGTTTCACTGGGTTAAATTAAGAAAAAATAGTAATGTTTCGTTAGTCAGTCACGTTTTACTATTACTAAAGCGCTCTTTGATATCGGTCATTTTCGATGATTTTTATATATTTCCCTCTCCTCCTCATGTTGCAGGGCACGGCCTCGGAATTGTCATTGTTCATCTCAGCAACTCCGAAAACTATGAATTCGACACTGATATCGGTCCTTTTCAATCTTTCTTTAAAATATCTTCCCCCTTCCTTAAGTTAAACCTTCAAAGTAATATAACAGAAACCATCTCAGGTTCGAAATTCATCTAGGTTGAAAATTTGATCGAGACCGGTCAAGTGGTTCAAGAGTGAAGAAATCAAAGAGTCACTTTCATTTTTAAATGTTACATATATCTCCCTCTCCCCATGTTGCACCGTCAAAGTTGAATGATAAAAATTATCCCACACCCGAACATCTATGTTGAAAATTTGATCAAGATTGGTCGTTTGGTTCAAGAGTTAAGTTTTATTTATTTTTTCTATCTCCCCTCCGCCTGTTCCTCTAAGGTCTACCGTTACGGGGGCAGACTACTAAATATTTTTCAAAGGCTAACAATTTCTTTTGCCGGTTTTTCGTAAGTGAAAAGAGATAATGAAAGGTAACTTACCACAATAATAGATAGTGTTATTCTACACTTGAAAATACCAGTCGGAAGAATAATCAGTGTTGCCATCCATTGAAATGACAGTGTAGCCAAAATTTGAATTACCCCAAAATCTTGGTTAAGGCAGCGTCTAGAAAAATGAACTCAACGATAATTGATGACTTATCATGCTGTCTATGTTCCTTGTTTACTACTTTTTAAATAATGTTTCTATATATTTTGTAATAACTTATTTATTTTGTAATAATTTATGTAAGTTTTATAAAATAAATAGAAATATTATTTAAAAAGTAGTAAACAAGGAGCATAGACAGCTTGATAAGTCATCAATCACCGTTGAGTTCATTTTTCTAGTCGCTACCTTAACCTAGATTTTTGAGTAATTCAAATTCTGGTTACACTGTAATTTCTAAGGATGGCAACACTGAAAATTCTTCCAATTCATATTTTCGGGTGTAGAATAACATTATCTATTATTGTGGTAAGTTCCATTTTATTACCTCTTTCCACTTACGAAAAACGGGCAAAAGAAAAAATAATAGTTTTTCAAAAATATTTAGTAGTCTGCCGCCTTAAAATGAATAGCTAAAAACACCCCCAGACCAGAACGGCATCTACGCCAAAAAATTGATTGAGATCGGTCGGATGGTTCAAGAGATTAAGAGTCACAAACATAATCACTTTCAATTTTATAATATAGGCCTAGATAATGGATAATTATTGGATAAGAGATAACGAAACGGGTGATGAATAATGATCGGATAACGAAATTATGTTGGATAATGATCGAATAACGGATTCAATAAGGATGACAGATAATATCCGGACATTGCCATCCCTAGAGTATACGTGTGTTCAAGGGATTTTTTAAGATGGAAATTTAATGCAGAAGGTAATGACCACCATGAATTAACTGAGAAAACCAAGCAAAGCTTTAGTGGACCAACGTCCAGAGGTGACAACGTGCTTCATTTTGTTGACACATGACTTGAGTGAGGGGGAACAGTGATATCTCCCCTCCACTAGGAGGGAGGCAGATCGATAAAATCTCCTGGCAATTAACAAACGCCGCGGGGACGTGTGCACAACGAAACAAGAGAGGCTCTCCGTGTGACTCGTTATGCAAGTGTGGACGCCGGCAGCAATTCTTAACAAAGGGCGATGACCGAATATTGGAGGTGATAGTCGCTGGAAATTGTTCTGAAGGACACTCGTAAAATACTGCAACACTAAAGAAGCAGCCCACGCTGGGTTTTGCAAATTATTCCAACATAGACTATATGAAGAAAATGCGTGAACAGTGGTCCTTCCCCATCATCAGAGACCTTCCTTAATAGTACTTCTTAACCTTATTTCAATAATGCACTTCGCGACATAGTTTTCCGTTTTTGTGTGGATCCCTCTATGTACTATAAAGCAGTGGCGACTTTTCAGGGAAGTCACCGGTAAAAAAGAATAATGGAAGAAAGTTTACCGAATGTACTAATTCTTAAATACCGGTAACATTTAAATTCCTGCCGGTGTGGCTTTCCTCAAGAATGAGACGGGAAACGAGAGAGATGAGACGACATATGAGACGAAAGAGAAATATGAGACGATTATGAGATGAGAGGATACGACTGATGGAACGAGAAACAGATGAGACGAGAGAGAAATGAGACAATTATGAGACGAAAGAGATGAGATGAGAAAGAGATGAGACGACATATGAGGCGAGAAAGAGATGATACAAGAAACATGCGAGAAGAGAAAAAGATGAGACATATGAGACTAAAGAAAGATACAATACAAAGAAATAGAGCCTACTTTTCGCTGCATCTGTAGCGCGAGCTCTGCGTAAAGAGTTTTGAAAGTGACCACGACGGAAAAAAAAGGGGGGTATCTATCAGTCACGAAACAGTCACGAAATCAGAAAACGGTCATAAAAGTCAAGAAATGTAGCTTTTGGGTCACGATTTTTTAAAAATCTGTACAAATATAAGTATAAACTGGAAAATTTTGTTGTATAAAAGGTCAAAATTCACCACCAAAAATGTCTATGGTCAGCTTTAGACGCTACCAAATCGCAAGCAAAGCACGCTTCTATCGCATACATGAAAATTCGGCCCAATTCACACCCAAATTCGCTGTTGAAAATGTTACTAAATGTTATGGTTTG
Source organism: Thermobia domestica (assembly GCF_964235325.1). Classification (NCBI taxonomy): domain Eukaryota; kingdom Metazoa; phylum Arthropoda; class Insecta; order Zygentoma; family Lepismatidae; genus Thermobia; species Thermobia domestica. Next base: position 333,799,798 of record NC_137457.1, on the reverse strand, counting down.
GGACAGAAATGGTCATGGAAAAGTCACTAAATTTTATTTTAAATTCCAGTAGACACCATGAACACTGTGGAGTTATGATATGGAGTTGTCTTCACTGGCAAAATCTTTCTTTGAGGAAAGCTTGGTCAAGCTGGTCACCTGCTATAAAAACTGTTTGAACATTGTTGGAAACTATGTCGAAAGATAGTTGAAGGTCTGTTCTTTCATGGAAAAATAAATTTGGTTTAAGCAAACCTGTTTTAGTATGTCTTTTTTAACGGCACTTACTTCCCGGAGACGCCTCGCACATCAAATAAGACAACAGTTATTTACGCACATATCCTTATTAGCTATAGTAAATAAAATACAGTACTATAGTATATTCATTATTACTATGTTAAATACTTCAAGATGGAACACTAGGTATTGTCGGTGCTATGATAAACACTGCTTGAATGGTGCGGCGTTGCCAGGTAGTGTCGAGTGTTTACTGGTGCCAGATAATAAAGGAAGCAATCATGCAATTTTGCTTGGATACTTGCTGGAGAAATTAGTTTTCGACTCTTACCGTAATTCACAGCTAAGTTCTGCTTCTCGAACTGCAACGCTAGAATCCAGGAATTAAACGTACAAATTTGGGAACAATGCATTATGGCGTTCTGCGCAAGTTTCTTCTCAAAATCTATTTCCTTAAATGTAAATTAATATTTAAATAAAATGTGAAACCAAACACGAAAAACGGTCAAACAATATATCTATTTCGTAATAAGATCGTTACTTTCAAGTACTTTACCCATTCAAATAAACATTTCATAAAATTGAGCACCTCTAGTAAGATCTAACAGCGACTGCCATCTTGTATGCTGATTGTAAAACGTGTAAAACGAATCAACTATTTTCTTTTATTTGTTGCCTTTTTCGATATTAGAAGACACAATCAAATAAATTAGTGTCTTTTTTTGTGTTGTAGCTGAAACATAACTTTATCTTATAGTACAATATTTATAATATGTAACGTTTCATTGCGCAGTACTTAAGGGAATGAGCTAAAATATGTACTGACTTCCGAGTGGTGATCCACCTTAAAATGTGAGAGCAAATCAGTATGTGTTGACATTTACTTGCAAGAACTGAACACCCTTCGAAAATTCACGGGGGTAGTTGTTCCCCGCTGAGGGCAGCCATGTAGCCCAATTTACTTACTGTTTTATTTATGTATTTATTTTTGAAGCTGTGCTATTCAAGGCTTTAGTGGAGTTTATTCGTATTATTTTCCTTTGGTTTCTATTTCCTTCTGGGGGGTCGCGGTGGCTCAGTGGTAGAGCGTTCACCTCTGGTGCTAGGGGTCCCGGGTTCGATCCCAGCCCCCGCCAAGTGAACTTTGTGGTGGACAAACACCGTGTGCGTGGGTTTTCTCGGGGTTCTCCCGTTTCCTCCCACTTTCTTCATTCCACCATTTCATTCATTACTCATCATCACCGTCTCCTTTAGCCTAATCGGCATAATTGTGGGACGTAAATCTCAAAGATTTCATTTTTTCTATTTCCTTCCGCTATAGGTTTCTAATTGAATAGTTGAATGTGTAATATATATTACATATCAATTCTTGTGAATGACTTCCCATCAGATATTGCAACTATATTAATTGAATTGTAGCCGGCGAATATGTTGAGTAATTGTTTTTAAGGAGTTACTTAATATGGTAGTTCGTAAAGAACTGTGACTGTAACAAATAAATTATATATCTGATAATCATCAGCAAATATTCTTAGGTTGCATGTCGAGAGCGATTCCAAGAAATTCTCATGAATTTCCGCCATTGATGCTCGTCAATATAAAGTTGCGGATTCTCTCTTCGCTTTACATCTCATGTTTGAGATGTAATTTACTGATTAATGAAAGGTTTTAGTTCTTTTATCATATATCTGCAGGTTAGCTTCTACTGCTCAACACGATATGTGGTTTGTGTATTTACCTAGTTTTCTCTTGTTATGCAACAAATTCCTAAACTTATCCTTTTTTAATGATCCTAACGTGTAGACTTTGTTTGAAGCTTTCCAAATAGACATATTGTTAGAAGTTTGTGCGGATATAAAATGTTTAATTTAATTTAATTTATTGACATATAACACAACAGGTATAGGCCTAATTACAGTGTTACATAGTATATACGTTATACAGATTATATAGGTTAATAAAACTATTGTAATAATTACATTTGTCTTAAAAAATTAATAGACTTCTTAAACTACTTACATCCATTGCCACTATTTACATCCAGGTTGAAGTTTTCTTTAACTAACCTGTGGTTGGTAGCACTAACTCTCCATATAGGAGATCTGCTTAAGACGTTTGTTTTCGCTGTCATACAGAAAAATGTATTTTTCGAAGCAGTGCGCAATTTAGTGGATGGTACTTGGATACATATTTGTTCGTTAAGATTAGGACAGTGTATGTTGCATTGGTATCCGCAATCCGGATGTATCCTATACCCACATCCGCAACATCTGTTAACCGCGGGAGATACGTTGTTCAGTGATAAAACGCTCGCTTATCATGTGAAGCGTACAGTACCTGATTAGAGCATTAGCGGATTCAGAAGGGGATTGCTTCCTGGTTGGCAGTGTTGCCAACAAGTTGATACAAAAAGTCGCTAAATACGAGACGAAATGACTCCAATTTTGGGTGAAAAGTCGCTAAAAAATTTTCGTGGAATTTTGCCTCTTATACAGCCTATATATATATATATATATATATATATATATATATATATATATATATATATATATATATATATATATATATATATATATATATATATATATAAGTGTGTGTGTGTGTGTATGTATGTATGTATGTAAGATACGTGATCAATTCAAGCCATAGTACTATTTACCAGGGTTGGTAAAAACCATGGTTTTTATTGAAAAAAAAACACGTTTTTTTTTGTTTAAACGAGTTTTTTTTGTTTAAACCGTTTTTTTTTGGTTTAAATAATTTACTCTATGTATTTATATTATATATGGACAGGAATTACTTTGTTTTGTCTTGGTGTTATTATGCAACAACAAGGTTATGCTGGAAGGGGTCACATAAGCTTAAAGCGGAATCCAAATCGCTTCTTGACTTACATCCAAGATAAATTGTCCATTTGGACACGAAACCGGGACTAATTGGTTACAAATGCGATTGCCGACTCACTCACGAATGACTCCTGATAAAAATACGTTGTACTGAGAGTCATGTCAGAAGGACAAAAAGATAAACAGTTACACAAGTAAAAACATTATACCAGAATTATATATAAAAATCGGGAAACTCCCGCCTTAGCCATTGGAAAAATCCTGTTATTACTTTAAATGTATTTGTATGTAACATTTTAAGGTCAACGTATCATAATTACTAGGATAAAACTGAAGTATTGATTACAAATTTGGTATGTAGATATCATTCAATAAAATTAAAACAAATTCAAATCCAAGTCAATGTTGGAAGCTACGTAGGCAGTTGATAGATTTTGCCAATTTCTATCAATATATTTAAGCAACCTTGGCTTCTTTATAAATCAATAGGCATTCATTCAAGTAGAAATATATAATTTGGTTTCGTTTCGTATGTTTAGGCTTAACATCCTTATGAAACACCAAGTTTATCACGGAGAAGACTTTCGCTTAAAGGGGCACCTCGAATCGCTATTTGGTTTACAATTGAAAGATGGGTTGTGGTTCGACCGAGAATTGAACACGAGACCCCTTGATTAAAAGGTGAAAAGTAGATAAACGTAATGCGGATAGTTTGATATGTGGAAACGTCACCATGAAGTTCACACGATTTAAAGCATTTTTCGTTCGTTTTTTTTAAACAATTTTTTTTTTGGAAAAAAAAAAACAGCTGGTTTAAACCACCTTGGTTTAAACCAGCCAACCCGCTATTTACGCTAAAAGAACGTATATGAAATGTTCGAAGACCCATTGTATAACTAACAATAATTTCACTTTTATATATTTTTAACATTATGATCAATTTTGCTTTAACGAAATCAAAAGTGAGATTAGAGAAACGAACAAAATTAAAGGTCTAGAAAAAAAATCTTACTTCACTTCTACTCACGCTTCTATAGATAATCTGTTTGCTATCATTAATGCATTATTTGTGCCTCTAAACGGAAGCTCTGTAAACTAAAGGACATTAAAAGCTGGAGTTGGTCCCCGTTAGAAGGTAAGAGATAACAGCAATCAAAGCGGGAATATAGAGATAAATGTTACGTAGCCTACTTTCCCAACTCGTCAACATCTGAACTGATTGAAGTAAGCAAAAGGAAAATAAACATATATCTGAACTGATTCGAGTTAATAGTTCTTATTTTATGATAAGTTTTTCGCAGTACAAAAGTCGCTAGATTTGTAAGTAAGTCGCTAAATCGTCATTCCAAAATCACCAAAAAAGTCGCTAATCGGAAAAATTATTTTTTGTCGCTATCCTGGAAGGTGAATCCCCTAGATTTAGCGACTTTTCCCCCAAATTGGCAACACTGCTGGTTGGCGAATGTAAGGTCGATATACAAAATAAAAGTTTGGTTATTTTTTTTCTTTTATTTATTAGTGGAATACGTTATGAGGTGTGTTTATAATTTATTTATTTATTTATTTGCTGGTGTATAGCCCCACTGTGAATTCAGACAAGAAAAGAGGTGGAATTATTTCATGTACTTGAATTAAAATTTTGTAGAAGTATTTTCATGAGTTGAACTAAAATTCTGTACAAACTATTTTACTTAGTTGGCAAACCTTAAATAATTTCTTTTTCATTTGATTTGCATTTAGTGTCTAATTTTCTTCCTTTAAAGGACGGTATAGGTAGTCATTTTCTGTTATATATCTGCAGCATATACAGGGTGTTCAAAACAAAACCGACAGCGTTTGGGAGGTGATTCCTAACACCAAAATAAGAACAAAAAGTATAGGCCAACCTAAGTGCACAAATGCTGCCAAAAACATGAATTTTAAAGGTCCATAGCTCCAATACTATGGGATCTACCGTAGTCGGGTGGGTCAAGACTTCACTTAGGAACTAGTATGTACCCTATCCAAAAATCTATGTTTCAAAATCCTGCGGCACCTTTAACATTTTTATAGAGGTAGTTGGTGATTACTTCAAATTATATGCCTGTAGCCAAACTGCCTCTATAAAAAATGTTGTGTAAGTACCTTAGGATTCTGAAGATGTATTTTTGGATCGAGGACATATTAGTTCCTAAGTGAAGTCTTGATCCGACTACGGTAGGTCTCATAGTGTTGGAGCTATGGATCTTTAAAGTTATTTATTTTTTTCATGGATTCAGTTGCCTATAACTCCGAAATGACTGTTTTCTGAACCCAAATTCGTTTATACTATTTTTGGTCTTATCTTGGTGTCAGGAATCAGCTTTCAAACGTTGTCGGTGTTGTTTCGAAACACTCTCTGTAACCATCCAATATCCGGTATTTTCGAAAATTTGCTCTCAGGTTCGAAGCTTGCTCAATTTTTGAACGTCAACCTGTACTGAAATGAGAATAGGCACTTAAAAAGAAAGAAGGTGACAAGATCGTTACGTTGGAGAACTGGGGCAAAATGCAAATAGACGAAACTCGAGAGGAGCAGTAGTGAAACCGAGTGTCCCGGTCAAAGTGGGACATTATTGTAATTTTACAGCTATAGTGTATTTATGTTCAAATGCTATTGCGATATGGGGACAGGTTTAGATATCTGTATGTGAAGTGTGCTGTTAGACTAATTATCTTATCATGTATAGCGTAGGTGTACCGTAAGACCTGAAACTCTTCCTTGAACAGAACTGATAAAATACCCGCATGTCCACACAACACAGGAAGGAACTTTTAATTTCAATTCTTCTTATCTGATTACACTTTATTCCTGTTATATATACCATAAACTTTTAATGCAACACGCATGACATTAGTAACACACGAAAGCCACCTACAAAACTAGGAGTAAATTTCCTTCATTCAGTCTTGAAATTCCGAGAATTTTTCTAAGCTGAAACGTCAAAACCTTTGAGTACTTCTAAGAATTCAACACTGCGTATCGTCCGAATGTAGGCGAACGGTGTCAACGTTTTTCTTTCATATTTGAGAGTTTCTGGTCCGAGTTCCGTGGTCAGCCATCCGACTATTCATTTTCCTCACTCCTATTAGGTGAATGACTAAATCAGCCGTGCCCACAACAGTTTATTAAGTGGGTTCAAGTTCCAATATACAGTACATATATATCTTAATATCATCATCTTCATCATAATTATTCTGCCATTATTGGCAGGCCACTTGCTTGAACTGACTGAGAAGCTTCCATGCTCACGATCTTCCACTAACCTCTCTGTTTTTACGAACAATTTAATCTTCTTCCCCCCTCTCTCTCTTTCTTGCCACCATACCTTCTAAAACGTCCCTCATGGAAACAATTCCACATAGCCAATGTCACAACCAGTTTCTCTTCCTCTTCTTAGTACACTGAGAAAAAAATGTAGGTAGCGTACTTAAAAAGATAGGTTACATGCGTAATTCCTGTAGTTTTTGGACTTAACGTACAGCAGATGTATAACCGAAAACGCATGTTCTATAATACTTTCTGTATAAGTGTTCCATCTATACGTACTTTCCGTATGAAACAATATAGGCAGTCAGGATCTCACATACAAATGGACGTATATAACATACAGCTGAGGAATGTAACATAAGTATGTGCATGTGATATACGGAAAACTGTTAGATGTCAGACATCCTGCAACGGCTTGATGTAACATCTAAGGGTAGTGCCTATGTAGCATATGGATAACGTATGCTCCGTACTGATTTATGTAGTAAGCAAGAGGACTCCATATATTTGTATAATATACTGCTGTCCGGAGAACGAATTTTTCTCAGTGTAATGGACGCCGCCTATCTTTTCTCTGACCAGATCTGGCACTGCTTGACTTCGCTAATTTCATCGAATACGTGCAAATTGGGCATTGGCTGATAATGAAATCAAAGATAAAATAACATCGATGACTTCAGCGCGATTCAAACCACAGAAGCCTAATATTTTAGACCATTGCAGTCAGTATTGGATTTAGGTTTGATGGGGACCTTTGTACGTCAAACTTTCTTTTTCAGCTACAAAATGGCGCCGTTTTTAGGTTTCAATATATTCTATATGCTAATTTATGGACTAATGAATATCTAAATGGAAACAAGACCCATTACAGGCAGGACTGGCAAACGGGGTCTCGGTTATAAGCGGGGCTGGTTATAACAGGGGCCTCATTACAAGTGGGGCTGAGAAATAGAGCCCTATTACTGGCTTCATAAAAGTCTAGTACATAACAATACAAAATACGATTATTGTATGTACACTCATGTCCAAAATTATTGTCGCATGAATATAAATATGTTATTGTCGGAATATAATTTAATAACGAATTCGCCCGGTATTTCTTATAATGTTAGTATGTGTATAATCGGCAAAGACATGTATGTGGCAAATTTCATGTCAAAAAGAGCAATAAATAAGAACAATAAAACGAAAATAAAACTTTCTTGTCCATTTAGCAACATTTTGTTTTACTAATTCTAATTTTCGTATTTATAATTCTTTTCATATGAAATTTACCACAAATATACATTTCCCGATTTTACACATAGTAACAGTATTAAAAATACCCTGCAAAATCATTATCAAATGATATTCTTACAAGAAGACAGTTATAGATATGCGACAATCATTTTGGACATGAGTGTACGTTTTATTTTATTTGTTTTTTCTTGTTATTTGGAAATTACGTTACAATAAGTTTTTCTTTTCTTTAAATTTTTTGGGTCCCCAAGCGAGTGGGGCCCTAAGCTATAAGTTAGCTTGTTTAGCTTACACGTAAATCCGTCACTGGTTGCAGTATACCAGCTCACACGAAGCGTCTATAGTAGTAAACCACGAACGGATGTAATTTGTGTATAAAAGACGTCCTTCATCCACTGGTAATTGGTGCGTTTGCTCTCTCATCCGACAAAGGCTGCAACGGTGGCTGCGTTATTCTTATTATGTTGTTTGAAAGGAAATCTGTTGTTGTTGCTGCTTCTCCGTGATACTTCTATTTCATGCGAGAACGAATTCATTGTGAGGTCACCCATTTCTTAATTCTTGCTTCTGCTTCAGCTATCTTTGAGGGTCAGACATAGGGTTACTTAGTCCTGATTTAGTTTTGTGTCTCTAATTTATACCCGGGATTGTTTCCATGAAATATCTAATGTCAACAGTTTTTTTATATATACAGGGAGAGAATTAAAAGTTTTGGGCCTGACCTGAAGGGAGTATTACAGCTGGATTGATATATTCGCCCTTATACATCAGTGCACTTTTTCAAGTGGTGCTGTAATTTCTCTATCATTATTTGATAGAATTGTTTGTCCTGAAACTCATACCACCTAATAACCTCCATAATGACCTCATCATTCGGCCTGAAGTGAGTCCCCGCAGTGAGTTTTTCAAGGCGAATGCTAGGTGGGGATAAGTCGGATGAATAAGGTGGATAGGATGTGCTGTGAACTCAAAATCGACCAAAGCAGCTTGTGCAATCGCGAGACTGTAAGAAGGCGCATCGTATCGATGAAGAGTGATTTTTTTTCTTTTTCTTCAAGTTTCCCTACCCTTCTCTTCTCAATAACAACTTGCAGTTAGTCTGGGTGATTGAGATAATATTCCTCGTTTATAATGGAGCCTTTCTTCACGAAATCACTACAGATTATTCCTTCTTGCTCCTAAAAATACGTTGCTATCTACTTTCGAAGCAGATGCAATTACTTTGTAACTTTTTGGATGGAGGTGATGAGGAAAACAGCCATTGCTGTGACTGGATCGAAATGGTGGACTCAGGTCCTGTGTGACATATCACTACTTGAAGATGTCAGTGTTAGATTCCATCAATTGGAGATTGGACTGCGGAAGCAACACTGGTGTCATTTTTCTTCTGGGATATGGTTCTGAGGATCCTTCAAGCGGGCAATCCGTTCATGGATAATCTGACTCATAGGTTGAATTAAGATTCCTACACGTTAAGAAATTGTTTCCACAATCACTCGACCATTATCCATAATCCTATCCTAAAGGAACAATAATACATATCTCGACGGCAGCAACAACTGAGAACACACGTTGAACGTTCTCTGTCGTTGTTGCCATCATAGGACGTCCTCGCAGCTCATCCAAAAAGAGTTGCCAATGACGTTTGAAGTCGCGGAACCAAAGTTTAACAGTTGCAAATAATGGCGCTTCATTTTCCGAAGTTTAAATCATGCCCTGGTAGATTTCTGTTAGCTTACAGCCGTTTTCGACAGAGATATTTTATAGCTCTATCGCTTACCCTCTTCTTGACACGTCAGTCGTTTCAAACCTGAAAAGAACAGAAGAAAAATCATACGATTGGAGACAGTGTATTATAAAACTATACGCTATAATCGTACAAAATTATAAATCTCTACGATCACTTCTTCCCTGTGAGACTCATCCTCACCTCGTACATGTTTATCTCTGTGAAAGCTTCACAAGATATATCTATTAATTTATTTAATCACATTAGATATTGCTATGAAAGCTTCAATTATCGATTTTAAATATTCTGTATTCTCTTCGCATTAGTAAGAAAAATTGAAAAAAAAAAGTAGTGGCAAGTAGCCTATTGTTAGGGTTTGCGTTATCTGGATTCTATATCCCCCCCCCCAAAAAAAAAAATCACAGTACCGAAATATCTAAGTACAAAGTCCCGAAAAATCGTAATATCAAATACCGAAAATCGTTAATGATCAGAATATCGCCACATTGACACTATATGAATATCAGCCAGAATGATTTGTTCATTGGTATTTGGACATTTTAAAATATCGATCGATTTATCAAAACATTGACAATGTCCAAATAGTAATCACATCGTTGTTTCAAAATTTTAAAACAAGTTACTTTCGTTTCATATGATCAAATTACAGTAGACTTGCGAACTAGATGAATTAAATACTGGAACCGGAAGTACTAGATACGTATATAACTTCCGGTTATAATACAGAGAGATGATCAGAGATGGAACCTGTTGTTAGGTCGCTGAATCGATAACAACACAGTTTCTCGCTATCATTTATAATTATTACTGTATAGTAATCAATGTTGAAACCAGAAATTCTGCTAGTTTCTACTACTTCCGGTTGCAGGAGAATAACAGATGATATTGAATCGATTGTTGGGGTCCAGCATTTATATGAAGAAACACTTTTACGGAAATCAACATTAAATCAGGGAACGCTGGTTGAACTCGACAATTTATGATTGCAATATAGGGTTGAAGTCGTAACCTCTTTTTGATACGCTGCATCCACATCGGAAAACCAGTTTTCGGTATGTCTTATCGTTTTTGCTTTGTGTAGAGCAATATTGGAACCGGATTTTTATCACTTCTAGTTTTATAGATAGATAAGGTTTAAGACGGGATGTGCTGCTCTGTTAAGGGCGGAAATAGTTTTAAATATTATGTCATCAACCTATAGATAGTTCAGGAAGGAAGTCATTCTGGGTTTGTTGATGTCCAGTACCGAGTGATTAACATTGAAACCTATTTTTGGGACGTTCAATCGATTCCAAAAACACGAAATCATCTAGTTTTTGCTGTAGTTTCTGTTTTAGTAGAGCGACGATAAGAAACTTGGAATACTGAATCCGTTTTTTATAGTGGGGGGGGGGGCGGTGGCTCAGTGGTAGAGCGTTCACATCTGTTGCTTGGGGTCCTGGGTTCGATCCCAGCTCCCGCCAAGTGAAACACCGTGTTCGTGGGTTTTCTCGGGTTCTCCCGCTTCCTCCCACTTTCTTCATTCCACCATTTCACTCATCTCTCATCATCACCGTCTCCTTTAACCTTACCGGCATAATCGTGGGACGTAAAACTCAAAGATTTCATTTTTCCATCATGGAGAGTACATTATATCATAGGCCCGTAGTGAAACTCCCTCTATAAAAATTGTTGTGGGAGCACCTCAGATTCTGAAACATGCATTTTTGGATAGGGTACATACTAGTTCCTAACTGAAGTCTTGACCCGACCAAGGTATGTCCCATAGTTTTGAAGCTATGAACCTTTAAAATTCAGTTTTTTCATGATTTCGGCAGCCTATAACACGTAAACGATGGGGTTTTCGCCCTATGTTTATTGGTTTTTTTTTTTTTTTTTTTTAAACTCTCAGGAATCACTTCTGCTTTGGTTCAACTGTATATTGACGTTATATGTCACCGTTTTTGTTCTATGGTGATCAGCATTGAAATCTGATGAAACCTAATTTTTTTCACTATTTTTGCTTTGAATGAAGGGGAAGAAAGGGGGACGGAACCTGTTTTTGGAAAACTGAATCCATATATATTTAAAAAGTTTCTTCCTACCTCGTATCGTTTTTGGCTTTTATAGAAACATTTCATTTTGAGATTTTAGCATCCCTGTCAGCAGTGACGCTATGTGAGACGTGGACCTAGAACGTAACGTGGGATCCGAGCCAGGTAAGCCCCCGCCGGTTATCGAGTCTGGGTCTCCCATCTGATACAAAGAAATAAACGGACAACCGTTGTTTAAAACTTCCGATATTTATGCATAGCATACCGTACGTTGGAATTCTGATATTAATCAATCATTTGATATCTCATAACATAGCACAGCTCGAAACGCACTAAAGACCAAGGTTAAGAAAGTTGATTGAAGATTGAATCCACCGAAAACGCCTACGCTTATATAAAGTTTGTATAGTGGAAGGATACTTCACAAGTATTTGCATCTGATGATAGAAAGAGTGAAAGTGTAATCCTGATGCGAACACAGTTCCACTCAGTTGCTCTGGGAAGAAGCGATTCAATGACCTGCCTTCTTACGTAATTAATTTCTTAATCTCACTTGATAATCATCAACATTAACATTAAAATTAGTTTTTTTCTTTATTTTCTTCAAAGTATTCAGACTTAGACAAGCAAAATAATGTATTACTGCATATTATACATTCCAGTCTAATGAGAAAAATATTTTCATTTTTATTCAATTATTATTATTATTGTTGTTGTTAATACTTTACGTTAAGATACAGTGCATTTACAGTTAAAGTTGTTTTGAAAATTCGAGTTAATTAGAGCCAGAAATTGATTAATCCGGTTTGTATTATTTAAAAGCAGTGATTGTCAAACCGTCAATCGCGAGGTAGTAGTAGCTCGCGGGGGACTTTTAGTAGATCGCGTTAACGCTCTGTTGGCTAACCTTGATTCCTCCGCTGAGCTGACGCTAAAACAAATGTAAGATTTTGCTTTTTTAAAAAAGACAGTTAGTTCTTTTGATTGGTAGGTCACAGTAGGCTTTAAAAACGGCACAATAGCTCACAAGGGAACATCTTATATTGATAGTAGCATTGCTCAATCAAACCATGCGCAATCGATAGAGAAGTGAAGAAAAGTGACAAATCCAAAGTTTTACGGGCCGACACCCAAAAACACAGGAGATACAGAGGAGAGAAGAATCCAGAATCATTTGAAGATAGCAATGCAAAAGATACACTGACACAGAAAGAACTTCAAAATGATTAAAGTAATCAAAATGACATTTACACAACTATATAGTAAGCAAACATTATTCCCTCAGACAAGCACAATAACATCATATGCAATGCAGTGTTGCCAACTGAACACAAAATGAAGTTTTGTTAAATGGCATGGAACACAAATTATAACATGTAGCAAATCCAATTGTGAGTAGAACTATACCTGTGAAGTCGTGATGTACTACCATGAGCAAAATAAATGACGCGTCTCTTTATTCTGAAGTTTTTTGAAAATATCTCCATTTTCTTTATATGTTCGAAATTTCGGAAGGTTTCCCCAGCAGGACAGGTTAATAACAAACCCGTTCTTAATATTTGTGTTAGATATTAGCTTAAAATAAATAAATTAGAAGCAAAAAACATTAAATCGACAAAAATCTCGAGAATTACCAACTCTGCTAAAGTGGGAAATTTTCAAGAACGCGAGGGAATTCTGCAGTTCAACACGAAGCAGCGACATCTATGTCATTGAGAGAGACGTGGATTAGATCTACAAACGAAACTTTTAACGAAACATTTCTAATGTGTCTTATTACATGCATTATCAGCGAACTCCAAATATATGAATGTATGTTAAGTATTAACGTATAGATAGAGCAAATAGTGGAAATTACCTATGGAAAAAGACGAATTCTTAGCACAATCGTAATGAAAAATCGTCTTTACCGTAGAACAGGTTCCGTTCACGTAAGAAAACAAGTAGCTCAGTTAGTTAAAGCAACTAGTCTGTGTGCCGAAGGTATTGGTTTTGAACCCCATGGAAGTGCCGTTGTAATTTTTATTACTGTGGTTATTATATTTATTTTTTATGTGGGAAAAAATCAAATTGTAACATATGTGTAAAACTCATGACGATACAAAAAAAATTGCCGTTCTCGCACTTGCATTAGTGTCTCTAATTTTTGTTTGCAAACAGTTTCGTAATAATTTCCCCTGTGCTCACTACTCACTACATGCTCACTGGTGCATAACGAATGTTTTCCAGTAAATGTTAATTCTAATTTGGAGAATTTTATAAAGTTTCACAATGTTTCTCGCTTGATAGTCTTCTATCTACTTTTTTGGACACTTTGATAACAGATTTCCCTATTAAATGTTTAATTTCCCCTATATATATTTAATTACAGAAAAGTTTTACATGTATTTGTCTTAAATTGAAATTGTTTTGAATTTACCACATGAGGTAAGTAGCCCGAAGGAGGAGAACTGAAGTAACTGATATTCTACGTAAACGCAACCTATTGTAACTTAGAATTATTATGCTTCTTAACTTCAGCACATAATCTTTACGTTGGTCAGACAGAGAAAAACCCTGTTTTTTCTTCTCCTATGACCACTCATCTTAAAGCTCTACATGTAATGATTCGTGTCACATAATTTCGGCTCTCCAAAGACATTTATTATTATTATTATTATTATTATTATTATTATTATTATTATTATTATTATTATTATTATTATTATTCCTGAACATGCCACCCTTATATAATGTAACTTTAGATATCTTGGTTTAAAGTGCTTTCTTTAGTAATAATTTGAGCAACCATGTAACAAAATTTAAAATGTATGAGGGGGCAGGAAGTTTTATTTCCACCCACCCTTCTCTTTTCAGCACCGTCCCAACAGAAAGTATATAATTTCTGACAAGCAGAGTAGACAAAATGAATAAGAAATATATTTAAAGTAACCATTCCTCCTTCGTGAATGGAATATCACGTAACATTTTTTATTCTACTGAAGACGACCCTAGGCCGTTATGGTTAGGTAACAAAAGTTGCTGTGACCAACTGAGTTTCGATTTCTTACGCGAAAGAAGTTGTTATATTACGAGGCATGCTTTTCATTAGCAAAACTGTTCTAAGTAATACGAACATGGCTCAAGAACAGAGACGGAACTGAATTACCACTCGATTAACCTTGAGGCCAAATCACCAAAGAGTAGCTATAAACGTAAGTTCAGCATGCATTTCTGTGGAGTTCTGTTCAGTATTCCTATCTTGCCAATCACGCTTGTTTGTAAGAGTAACATTTTACAAACCTAACCTTTCGATAGAGCACAATAGCAAAAGAATAAAAGGAATTCTCGCCCTTGTGAACGTTGGATACCACCATGTGCAATAAAACTGTCGCGTCTCCTTGAAGTGATATTTTATCGAAAATAACTCTTTTTCCTTTATATATCCGAAGTTTTTGAGGGTTTCAAAATGAGGAAACGTTACTGACAAACAAGGACGCATTTAGGCGTGGGTACAGGGGGTCCGGACCCCCTCTGAAATCCCAACTTTTCTGTAAATTTAGCCTAATTTTTGGGATTATCTTTTAAAATTTTATTATAATTTATCCTAATATTGAAGTCGGGCCCCTTCCGAAATAAAGTACTGTATACGTGCCTGCTGACAATTTTCAATATATTCGTTAAATAATAAAGTAAAATAATTAAATTAGGAGCAAAAAGCTTCAACACGGGCTAACTTTTGTCCACTGCCAATATTGTTAGAAGGGATATTAATAGCAAACACTGCTAGTCAATGCTGAACCTTGAAACTTCACCCCGAACAGCAAGCCTATTATTGAGAACTACATATGAAACATTTTATCAAAACTTGTCTAGCTTTTATCTGGCTTGAAATTATTATATACACTAAAATGCACTATCCTAAAATGTGTATCTAAACATTGCTCTACGTATCTACGAAGCAATGAAAATTTTTTATCGAAATATTTGGGCAGGAAACTCTAACAGCCAGCCATTTTATTTAAATCGTAATAAACCCTGTAACCGTGCGTTAACGTGAAGACAAAGCTTGGTCCATTGGTAATGTGTTGGAAGAATGAAAACTCAATGTTCGTAGGTTCGAATTTATCCACTCACCAGAACATTTTATTCTTATGTGTAACGATGAAATAAGAAAGAAAAAATGTATAACCGTTAAGACAAAACTTCAACCAAGTCTGAAGAGAACAATACTAAAATAGTAACACAATGACGTCAACCAAGAATTATTTCATGTAGCGTTTGGACGAAATTACAACTGTCAACAATTGCAGAAGTAAAAACAGGCTGATAGGCGTAATGTAGTCTAGGCTTCTGAATGCATTTACTTCATCAAAACTTCCGTCTCGTCATTGGTATGCCGTTAGTCATGGTAAAACCTTTCAATTGGAAGTGAAATAACAAACTAAAACAGTTTTAAATCAATAAATGTCTATGTGTAAAAGTAGGTGTCTCTTATCTGTAGTTCTGAGTTCCTTTTACTTTGAAGTGACAAATGAGAGAAGAAAGTATGGTGATCGAAAAAAAATCAAATTTGAGATTTCAACGAATTTACACGTATTATAGCCCCTAATACCGAAAAAGTTATTTTTTGATACATGTCCATCTGTTCGTCCGTCCGTTCGCTACACTTTTCTGTGCACTCGACTAGAGGCCAACCGTTCAACTTATCTGCACCAAATTTTAGTTTAAGATTTTCATAGTATTTCCTATAGTTTCTTTTGTTTCCCTCCTACTCCCAAAACAAGGGTAGTTTCCTGTACGATGAAAGTAGAAAACATATATATTTTCTAATAACTGGCTCTAACGATCTTGTTTTCTTTCTTTTTTTATAAATCAATATTTAATTATCAACCCTATTTTGTGGTATAAGGCATTTATCTGAGAAAAATCTACAAGAGGTAGTTTATACTTAGGGGTGAGTTTTTTCTCAGTGATTTTCTCAAAATGGACTCAAGCGTTTTCGTTCATATTTCATAAATAAATATTTCATTAATAACTTAACAATATGGCATAAATAACTCGTTTGTCCTAAAAAAAAATGCGAGGGGTAGTTTATTCTTGGTGGTGTTGTCTGGGTGATTTTCTCAAAAATGACTCAAAAGAGTTTATTCGTATTTCAAAAATACATATTTCGTTAATAACCGAACAATATGGCAAAACTCGTTTGTTCTGAAAAAAAATATACGAGGGGTAGTTTGCTCTTGGGGGTGTTTTTCCTCCACGGTTTTCTCTAAAATGAATCAAGCAATTTTGTTCGTACTCAGAAATAAATATTTCATTAAAAACCTAATAATATGGAATAACTCGCTTGCCCTGAAAGAATCCTCAAGAGATAGTTTATTCGGGGAGTTATTTTTCCCTCACGATTTTCTCAAAACTTACGTGGACAATTTTATTGATAATTCATAAATAAACATTTCATTAATAACCCTATATTTTAATATAAGTCATTTCTATGAAAAACAATTACGACGGATAGATTATTTTGGGGGTCAAGGTTTTTCCCAACAATTTTCTCGAACGACAGGCGATTTTGTTCAAATTTCGCAAATAAATATTTCATTAATAAGCAAAAGTATATCTTAACTCATTGTTCGAAACAATTCACAAGAGGTAGGTTACTTCTGACGTGTTCTTTTTGAACGACTTTCTCGAAAATGACTCATTTGATTTTTTCATATTTCATAAACAATTATTGCATTAATTGCTCTATTATATGTCTAATGAAAATGTGCTCAAAGTGTGAGTTAGTTTTGTAGTGTGGATTTTCTTCAATCGAAATTTTTTATTCGATAATCTGACATTCGATGTATTTGAATAATACGATATTTTCTTTTCGTATTATCCAAATACACACTTCAGTAACAACTGCGGCCTAACACAGTTAAGAAATTGAATTGAAAAAGTTTAGTGCGGTGGCCCTGTAATTGAATATTTTTTGGTAAACACCCTAGCTTTTTGTGGTAAACTCAGGCTTTTCCTTTTCGAGCAACAAAAGAGAGAAGAAAATATGGTGATTGTGAAAATAGTATATCAAATTCAGATTTCAACGGATTTACGTACTTCATGGCGTCTATATACCGGAAATGTGATTTTTCGATACCCGTCCTTCCGGTCCGTCCGTTCGGTACACTTTTCTGTGCACTTGCCTAGAGGCCATACCGTTCAACGTATCTACACCAAATTTTAAACTTAGGGTTTGCATAGTATTCCTACAGGAGATTTTCCCATTTTTTTCCTACCGCCTAAAATAAGCGTGGTTTACTAACAGCCGAAAATCGAAAAAAGCTATTTTCTCCAAAATGGTTTTAACAATTTTGTTTATTTTTCATTAATCAATATTTAATTAACAACCCTATATTGCAGTATCAGATATTTCTCTTAGAAAAATTTACGAGGGGTAGTTTATTCTTGGAGGTGACTTTTTCTCGACGATGTTCTCAGAAAGGACACTGGCAAATTTTGTACACACTTCATAAACAAATATTTAACCTTGCAGCATGGTATAAGTCAATTGACCTGTAGTAGCTTATTCTTGGAGTTGAATTTATTTCCAGTGAGTTTCTCAAACACGACCAGTTGGCAACCCTGTATCTCGACAACGAAGCTGAACTCGAAAACTGCAAGAGGGCTATTTGTCTCCTTTTGATGTCACGAATCATCTCCCGAAGTTTGTGGACATCTTTCAGGTTCACCCTTAATGAAGCTTCTTTTCGAAAAGTTAACTATTAACTTTAGACATTGTTTATTTTTTTAAAAAATCACAAATGCCGTTATTAATTTTAAGGCAGAGAGCTACTTTTGAGAGAATAGATCTTTAAAAATAATTTTAAAACTTAGACTTTTGTTTTCGAGACATTCCAGACAAGACGAGACATTTTAAAAGCTATCTCGTGTCCAAAACATTTGTTACGTCTTCTTTTGGATGTCACAAAGCGCGTCTCGTTTCTTTCTCGAGACATGTCTTATCTCGTGCGCATTCGTTAACACTTGGGAAGGATTATCTTTCTACTCAAAGCATTGTTTTTATAATGGTTGCATATTTATGATAATTGCTGTCAACATAAATTACAGCTCTTTCAGTTGAACTAATTGTTTATTATTATTATTGAAATTAAAATTAAATGGAATATCTAGTTTAACGTTGCACGATTATGCACCTACGCTAAGGGAGAATGTTGATGAATGAAATGATGAAATGAAGAAAGTGGGAGGAAAATGGAAAATTCCAAGAAAACCCATACCCATGCACACGGTATTTGTCTACCTCAAATTTCACTTGGCGCGAAGTGGAGTCGAGCCACGGACCCCATGAATGCTCTATTATTATTATTATTATTATTATTATTATTATTATTATTATTATTATTATAATTGAAGTGAGCTTAACGAGTTTCAACCGTCCGACTCAACCAATGTTTGGGTGCCTGTTCGTTCGTCTACTCCATGACAACTTTTCATAAAAGACATTTCCTTTTAATGAAACTAGTAAGTGCCATTTAGCTTTGAGAAGTAACTATGCTTGGAATTTGAAATCTGCAAAATATAAGAGGTAAAATTAACCAAATGGTGCAAGTTTACACTAATGTATGCAAAACAATTTTGCAATATCAATTACGTGAATCTTGTCCCATAAAGAAGCCGAAACCCCTACACCAAAGAGCCCTCCGAGATTTGATAATTGTCCACATGGACTGAAATTGTCATTTGAAGCCAAGACTTTAATATGAAGCCAATAATTTCTTTAAAATAGACGAAAAATTCGAAAGTTATAAGCATTTTCATATTTTTGCCTTTTCCCATAATGGAGCCGTAGCACACTATACTGATGAGCCCCCCCCCCCGACTCCAGGATTTGATCATTCTCCATCGGATTGAAATTGCCATTTGGAACCAACACTTAAATACGAAGCCCAACAATTCTTTAAAATAGACGAAAAATTCGAACGTTAGAAACATTTTAATATTTTTGCCTTTTCTCATAAGGGGCCCGTATTAGCCTACACTGAAGAGCCCCACGAGATTTGATCCTTGACCACTGGGACTGAAATTTTCATTTGAAACCAAAACTTTAATATGAAACCAAAAATTAAACTTTTACATCAATTTAAACTGACTGGGTTCCAGTTCACCCCACTATTATGTTTAGTTTAGTTAAGTGGTAATTTGTGACAGCTTCACATCATCAAAAGAATCTTTCACTACCCCCCCCCCTCCCAGAAGTTTGTGCTGGATCCGCCACCGGATTCAATAGACATTTTTCCTATTCTTTTTATCACCTTGTTGGGGCTCCCTCGTACAAATAAAGAAGCGGTAATATTACAATCAAAGGGCGCTATATATTAGGTATTTCTTTAGTTACCTACCCCTAACCGCACAGGGCCATCTTTGGTAGAATAAAAAAATGCTACGTGATATTCCGATCATGAAAGGGGAGAGGATGGTGTAAATATATTTCTTATTCATTTTGTCTACCCTGCTTATGAGAAATTACTTTCTGTTGGAAGGGTACTGAAATGAGAGGGGCAAAATAAAACGCCGTACCCCCTCCTACATGGTTGTTCAAATAATTACTAAAGAAAGCACTTTAGACTAAGATATTTAAGATTTAAACTAAGAAACTAAGATATCCTTACATTATGTAAGGATGGCATATTCAGGATGATGAAGATTATTATTATTATTATTATTATTATTATTATTATTATTATTATTATTATTATTATTATTATTATTATTATTATTATTATTATATGAATGTTTTTCGAGCACCGAAATTTTGTGAGACGAACAATGGAATGTAGAGGTTTAAGATGGGTGGTCATAGGGAGGAAAAACCAGATTTTTTTTCTGTCTGACTCTCTAACGTGAAGATTATGTGCTGATGGCAAGAAGTATCATCATTCTACAATAGGTAGCTTTTACGTAGAATATCAATTACTTGAGTTTTCCTCCTTCGAGCTACTTATCTCATGTGGTAAATTCAAAACAATTTCAATTCAATACAAATACATTGTAAAACTTTTCTGTAATTAAACATCTAGGGAAAATTAAACATTATTTAGGGAAATCTGTTATCAAAATATCCAAACATGTAGATAGAAGACTATCTAGTGAGAAATATTGTGAAACTTTATAAAATTCTCCAAATTAGGATTAACATTTACTGGGAAACAACGCGCCAGCGAGCATTACGTATAGTGAGCAGTGAGCACAGGGAAAATAATTACTAAACTTTTTGCAAACAAAATTAGGGATGCTAATGCAAGTGCGACAACGACATTTTTTCTTTTTTTGGTATCGTCATGAATTTTACACATATGTTACAATTTGATTCTTTCCCACATAAAAAAATAAATAAAATAACCATCATAATAAAAATGACAACGTCACTTCCATCTGGATTCGAACCCGCTACCTTCGGCATACAGACTAGTTGCTTTAACTAACTGAGCTATTTGTTTCCTTACGTGAACTGACCCTGTTCTACGGTAAAGACGATTTTTCATTACGGTCGCGCTACCAATTCGTCCTTTTCCATAGACAATTTCCACTTTTTGCTCTATCTTTACGTTAATACTTGGCATATATTCATATATTTGGAGTTTGCAGATAATGCACGAAATAAGGCATATTAGAAATATTTCGTTAAAAGTTTCGTTTGTAGATTTTATCCGCATTTCTCTCAGTGACATAGATGTCGCTGCTTCGTGTTGAACTGCAGAATTCCCTCGCGTTCTTGAAAATTTCCCACTTTAGCAGAGTTGGTAATTCTCGAGATTTCTGTCGATTTAGTGTCTTTTGCTTCTACTTTTTTTATTTTAAGCTAATATCTAACACAAATATTAAAAACGGGTTTGTTATTAACCTGTCCTGCTGGGGAAACCTTCCGAAATTTCGAACATATAAAGAAAACAGAGATATTTTCAAAAAATTCAAAATAAAGAGACGCGTCATTTATTTTGCTCATGGTAGTACAGTGTTGCCAACGTTTGAGGATAGACTAATATGAATTCCTATATGAATCTTGGATATAGAAGAGTACATACAGTACACGATTCGAACTAGTTGAAACCAAAATATGGGACCACAAACATGAATATAATCACTGAAGTACGAAAATAAAGGACGAAGCACAGTGTCGAAGCAGGTTTGCCCAAGTGGAAAATCAGAATAGCGTCAAACACATCACACAAAACTGAAATGATGCATGCTCTTGGATTAACAATTGATTAGCAGGCTCACGTTTCTGATGCACGTAATATTGTATCACCTCACACATTATTGGTAGTCAATTTTTCAGTGTTGCTATTGATAAAACGTTCCGCAGTATGTTGGTCTTTATGAGGAGAGGGTCACTTGAAAAGAGTGATAAGCTTACAGAAAATACATTTGTAAACCAGGAGGGTCTCCCTGATATTCTGTAATAATTACAAAAAAGGCGTAACATGCAGGTCACGTATTTAGCTTTTGGAATATTGTCTACATCCAAGATTCATATAGGAATTCATATAGGCCTATCTTCAAACGTTGGCAACACTGTGCATCATGACTTCACAGGTATGGTTCTACTCATAATTAGATTTGCTAGATGTTATAATTTGCGTTCCATACCATTTAACAAAACTTCATTTTGTGCTCAGTTGGCAACACTGTATTATATATGATGTTATTGAGCATGTCTGTGGGTACAATGTTTGTTTACTATACTGTTGCGTAAATGTCATTTTGATTACTTTAATCATTTTGAAGTTCTTTCTGTGTCAGTGTAACTTTTGCATTGCTATCTTCACATGGTTCTAGATCCTTCTTTCCTCTGTATCTCCTGTGTTTCTTGGTGTCGGCCCGAAAAACTTTTGATTCCTCACTTTTTTTTTACTCCTCTATCGATTGAGCATTGTTTGATTGGGTAACACCAGTGGCGGCGGTTGGACGTTAAAAGTGGGGGGGCAAGACATGATCTGAGCAATTGTATATCAATGTTAGATTTCCTGGTTGTTTCTAACACTGTTTGATGAAAGGTTGTATAACTACTAGGATATTATCTTTTTTCACTTAAAATACCGCATATCGTATTTCTATTTTGTTAAGTATCCTAAATTCATAAGAGTAATATAGGTAGGTACTAGCCCTTTATACTCTTAAACAACGAAAGTGTATGAAGAGATGTGAGTTCTTGCTCATGAACATCTTAAAATTCTGTCTGGAAAATTGTGTGATCAGATTATTTAATAAATTTGCAAAACAAATAAATAGAAAGGATAATATTAATAATAGTAATGAATAATAACGCTTGTTTTGCAGAAGTTATATTGAAACTAGGAATTAATGAACAACTTATACTTTTAATTTCACACATGCCATTAAACGAATGTATTTTCTCTTAGAAAATGAAATACAGTAAGTACTGCAAGCATATGCTATGACATTTAAAGAAATATGCAATTCCAATATTAATTGCTTTGAACTGCAATTAAAACGCAATTCCTGTAGCTTTCCAGGGAAGACAAATAACCAATACGTACTCACGCAACGGTAAATATCATATGGCACCATTTTTTTTTCTATGAAACAGTAATACATACAAAACCTTTACCAGGGTGTCCACATTCTGGAAAATAAGTGAAAGTCAGGGAAGTAAAAATGTATCAGGTGAAGTCAGGGAAATGGCAGATTGGTCAGGGAAAGTCAGGAAAAAATCGATTTAGGTCCATTGTTCAATTACTGAATTTATGATTTCTTTACTGTTACTGAATGCAAAATGTGGTGTTCTCAATGATAATATTGAGGGAGTCAGTGTTTTCTGATATAGTTGTTGAAACTAATTTTCTGCGAGAAACACATCTAACTGCATCCTGGCATATTTGCTCAAAAGGGTAGATGCTGTTCTAGAAGAATTGCATGATGCCGAGATGATATCTGGACAAGTGGCTGAGAACGCGAAGAAGCAGCATCTCCAGCTCACAGTGAAAGCTCAGATTGAAGAATTTAAGGAACACTCGAATGAATTCATAGCCAATGACAGAGATGGTATTGGACTTGATGAGTTTTTTCTTAGTCTTAGGAAATGGGAAGAACTTCGTTGACTTATGACCAGTTATGAAATTGTGTTTTATCTTCTTTCACGGAAACGCATTTGTTGAAAGTGGTTTCACAATAAATAAAATTCTCATTGTTGACAACTTACAAGAAGTGTCTCTGGTGGCTCAACGGATCATACATGATTCTGTGGTGAGAATAGGTGGATCACCAGGATTAATAATTACAAGAGGTATAATAAATTCAGTGGGAAGTTCAATGAGACAATATCAGGTGTATTTGGAAAAGAAAAGAGAAATAAATGCTGGAGACGAGAAGAGGAGAGAGAAACGGAAGATTCAGCAACAACTAAAGGAGCTGGAGGAAGAAGGGAAGAAAATTAAACTGCGGAGACAATAAGAAGGATATTCAGATCAATGAGAAGGAAACTACGCGAGAAAGAATGAAAACAAATTTCTAAATGGGTTGCATTTAACAACTGCATAAGCAAAAGTAATGTGTGTGTATTACATAATTTTTTTTAAATAATCAGTAAAATCATGTATGAACTGTTTATTACTATAGGCAATATTATAATGCTGTGTAATTGGTATTATAATGTGTAAGCATATAATGTGTAATTTTTTTCATATCTTAAGTACTCTGTATACTGGACACTTTCGTTTGTAACTTTACATTTAGTGAAATATGTAGGCCTAATCAATATTGGCCTAATGCACATGTTGTAAATTTACATTCGTTTGGAAAGAAAATTGAAAAAAGAAAGAAACAGAAGCGGAAGAGAACAAGGACAACTATGGGGAGTGTGGAGGCTGGGATTCTTTTTTTTTTTTTTTTTTTATTTTTAAGTTATTCAGGGGTCAGGGAAATATGGAACTTTCGTCATGGAAAGTCAGGGAAAAGTCAGAGATCTTTTCTCCAAATTTTGTGGACACCCTGTTTACATTTCCAAATCAAACTATATAAATTGGTCGTCACTTCAAAAAAGTGGGGGGGCAACTGCCCCCTCTTGCCCCCCCTAATCGCCGCCCATGGGTAACACTACTATCAATATAAGATGTCCCCTTGTCAGAAGCTTCAAGTTTGGCGACCACTGTTTTAAAGGGAGAGATTGTCTTGGAACTCGGGTGATTTGAAGCTCAAACAGGATTCGAGAATGGATTATATTCGTATTCCAATATTTTATTTTTACTTTAACCACCCGTTAAAAGCAATATATTACGGGAAAATAAACATTTAACATTTCTCTCTCTCTCTCTCTCTCTCTCTCTCTCTCTCTAAAACCCTGAGAAAAATCACAGACACGATGTTGTCCACCACAAACTTACTTGGCTGAGAATCGAACTAGCGACTCCAGACATGAGACAAGCGCTTTACTACTGAGCCACCGTTCCCCTCCTTGTCTTTTATACTAAATAGCAAGTGTTGCTATACAAGTATATCATTATACTAGCAGTGGCGTAGGGAGAATTTCATCAAGGGGGAGGGTTCAATTATTCCCCTTTCCAGGATATGCGTGATTATATATATAGCGTGTTTCAAAACAACACCGACAACGTCTAGGAGGTGATTCCTTACACCAAGGTAAGACGAAAAGGTATAGACCAACCTGGGTGCAGAAATACATTCTTTGGGAGTTATGGGCTGCCAAAAACAGGAAAAAATTAACTCTAAAGATCCATAGCTCCAATACTATTTGACTTACCGTAGTCATGTCAAGACTTCACTTAGGAATTAATATGTGGGTTATCCAGAAATAGATGTTTCAGAATCCTGCGGTACTGATGCAATAGGTTTTTTTTTTTTTTTTTTTTTTTTTAATAGAAGGAGTTTGGCTGCAGGCATATCATTTGAAGTACTTACCAACTACCTCTATAAAAATTGTTGTGGAAGTACCGTAGGATTCTGAAACATTCATTTTTGGATAGCGCACATATTAGTTCCTAAGTGAAGTCTTGATCTGACTACGGTAAGTCAAATATTATTGGAGCTATGGGTCTTTAGAGTTAATTTTTTCCTGTTTTTGGCATCCTATAACTCCCAAAGAATGTATTTCTGCACCCAGGTTGGTCTATAACTTTTCGTCTTATCTTGGTGTCAGGAATCACCTCCTAAACGTTGTCGCTATTGTTTTGAAACACCCTATATATAAAATCACGCGTATACTGGAAGGGAGAGTAATTGAACCCTCCCCTTGATAAAATTCTCCCTACGCCACTGCTAGTATAATATTATACTTGTATAACAACACTTGCTATTTAGTATAAAAGGCAAGGAGGGGTACTGGTGGCTCAATAGTAAAGCGCCACCAGCGCTTACCTCTTATGTGTGGAGTCCTTAGTTCAAATCTCGGCCAACTAAGTTTGTGGTGGACAACATCGTGTCTGTGGTTTTTCTCAGTGTTCTTCCGTTTTCTTCTACATTTCCATTTCACAAATTTTTCTATCCTTATTCGCTTGCGTTAATCGTGTCCGTTAGCTTATGGGGCATAATGTGAGACTTAAAGTTGAAAGATTTCATGTAATAGGCAGTGACTTAGACGTCTATGGATTCGGTTAAAATATTAAGTAAATTCCGCAAATGCAGTTTCTGTGAAAACGGTTGAGCTATAAATATACATTAAACATTCTTTGTATACACTGAGAATTGAAAAAAAAAAAAATAAAAATAAAAACAGTGACCTTACATGTATTAGCATTACATAAATATTTCCTAAAGTTCACTTTTTACGTATTAGGTAACAGCATTTGTGCATTCCTATAAGTTGTATTTTGCGTCTATAAAAATCGCATTTATTCACGTAATCTAAATGTATTGTACTTGAAGCGGCCATTATTTTCGGAGCTCGTTGATAGCTATTGTCGGTGTTTGCTGTTGCATGAATTATGGAACGGTTTTCAATTGCCACAGCTGAAGAAACCCACGAGCAACATGTTAGCTGTTAACAGAAAAGAATTTATTCTGTTTTCACAGTTGCAGAGCTCAGCAAATATGCAAATTAATCGTCGTGCCGTTAAATTAAGACTTCAAGGAAAACGCATTTTTTTTTTTTAAATCCCATTTATTTGTGTATTATACGTTAGTATGAAGAATACTGGTAAAACTCGTGTTCATAAAGATTGTTCATGCATTTGCTGTCCGTCTGTCCTCGAGAGAACTCCTTAAGAGTCTTCATTCCTGCGAAATTAAAATACCGCTAATTTTACAGTAATTATGTGATATCTTCAAATGGATAAAAGACAATCGAAAAGCGGAACAAGAGCGCCCTAGACAGTATTATTTTACATGAGAAACCGTTATCACGACTCACTTATCTGCTTTCGATTTCGAGCCATTTTGAAAATCGGCATTTATTTTCGCGTTTCTAAACAGCTGAAAACGGAAAGCCACTAGGTGACTTGTGATAACGGTACCTCACGCAAAATAATATTGTCTAGGGCGCTCTTGTTCCATATTTCAATTATCTTTTATCTATTTGAAGATATCACATAATTACTGTAAAATTAGCGGTATTTTAATTTCGCCGGGATGAAGACTCTTAATAATGGCCAGAATGTACAGGGTCAAAAGTTAGGAAACGAATTCGTTAATGGGGGTAACATTTAAACCGGAAGTCGTAGGAATCAACCATTTCCGGTTTTTACGTTGATTACTATAGAGCAAAAACCGTAATATGTAGCGACAAGCCACGTATGAGAAATGACGTCCATTGGTGATCACTAGAGACCGGATGTTTAGGCACTAAAAACCTGGAAAATAGGCAGGCAAATAGGCACTTAAAATTTAAAAAATAGGCAGTAAAATAGGCACTAAAATGTAACTCGAAATAATAAAGATAAATTACTCAATACCATTAAAAAATAGATTCAAGTCATAGGTAATGTTGAAAGAATATAGAAATATACTTGTTTGTTAAAGAATATCTTCTTTTACTGTATATACAAAAACGAGGCATGTTATGCATTCCACATACTGGGTGAACCTGAAAGATGTGCACATACTTCGGGAGGTGATTCGTGACATTCAAGAGGACTTTTGTCTTCTTTTCATGTCACGAATTACCTCCCGAAGTATGTGTACGTCTTTGAAGTTCATCTTGTATAGCTATATATTGCAACGTACCACACGCTTGTGTTTACAAACACACAATATACGTAAAAATGTGTGTATTATGTTACATAAATTATATATTTTCCCAATGAAGGCTTA
Source organism: Thermobia domestica (assembly GCF_964235325.1). NCBI lineage: Eukaryota > Metazoa > Arthropoda > Insecta > Zygentoma > Lepismatidae > Thermobia > Thermobia domestica. Next base: position 333,772,156 of record NC_137457.1, on the reverse strand, counting down.
TTTTAAAGAAAATGCATAGAATAGGCAAAATTAGGCACTAAAGCAATTATTTAGGTAGTAAAGGTCGAAATAGGCAAAATAAAATTGGCTTAAATCAAAACTATAACCCCCATATAAACTTTAAAACGTTATTTTTGATCATATCTTTAATATTAAAGAATACGCATTTTGCCTAACATCCGGTCTCTAGTGATCCCATTATCTGAGGAAAGGGAAGGAAGGATGTATAGTAGGTACTGTAACGACTCAGTATACACTTTATTATTGATAAGTTCCGTAACCCTATCGGAACCAAGAATCCTTATCAATAGTTCCATATCTACAAGGTTATAAATAACACACACTATCCCATACAATACCCAGCATTTTCTACCTACATAATCTGTCACGGAAACCCTTTCATTCATTTCTGTATTTTTATTTTGATAGGTGCAATACAGCTAACATCAACAACAAAAGTATAGAAGAGAAAGCAAAGTGAGTTCATTTTATTTTCCAATTCTCGCAATGCATAAATTCTTAGCACTTTTAGCTTCTAACCGTACAGGTACCATCCCTGCATTTGCCTGATGTGAATGAGGGAAAAAACTAGTCAGGATGGAAAAATGAAATGAAATCTTTAAGTTTTACGTCCCACGTTTATGCCAAAGGAGACAGTGATGATGAGAAATGAATGAAATGGTGGAATGAAGAAAGTGGGAGGAAACGGGAGAACCCTAAGAAAACCCCTCACGCACACTGTGTTTGTCCACCACAAATTTCAGTTGGCGGGGACTGGGATCGAACCCGGGACCCCAAGCACCAGAGGTGAACGCTCTACCACTGAGCCACCGCGGCCCCCACCAGTCAGGATGACAGGCCTCAAGAAGCGTTTACACTTTTTGTCCCCAACGGGAATCGAACCCGGGATCGCTCGCACCAAGGAAGAAAGCATTAACGAGTACTCCACGCGGGGCCACATAAAACCATAAATCAACCAACGTTGAAACTGGTTAGTCTTTCGTCCTTCAGTGATTATTGCGTAAAAAAAAAAAAAAAGTATATTTCATACGAATTCAACCGAACCAACCCGATGTGGATAAAACTTGGTATAGCGATAGACCACCTGCGATACAAGCGTCTGAAATGTAAGCATTTGATTCCCGAATTTTGAATATGAAATTTAGAGTTTGGATTTAGTAGAATTTTCACGAAACAACTTTAATAAGATTTGCTTAAAATAATCAGGGGAAAGGGCTTTTTCTTCCGCAATAAGAAAACTTGCAATTCGTAAAGAGTGATACGTTTTATTGTATCCCTTGAAACTTACATATTTTCTTTTGTAAAGGGGAGGGAACGAGGGAACGATTGCTACAAACTCTGTAATTATTATTTATAATGAGGAGGATGGTCGAGTGGAAGATAATATCTTAAAATTAATTATGTAACGTCTCGTGACGGGAACTTAATTCTATGAGAAATCGACAGAAGCTTTTCTCTGTAAAGCAAAAGAAAGGAAAAGCAGCTGAAGAAAGGATATGAAGCCATGATTAATTCCTCTGTCCGCATTTTTTCGTGAGCGGATAAATCTTCACGAAGACCTTACCACACAAACCCTGTGTGCATGAAACCCAAATAATCACTATGTGTACAGTAAAACTACGATTTGACGAACCTCGAATCAGCGGGCTTTAGAATTACTGGTATAACTTGACTAATGTAGAACTAAGAAATAAGACTGCAATGATATCTCCATCTAGTTAGAAGAACAAATTAGTATGTGGTTAAAAGAGTGATAGAAATGAGTTGATTTTAGTTTAGCGTCCCTTTCAGCAGCGAGGATATGAGACGTGGACCTACTGATTAACGTGGAATCCAAACCACATGAGCTCCCGCCGGGAATCGAACCCGGGTCTCCCACACCAAAGGCGCGTACGCTAACCGCTTAGCCACGGAGGAGCTCAGTGATAAAAATGAATGGGAAGAGAAGTAGAGAGAGACCAAGAAGGAAATGGATGGGTATGGTTAAAAATGGCTTCAGGGAGAAATATCTAATAGGGATAGAATTCCAGGAAAAAGCCATTATGGTGAATATTCACGAGAAACCTAGTGTTCACGTAAATAAAAAAGAAGGGAATAAAATCTTCGAGTTTAACGTCTCACCATTATGTCCGTTAGGCTAAGGGGGACAATGATTAAGACAAGTGAATGATGATGAAATAATGACAAAGTGGGAGAAAATGGGAGTATCTCGAGAAAACCCATGAACACGATGTTGTCCACCACCTTGGCCGGGAATCGAACCAGGAAATTTACACACCAGAGGTTAGCGCTTTACTACAGAGCCCCCTGATGTCAATTTCAGTGTGCTATGATGTACTTGAGTAATATTTAAAATAATATGTATTAATGAGCCTTTATAGGCCTATATAATCCGTGTATTTTTCATTTTAATATTTTTATAGTTTATATCCCTCTCATTTATAAAATAAAACTATGTAAACAATATACATGGTAGGTAAGTATAGGGCCTATATATTATATAAATATTGTAATTTCTTATAAAATTACCCTTAACCCTAGAGTACTACCGTGCATAAATTTTACGTGCAGCTATCATGTCTTTCTTCCCCCTTCTACATTACTCCCCATTTAGTCTCGGCCATAATTAGTTAATTCATTCTACTAAAATAAATTGTGGAGTGAGCAAAAAGATTACACCTGCACATAAATTCTACGCATTGTAGTCATCTAGAGTTTAAGTAATTTACAAATTCAGCTTAAGTAAAATTCAAATTATATAAAATTTCGAACGCATTACTTATCTAACTCGGTGCTTTAGTAGGTCGTGGTGGCTGAGTGGTAGAGTGTTCACCTCTGGTACATGGAGTCCTTGGTTTGATTGTTAAGTCAGCTTTGTGAGGACAAATACCATTTGTGTGGGTTTTCTTTGGGCTTTACTGTTTCCTCTTGTTAGGGTACTGATCTATGCAGTGGCGTAGGGAAAGGGGGACCAGAGGGACCGCACCCCAAAGAGGTCCGACAATGTACTTTGGTACTTTGATATTTGTAATTTTTTAAAAATATATTTTCATGTTTATATATTTTTGTTTGTAATTTTTATATGTACCTCTAACAGCACTTGCCCCCCTCCCCCAAACACACATCCTGGCTACGCTACTGGATCTAAGGGTCTCTAATTAGTTGGTTTGGTGCTTTAAATTATCTATAAATGTAGTATTCTTTTCGGTTTCCCGATCTTTAATATACCTAAGAATCTCTGATTACATACATATACTCCATCCAGTAACTAAGTTTCAGGAATGTCAGCATTTCAGACAGTCTAATCCTGTCGTACCTTATTGTTTAAAACACTTTGCACTTTAATAACTCTATAACTGCCTACTGTTCTTTGAATACAAAATACCTTAGAATTAAACACTATTTCCATGTACTCAGCCACTTATGCTTCACAACAAACATATAATAACTTCAGCCACATCTGGCTCATTTTCACTCACAACAATTTTATTCATCGTAAATTATGAAGACCAAGTTAGGTCCTTCAATTGTTCTTTCCGCAAATTAACACTTTGTCTAATAAACAAGTAAATAACACTTTGTCCGATATATTTTGATTAAAACCAAATTCACTAAATACTACCCTAACATCCCCTACTTCCTTCATTCCACAATTTCATTCACTCATCATGGATGTCTCCTTTAGCTTAGCTGGGACGTAAAACTTAGATTTCATTTCATTTTTTTCAGGGCTTTACTGTATTGGCTTTTCAGAAAACAACTCAGCTGATCACACAGTTTTCTTTTCGTAGCTGTAATGGGAGAAATGACAGAGGAGAAAATATAGTATCCCGTAGAAATAATAATAATAATAATAATAATAAACTATATTCTTCCAAGATTGGTGTAAATATTAAATCAGAATTCATATTCAAGCATTTATGTAGCGTAGGACACGAGCATAAAGCAGTAATATTGGATAGTTACACATATTTCTGTTTTGTCTCTTGAGTTTCACATCAGAAGCTTGTTGTGTTTAGTTTTGTGCGTATATTCGTACGTTGGCGCAATTAGTTGTTGTATTCCTTTGGTTGCCATAAAACGTTGGTCATTTGTGAATTGTGGCTGTTGAACAGCTGGGTCATTAGGACTCCTCCCCCTTCGCTGTTTTAATGCTTCTTTGGATATTTCATTTATTTTCTCAAAACAGTATAAAATCCAAAATATTGGACATCATGTCGAAACCAATACAAACATGACGACGTTAGAAGGGGAGCCCCCGGTGGAATCTTCATAACGAGGAACTACATAATTTATATGGTTTACCAAACATTGCTAGAGTCATTAAGTCTGATAGGCTTAGGTGGGCAGGTGGTGTAGCCAGGATGGAAGAAAGTAGAAACGCTTTCAAAGTCTTAACTGGAAGACAAATCCGAAAACGACCATTAGGAAGACCTAGGCGCCGATGGGAGGATAATATTAAGATGGATCTCGCAGAGTTTGGAATACAAAGTAGAAACTGGATGCAGTTGGCTAAGGATCGAAGTCAGTGGAGTGCTTTTGTGAACACGGCATTGAACCTCCGGGTTCCATAGGCCATAGAGTTAGTTGTTTACCAAAATCTTCGACTGGATGCACATATATGTTAAAATCGTGGTTTGTTCTATTTTGAAATAATTTATTTGAAACAATACAGGCGAATAACATGTACGCTAGTGCTGTCTTAATTGACATCAAACAGGTAGTGACACCTACCAGTGCGAATGTTAACTACTAGGATTAGTGTTATAGACAAACTTGGGGACACTGTACGTCAGTGGTAGAGTGTTTACCAGTGTTTGATCCCCAGCCAAGTAAGCATGTCAGTGTGTTTTCTCGGGGTTCTCCCGTTTCCTCCCATGCTCTTATTCCGAAGATTCTTCCTTCATTTGTTCAGAACAAATTTACAGTGAATGACAGGTTTTTATTCTTACAATATGCACAAGTGCAATAATGAAAGGAATTGCTTTTGACTTTTTGTCCGTGATAATGGAATATTCAAATACTAAATATATCACCAAGACAAACACAATAATTTTAATTGTAAAAAAAAATAAATCATTGAGTTTTTCGTCCCACTGTTATGCCGGTTAGGGTAAAGGAGACGGTGATGATGAGTGATGAATAAAATTGTGGAATGAAGAAAGTGGGAGAACCCCAAGAAAACCCACGCACACGGTGATTGTCCACCACAAAGTTCACTTGGCGGGGGCTGGGATCGAACCCGGGACCCCAAGCACCAGAGGTGAGCGCTCTAGCACTGAGCCACCGCGGCCTCCCAATTTTAATTTATTCACTGTTGAAATTTATGTTTCTCCTGTAGCAAAAATCATTATTTTGGTTACAATAAATACACTTAAATAATACAGTTTTAGTTTTTTTAAATACTAAAATCACAAAAAGAAATGAAACAGTACCAGTGGCGTATTTAGGATTTTGCTTCACAGCTACTATGCACAACACGGGGAAGCAAGGTGGTAATTGCACACCTGTGTTTGAGAATGAAATATATTTTAATCGATTGTCTAGTAATATAATAGAAAAAAGTGTGAAACTCGCATGTCGGTGGAGGTCTAAACCCCCTCCCCCCGCCAGGCAAATCTGAAATGACACTCCTGCAAACACACGTTGAGTATTTTTGATCTCAATTCAACTTAACTGATTTCATTTTAGAAAAATGGAAATATTTAGTTTTATCTGTACGTTTTTACCTGAAAGAAAATGTTGAGCTGAAATATACTGACTGCAGTTTTAATGACAAGAATTGCCAAAGTGACCAGAACTTTCACTTCCAAAAATGGGATGCATACGAATCGACGACGGGGGATAGGGGTGACTTCCACATTGCATTTTGGGACTCTGCAGTGTTTTCAATTTACAAAATACACAAGTAAGAATGATAACACAGCGTTTCTAACTTAAGTACTACCCAGCAATACTTTTAACTACTTCAACACTCAGAATTCCCACTCAATTCCCACTTGAACCACAGAATACTCAATTCTGATTTCAATATTCAGAAGTTCTAGACACGGCTGAACCTTCCCAATGCAGGGGCGGATCCAGGATCGATTTCTGGGGGGAGGGTTGTCATACTGCTACTTTTATGGGCTCTAAACTTTGGGATGGGTTATATATATATATATATATATATATATATATATATATATATATATATATATATATATATATATATGCTATAATAAGAAAGTTTCCTCTTCTAGGGGGAGGGAGCGATTGCCCCCTCTCTGGATCCGCCCCTGTCCCAATGAGTGTTGGTACGGAAGAGTCTAGAATTAGCATTGACCATTTATATTTTGAATAAAAATTACGGGACACCTGGGTCATGTTTGCTTAAAAACGGGACATTTAGGCGTCCCGTTTGAGAATCAGAAATAAAACGGGACAACGTTTGAAAATAAGGGACTGTCCCGACTAAAACGGGACGTCTGGTCACCTTGAGAATTGCAAACTATTGAATTTTATGTGATATGGTACTCACAAAAATTTAGCAGTAAATCTAACCTTTTGTTCTATTCATAAAAGGAAAAGGAAGCATTCTCTTGGGAGCAAATTTTCCGGGCTACTTATTCCCTCCTCTTGATTTTCTTTAATTCAAACATTTACCTTGCTTTATAACTAAACGATGTAATAAATATTCCTTTGCTATAATAACTAAAGTCCCGTTATGTTTATATCCGTGCAAGTTGGTGTGGAACACCAGTTTCGCTTATCTGTTCCTGGTGTTACTGACGACGGCCGACTTGAATCACAATTACAACGGTCGAACGTATGATAGGAAAAACGAAAGAAAGTAACAACTAAGAAAAAGAAACAGAAGAGTAGAATGTACGAAAGAAAGAAGAAAAGAGTGCAGTTCTTACATGGAATGAAATTTGACAAATACAGTATTATTTCTGAGCAAAGAGCATAAGAAAATGAAAAGTCAATGAAAGTCTTAGAAATTATAAGGATTATTGTTGTACGTAGAATGCGAAAAAATAATAAATTTATTTCGGGGGAGGCTTGAGCCGGATAATCCCCCTTAAATACGCCACTGAATAGTACATATGGGAAAAGTTGTCATTGTGCAAAACAACATTTGTAGACCTATATTATCTACCTTGAAAATATATCATTTTTTTTTTTAAATTTCCTTCCTCTTTGGTTTTTCCCGTTCGAAGGTGTCTGTCATATCAGTATACGGAATGTCTTGGAGGGTGTTTACTCTAACTTTATTATTATTATTATTATTATTATTATTATTATTATTATTATTATTATTTAGTTTTTTACTGTTTTCTCACTTTAGTTTAATTTTCATCCAACATGCGTCCCTAAGAACGTCGTGTGCCTAGTAGTAAACCTAGTCCTGCCTAAAGAAGTGTGTGTTCTAAAGCAAAAGTCGTTCTTTTGTAAAAGCAATTAATGTGCTTTCATCGATTCCAGTTTTAACTGGTTTTACGTCTGTGGAGGCAGCTCCCACGTTGACAACTTTGTTTGGCACTTTTTTTCTTTTATGTTCTAAAGAATTGGTTCATGATCGTTATCTGTATTTGATCCAACAAATGGCAAACGACCTTCGCTTGCAGACATTACACAGCTTTTAATAACGACTTTGAAGTAGATGGGAACGACTCTTAATGCGTTTACTTCCTTATGTTTACGACTTGACTTCTACTTTAGCTGGGAATCCGTTTGGAAAGAAATCGAAAGTAACCGTAAACAAAATGGGAGCTTACTTACTGTTCAACAGTTTCTCTTTCTCTCTCTCTCTCTCTTTTTTTTTTTTTTTAAATCTAAAAGCGACTTGTAAACAGCTAGAGAAGAATATTTGATTGCACGTTTATTTCCTACAGCCTGCGTTATCTTGAAAAAATATTTTCAAAAACACAATTAGAGCTGCTAGTGGCGTTCACAGAACCATCATTCGATTCAATATGGATTTGTATATATACAGGGTGTTAATGAACTATACCTAGAAATTGCAAGGTGAAAAGACACCGAGAAAAGTGCGTAATTTCATAACGTAGGGTCGTCGAAAAGCGTGGGAAAACTTCATTGCAAGACGCGAGAAACTATGCAGTGGCGGTTCGTAGCGAAAGGAAGTCACACAAACTTAATCCAAAAATTCATATTTCGGTAAATATGGAATGGGTGTGCAAGAGATTCCCTGCAGGTTGCGCCAAGTGAGCTTTGTGGTGGACAAACACCGTGTGCATTGATTTTCTTGGGTTCTCCCGTTTCCTTCCACCATTTCATTCATCTCTCATCATCACCGTCTTCTTTAGTCTAGCCAGCATAATCATGGGACGTAAAACTTTAAAGATTTCAGTTTTTTTTTTTTTCCTTTCAGGGCATAATTCTCAGTCATGCTCTCAACAGAATTCTTAGATATACTGTGACTTAGAAATCTCCCAAGTAGACAAAAATAAGCCGTGACAGCAGCGAATATGGAATGCGTCGACGGAAAGTCTGAAATGTTAGAGGACGCCAGCTCCACGATTCCTCGTGTTCATAATAACGCGAGCATGCGATCTATTGTTTTACGTTTACAGGTGTTGAAAAAAAAGTTAAAATATGCCGTGAAACAATACATCGCAGCACTTGTTCTGAATACAAGGAACCGCGTAGTTGGCCGTTCCTAACGCTTCCTCCGAATAATTACATACTCTTCTTGTCAATATTTACCATTTGGTTTGGTCCAGTCCTAATCTGAACATGTCCGAGTATGTTGTTGGATGATCGGAACGTGTTACAGATTGCTGAACGTACGTGTGACTTGCTTTAGTTAGTTCACGGTTTCGTATCTTTGAAATAATGCGTGTTACAATGGGTTTTTCGCATGGCCCTATCTTGAAACTATAAACATTCACCCTCAGGTCCATATGAATTTCTTCATTATTTTAATGTGAGGAAATTACCTTCTACTATTTGAAATGAAATGAAATCTTTGAGTTTTACGTCCCACGCTTATGCCGGTTAGGCTAAAGGAGACGGTGATGATAAGAAATAAATGAAATGGTAGAATGAAGAAAGTGGGAGGAAACGGGATAACCCCGAGAAAACCCACGATGTTTGTCCACCACAAAGTCCACACGGTTCGAGCTGGGATCGAACCAGGGACCCCAAGCACTGGAGGTAAACGCTCTACCACTAAGCCACCGCGCCCCTTCTACTCTTTGTCGATCTAGTTTATTAACCCTATAAATTTCCTTAACATCCCCACGATTATGCTGGGAGGCTAAGGGAGACAGGGATGATGATCATAAAAGAAATTAGAATGAAGAACGTGAAAGGAAACAGAAAAAACCGTTGGAGAAAAACCCACGCACACGACATTTATCTATGGTAAAACCCAGTTATCCTGAACTAGGGTGGAAATAGGAACTCACGCACCCGAGGTGAACAATCTACGCTGAGCCACGCTGAGCCACTACGCCGCGGTGAACAATCTACGCCGCGGTGGCTCAGTGGTAGAGCGTTCACCTCTGGTGCTTGGGGTTACGGGTTCGACCCCAGCACCCGCCAAATGAACTTTGTGGTGGACAAACACTGTGTACGTGGATTTGCTCGGGGTTTTCTTGTTTCCTCCCACTTTCTTCATTCCACCATTTCATTCATCACTCATCATCACCGTCTCCTTTAGCCTAACCGGCATAACCGTGGGACGTAAAACTCAAAGATTTCATTTCATTTCATGACTGTTCAATTGACAACAGAGGACTTGCATTTCAACATGCTTACAAGCACATGAAAATAAAGTAACTCAATGGGCTTTCGAAGTGTAAGAATTCAACTTACTTTTCGTGAATTAGACAACTAACGGGATTTTAGGAGAACTCTTTTCTGTTCTTTTGTTTCACGCTCTTAAGTCAGGAGTTGACATTTGATGCACTTTCTACATCGTTGCATGTATGAAATTTACCGATTTGGAGCGAAAACAATTTTAACCTCTCCAAATTTAAGGTTTACATTGATTGTTTTCCCCCCTCTGTATTACGAATATTAAAAATATCCAATTTTCAGACCACTCAGGGTATTCTTTCAATTTTTTTCTTTCTTTTTAACAGAAAAAGAAAATATGTTCCCGAACAGAGATCACCTTGATCGAGGTATGTAATAATTATTTGTGAGACTTCGCGTTCAGACCAATTCTATATGAAACGTTCAGAAGGAAGAACGCAAAATATTGTCCACACTGACACGTAAGAGCATTTGCTAGTTTATATATTAGGGACAAAAACAATCCTTATCTGGATATCAAAGACAAGAAAATATCCAGGAAACGTCCTCATACAGGATGGCGTGAGGAAATCAAGTAGTACTACAAAGTAACCAGAAGAAGAATCGTAGGATACATGATAGTGGAGAAGACCTGGGAAACATTCATGCAGCAATGGATTGACATTGGTTTTATTATTATTATTATTAATAATAGTAATAATAATAATAATAATAATAATAATGGCCTGAAACAAGGAGATGCGTTATCGCCATTATTATTTAACTTCGTTCTGGAATACGCTATAAGGAAAATCAAAGATAGCAACCAGGGCCTAGAGTTGAACGGTATTCACCAGGTTATGGCATATGTTGATGATGTAAATTTAATAGGGGATGATAGAAGAACAATAGAAAAATTGCAGAGATCTTATTAGACGCTTACAAAGACATGGGTTTAGAAATAAATGCAGAGAAAACTAAATACATGGAAGTACATTGGGACCGTAATACAGCAAATTATAGATGCGTTAAAATATTAAATAATACTTTTGATAAAGTGGATAGTTTCAAATATCTAGGATCAATATTAACAGAGGAAAATCATATTCACGGAGAAATTAAATGTCGACTAAAAGCAGGGAATTGGTGTTAATATTCGGTTGAAAATCTCATGTCGCGAATTCTGTCGAGGAATTTGAAGCTTAAAATATACGAAACGATAATCATGCCTGTTGTTCTGTATGGCTGCGAAACAAGGTCACTTACTCTGAGGGAAGAACATAGACTGAAAGTATTTGAGAGCAAGATCCTGAGACGAATATTCGGACACAAGAGAACGGGAATGGGAAATGGCGGAAACTTGATAACGAGGAACTACATAATTTATATGGTTAACCCAACATTGTTAGGGTCGTAAGGTCTAGGCGGCTTAGGTGGGCGGGTCATGTAGCTAGAATGGAAGAAAGTAGAAATGCTTTCAAAGTCTTGACTGGAAGACCAATCGGAAAACAACCATTAGGAAGACCTAGGCGCATATGGGAGGACAATATTAAGATGGATCTCGCAGAGATAGGAATACAAAGTAGAAACTGGATCCAGTTGGCTAAGGATAGAAGTCAGTGGAGAGCTTTTGCGAACGCGGCATTGAACCTCCGGCTTCCATAGGCCATAGAGTTAGTTAGTTAATAATAATAATTTGGACATCTTTAAAATTTCCGGTCGATCGCCAATCAACGGGAGTAAAGCAAGTTTACAAGGAAAATTCAGTTTTTGTTAATTGAACAAAAACCAATTGATTTTAGCAGCTGTTGCAGATGGTCGATTAGCCTTGCAACTAAGTCAAAGAAATAAATCAATCATTAGTCAGTTAAAATGTACAATTGTTCTTTAGGTGTTTCGCAACATAAAAAAAAAAAAAAAAAAAAAAAAAAACGATAGAGAGTGAATGAGGATTCTGCAATATACTGTCTACTGATTCACAACTAAAGCTTATAGTTAATTTATCTACATTAAATCACTCCGTATATGACTGATGTTGACTCACTCATATGTCATACTTGCACAGATACAGGAAAAGTCGGTTCCAGCATATTGAAGTATGCGTCATATTGTAACAACTTTTCCTTGTGCAGATAAGAAATTCCAGATAACTGTAAGTGAAGTCAACGCTAAATGTATTCCTAAATTCTTACATGCGGAGGGAGAAAATAACCTATATTAATTGATAAGATATAAACACATTCTCTACAGTCATTGGCGAAATAATTAGAATATCGTCGTCGAGTCAGGTGTGAAGAAAACATTTTCAAATGTAAATAGCCCTGAGTTGCCATCCGTGGTATTATTAATGTCCTCAGAAAACGTAAATGGTCGAGAGTTGAGTCCACGGTGTCATTACTCTCTTCTGGAAATGAAAATGATCCCGAGTTCCACTGGATGATATCCTTACTGTCCTTTAGAAACGTAAACGATGCAGAGTCACCGACATGTGTCTGCCTTTAACACGACTATCACGAGATTTCATGAGTTGAGTTGAGTTGATCTTGTATAACGTCCCTTTCCACAGCGTGGCTATTAGACACAAGACCTACTGCTTAACGTGGAATCCGAACCACATGAGCTCCCGCCGGGAATCGAACCCTGCTCTCCCACGCAAAAGGCGCGTACGTTAACCGCTTAGCCACGAAGGAGCTCTCAGGAGGTTTCTGGACCAAGTGAACGTCTAGTCTTTGTAGTCCCCAATTTCCTTTAGAACGCTGGGTGGCCGCCAAATTTTGGGTGCACCGTTGGGAATGAACTCGGGACCGTGCGTTCAAACCACTATACTACAGAACAGTGTATAGTAACAGATTGCGCTATGGTAACCAACTGCCTTATTTTTCCACTTAATCATTTTATTAAATATTTTCTTATCTGTAGTACGAGGTCGCGCTGTTTGTTTTAGTCGGGACATAGCCGAAATCGTTCTTTGAGATTTGGGGAAAGAGTTTGGTTTGTTGGGGAGTTCGAGCGATTTGTTATAAATATTGATGTGTTTGGTTTTTATGGCGTGGTATTTTCTCGATTCATGTTGGTAAAGGGACAAGTTTTGCCAATAGATGTCACTACAGTCTTCTTATTTCTCTCATATATTTTTTACTTTTCACGAAAACAATTTCTCTTACAAATTTCAACATAGAGACTTCAAATTTTTAGGGAAGGAACTTCATAACCTAACAAAGACAACAATCCATGCCGATTTTCTATTCAGAATTTTCTTCATTCTTGAAGCAGTTATATTGTTAAAGGTTTCGATATCCATTTCAACAATCAAGCCATTTCAACAATGAAGAAAATTCTAAATAGCAAATCGGCACGGATTGTTGTCTTCGATAGGTTATGAAGTTCCTTGTCTAAAAACTTAAAGGCTCTAGGTTGAAATTTGTAAGAGAAATCGTGAATTTTCGTGAGAGGTAAAAAATACATGAGAAAGATACGAAGAGTGTAGTGACACCTATTGGCAAAACTTGTCCCTTTAAACTAAACTTAATATTGAATCCGGAAGTGGAAATTGATTTCTACCACTTCCAGTTTTAGTGGAGAGATTAAAGTAGTGATGGAATATATGCTTGGGACCAAGGGCGCCGATTTTTCTGTAAATTTGGGGGGGGGGGCATTCAGATGCAGAAGGCATATGGCATATATGAGTATTTTAAGACAAATTGAATTCAAATTATGAAAAATATTGTATATTCATAAATGTAATGAGGGGGTCCACATGAGCTTTAGGGGGCCCGGACCCCCTCGGCCCCCCAGGATCGGCGCCCTTGTTTGGGACGCTTAACTGATTGCAGAAAATTGTCTTGATACCTAATACTATTTTAACTCTGTCGTGATCAACGGTAAAACCGGTAGTGGTTGATATCTTCCATTTCCGGTTTGGATATAGGGTTAAGAAAGAAGATTGTATGTATTATTAGAATGTTGAATCGATTCCCAGAAAACCACCTCCTGGTATCTCTTATCGTTTTTGAGGAGGTCATGTAGTTCCGATCCCTCTTTTAGCTGTAGGCCCACGTCTTATATAGCCTCACTGGTGGACGGGACGCTAAACTAAAATCAAATAAAAAAATCTTATCGTTGAAACCGGAAATTGCGGTATATTTCTATCATTAGATGGAGACGAAATGTATTCTGGATCCAGCCGGGCCGGGGGCCTTGTTTTTTGAGTGAGACAAACAAATAATTTATGCTATTACTTATATATTTTTGAAATTTTATAGTGAACTCATGATATACCTATTATAGTTTAGGCTCTAACTGGTCCGCCCCAGTTTTTACTTAATAGATCCGCCACTGTTCTCGAGACCCTTAATCGATTGTAGAGACCCGCTTCTCGCTCTCTATCACGGTTTTGGCTTTATAGTAATCAACGTTAAAACCCCTAAAAGGAAGATTTGTATCATTTCCGGCGGATGAATGACTGACATGAACTAATTCAATTCCTAACTTTGACTTAGGCCTACATTTGACCAAAATTAATTGTGACCCAACAAGTAACTCGTGAGATTTATTGCCTCCCGGACCAACGGATACACGGACAATTTTATAAAGGAATTTTGATAAATGAAGCTCCTATGCAATCCGCTGTTCGTAATTCTTCTTTGGGTTGCAAACCTCTTGACCTGAAACGAGACGTAACTACATAAAATTATATTTTAGAGTCCCTTTCAGCACCGAAACAATATGAGACATGGACCTACAGCTTGTGGGATCCCAACCACGTGATCTCCCACTGGGAATCAAACTCCGGTCTCCCACAACAAAGGTGCGTACGCTAACCCCTTAACCACAAGGTAGCTCAAAGCTGAGGATTAATTACTTATGTGAATGCTTGCCGCCTTAGCCAACGAAAGAGAGCTGATAACGAGATAAATGTATGCGGTTGTTAAAGGCAAGGAGTAATTATTATGAATGCTTGTTTTCCGATAGTAACTAAATGAAGGTCACAGTTGTAGTCATTGAGTCTCCAGTCAGGTGGCGCCAAACTGATTTGCGACATCTTCCTGGAATGAATATTTGCTCAATATTGATCCCACATTCAATTGTATGAAGCTCATTAAGGCATGGTGTCGTAAATTCACTAAATACCCACGATATACGTATTAATCTAGTTGAAAGCCTGTATCTTGCAAGCTAAGGTTTATTATCATTTCGACGTGTGTCAGGAGGGGCTTCCTAAAAATGCACTTCCATAGTTCCAAGTTTAATTTTTTGATCTCTAATTCGCGTAGAAGAAGGGGTTCATATGAGGGATTCACTTCTGCCTGTGGGCCACGGCATGCACTTTGAATTCTTAAACAATTTTCCCTCTCCCAAAATAAAATGTGTTTTATTGAGTATAATGGCAACTACAGGGTGAGTGAAAATTATGTGAACACTATTTGAGAGAAAATATTTAGTCAGAGTTTTTGTTATGCAGAGTGTCAACCTGCCCACCAGCATGCTTAATTCGTATAAACCAACGTTCAACAGTACAATTTAGTGCCCAAACTACATTTCGGGGGGAATGTTAGATATCATACCTTTTATTCTGTCTTTGAGTTCTTCGATGTCTCTCACTTTTGCATTATATACGCGCTCCTTTATCATACACCATAACCAAAAATCATAGGGTATGAGATCCGGAGATTGGGGAGGCCATGCCAACGGTCTGCCGCGACCAGTCCAACGATTTGGGAATATCTGATCAAGATAAGCTCGAACAGTACGAGCAAAATGAGACGGTGCACCGCCATGTTGAAAATAACTTTCTCGTCTAAGTTGTGGGGGCATGTTATCAATAGCAAACTGATGCCGCATTTGCATGTAGTCATCTGCAGTCACCGTTGGGATTGTAAAGAAAAATGGGCCAATTACACCAATTACGACACATCACACATTTACCTTCGGGGATGCATGTTCATTCTCACGATCAATACGTGGATTTTCAGTACCCTGATACCGCATGTAATTTCAGTACCCTGATACCGCATGCAATTTCAGTACCCTGTTCACAACTTCCACTAAGCTTGCTACCACTCTTCTATGCTCCAATGCAGGGGCGGATGCAGGACGGACTTTTGGGGGGGGGCGGTGCGTTGTAATACTGCTCCTTAGAGCTATTTTTAAGAGCTCCAAACTTTGGGATGGGTTTTATTTATATGTAAAATAAAAAAGATTCTTCTGGGGGGCCCCCTGGATCCGGCACTGCTCCAATGTGAGTCTGTCAGTTTGTAATAGAAAACAATACGAACTTGAGATTATTCACATAATTTTGATTTACCGTGTATATCGGAGGCTAGGATGAAGTTTCCTGCCCCGTAGGTGATAACTTGATAAGTTTACTACTGGAACTTTTGCGATAAAGCTTGTAAAAATAAATAAAGTAATGAATAAAATAAAAATAAAACGCAGTTGTGATTATCCTAATAAAATAATAATTATTTTACACATGGAATACGTTTATAAGTTATAAAATAATATTAACCTTTAACTGGAAAATGTGTCTAAAGATGAGTCACAGCTGAAGAAAGCACTGTAGGTGACTAAAAACTTACGCTTGGCTTCCATGAAAATCGAGCCTGTCTTCTAAAAATAATACAAACTTTACCTTTTTTCTTTTGCTTGTTTCTGATAAGTGAAAGGAGATAATGAAATGCAACTTACCACAATCGTAGATAATGTTATTCTACAACAAAATATGAACCTCAAGAATTTCCAGTGTTGCCATCCATAGAAATTACAGTGTTACCAGAATAACATTTCCCCCAAAATCTAAGTTGAAGCAGCGACTAAAGGAACGAAGTCAGCTGCATTTCATTACGTATCGTGTTGTCTTGGAATCATGGGAAATACTTTTTAAATAATAGTTTTGTTGAGTTTGTAATAAACAAAATAGTTTTACATACAGTTATTAAAATTAAATAATAATGTTATTTAAAAAGTACTTCACATGATACCAAAAATAATATGATACGAAAAACACTTATGAAAAACAAGCAAAAGAGAAGGGTAAAGTTTGTATCATTTTTAGTAAGTCAGGCTCTTAAGTTTTCTTTTCGTAAACCTAAAAGTTAATGATATACTATAACCCCGTGGTTCTAAACCTTTTTTGATTGACGATACTCTTTGGTGAGTGCCGACAATATTGCGACACAGTTGTTCGATTTCTTAGTAATAATAATATAAAGCTTAACAGTATAACAGGATAAGAATAACTGTTCATGGTGAAAAAGTGCACACGCTTAGGTTTACGGACGACATCGTAATGTTGGGAGTCAGTGATAACAAAGTAGAGACAGGGTGTAAACGGTATGCAACAGCTATTTAGCAACGAATTCAACATAAAGACTAACAAGAGGAGTGGGGCAACCAGGGTTTTATTTCGGGAGGAGCCAAGACTACCAAACAATACATACATGTAATATATATATATATATATGTTAAATTTAACCAATATTTGTCTGCAGCGCTGCTGTACAAGATTGGCCACGTTGCACCTGGGCCTCCCTGAGATTATAACTGGTTGCGCCACTGAACGAAAGAAAAACAAAAGTAACGTGATGTGCTTGAAAATAAACAACAAGAAAAATGAAGGTCAAAATAGATTACCTGATAGAAAAACTGGAGGAATTCTATTACTTGGGGAATAAAATATCTAACGATAATAGGCACAAACAAAATGCAACATCCAGAATAGCTCAGGTGAAGAAGACATTTGAAGCAAAACAGAAGTTTGTAACCGAAAGCGTCGGGATAGAACTGAAAAAAAAAAAAAAAAAGCTGCTGAAAGCATGTGTATGAAATATGGTATTGTATGCAGGAATAAAAGTGCGGGGCAACTCGGGGAGACGCCGTCCCCTCACCTCCAAACAATATGTACGGCGTCCCCTCAGTTCCTAAAAAAATAGAATGGGCAAAGATAGGCAGAGGGACGGCGTGACGTCATCCGCTACCTTCCGTCCCCCCACCTTTTCAGATCCACTTTTATCCCTGATTGTATGGATGTAAAATATGGATATTAGAAAAGGAAAAAGCGGAGAATGGAAGACTGAAATGTGGTGCTAGAGAAGGATGATGAAAATTGGATGGACGGACAAGGTATCAAATGAGAGAGTATTGAAAATGGTAGAAGAAAAAAAAGGAGAATATTGAGGAATATTTGGAAAAGGCGACGAGATAGGATGATTGGAAAGATCATGAAACATAGAGGATCACGTTAACAGCCATGGAGGGAAGACCGTCATTCACATATACGGACCAAATAATAAAAAATATAGGGAAGATAAGCTAGAAAGAGATGAAAAATAGGGAAGGGTGGAAAGCTGCGTTAAATCAGTGAAGAGATTGCTGACGTGAGATAATGAAAAATAATAAAGGAAATAATGAAAAATAATAAGGCTAAAAGAGACGGTGATAATGAGAAATGAATGAAATGAAGAAAATGGGAGGAAACGGGAGAACCTTGAGAAAATCCAGGCACACGTATTTGCCCACCACAATATTCACTTGGCGTGAGCTAGGATTGAACGAAGGACCCCATGCAGCAAAGTAAACGCTCTAACACTGAGACACCGCGGCCCTATAATGATGAAGAAGAATATTAAATTTCAATAAAGGAAAGAGTCAGTGTAATACTAAGCGTTGTTGCTACCGCTGGAAGCATTGATTGGTACAATTTTCTCATTTATTTTAACTAATTATTAAATAATTTATCATTTTAAAATTTTACCATTTTGTGATACATCCTATGGAACTGCGTGACACATCGGTTGGAAAGCACTGCTATAATCACACCAGCAATGGCGAATGAAACAAAGGCTGTGACGCGATGTTGCCGTGTGGCTAAGCAGACGAACTATAGCGAGAACAGGTGACAGCTAGGGACGTGGAGATGTACAGAAACGTGGCAATGCCGCAACTCTCATTTGCTAAACAGCTTGAAGCGGGAACCTGGAGCGCTGCCTTCAAAAGCCAGAAACACTGTCCCCTAATATACTGTAGATAGATAGATGCAGATTAAACGCCCCTCGTCTTCCATTAATTTTAACCCCCTTTAACTTCCATTCAAACCCCAGGCGGTAGAATTGTACAATTTACCTTTTGATCGTCCAGAGCAAAAACGGTAATAGCCTATATAGCGAGAAACTTTTTTTTTTTCTAAATATATTCAACTTTACAAGAATAGGTTCCACTCAAGAGCGCCGATCCTGGGGGGCCGAGGGGGCCCGGGCCTCCCAACACTCGTGTGGGGCCCCCTCATTGTATTTATGAATATACAATATTTGGCATAATTCGAGTGCAATTTGTCTTAAAATGTTAATATATATATCTTCTGCATCTGAATGCCCCCCCTCCAAATTTACAGAGAAATCGGCGCCCTTGGTTTCACTTCCGTCGTGGTGAAATTCCCTGAACTTAAAAAGTGAAAAATCTTTTGATTGTTTCTTGCTTCACTAACTATATCAAAATAAATAAGAGTACGGTACATCATCCGCAGTATTGAAAGAAAAATCAAATAAATCGTTCCTCTTCTGTTCTTTGATATTTATTGCAGATACTGTATAGTAAAGCTGCATTTCCATGAACGTAACTCCGACTATGCTATTACTGGTATGCTATATCTTGTTATTGGTGCAACGAACTCAACCATTAGAAATGGAGCAAAAAAACCGGGAAGGGAATGTTGTCCTTGCGTTACCCGTTCGGCAGCATACGAGCAGATGATGGGATTAGTCATTCATTAAAAGTGCAATGCGTGTGGAATTGGCGGCTACGGATGGACTGCTAGACGCCAAACGAACTCACAAGCATCATCATTATATTCAAGCAAGCGTAAACGTGTTTCTACCATTAACTCAATATGCAGTTTGTGTCTGTTCAACGATATAGCCCTATGTATCCAATATACAAGGATAGGATACAAGCAGCAGGCCCGTATCCACGGGGGGCAAGAGCCCCCCCTAAATTTTGGTTGGCCTCCATAAAATTTCACGATAGGCTTGCAAATGAACTATAATATGGTGATGAAGTATGATATGATTGGGTCGGCCCCCCTAACTTCTACCGCCCCCCCCCCAAAGTTTTGGGCTGGCTACGGGCCTGACAAGCAGGATATACAGGATAGGATATATATAGGATAAAAGCATTGGCATATTTAGGATTTTGTTTCGAAGAGAGGGTATGCACAACACAGGGAAGCATGGGGCAATTGTCTTCCTGAGTTTGAGGATTAAATATATTTTAATTTATGCATAAATGGAAGTTTTAACGTCTAGAATTCTAGACTGATGAATCTTATGTGATATATATACAAAAATTTAGCAGTGAATCTAACTTTTTGTTCTGTTCATAGAAGAAAAAGGAAGCATCCTCTTGGCTTACATAATTCCCCGAACTACTTATTCTCCCCTCGTAATTTTCTTTAATTGAAACATTTTCTTTTCTTTGTAACTAAATAATGTAAATATTCCTTTCAGTGGCGTAGCAGCTGCCCCCGCAAACCCCGCAGTGCGGGAGGGCCTCGAGGTATAGGGGGCCCTGAAGTCTTGCTATGAATAAAGATTTAAAGAAGTAGAACTTCAATCTTGCTTCTATCGGCTTTACAACTAGGGCCCCTTCTCTATACTTTGCGGAGGGGCCCGCAAAAGTGTGCTACGCCACTGATTCCTTTGTTATAATACTGTAACTAAAGTCCTGTTATGTTGATATCCGTGAAAGTTGGTGTGCAACACCAGTTTCGCTTATCAGCTTCTCTTAGTTTTGGTGTTACTGATAAATACCTATATGAATCACAACTAACAACAGTCGAAAGCAGTAGCGTATGCAGGAATTTATTTCGGGAGGGGTCCAAACTCAATATGAGGGTATTTTATATTAAAATTCCTATTAAAAAATCCCCTAAAATTAGGCTAAATTTACACAAATGTCGAAATTTCGGGGGGTCCGGAGCCCCAGGACCTCCTCCTGTGTACTGTACATCCCTAGTCGAAAGTACGTATGATACGAGAAACGAAAGAAAATAACAACTAAGAAAAAGAAACAGAAGAGTAGAATGGACAAAATAAAGAAAAAAGATCGTAGTTCTTGTATGGAATGAAATTTGATAAATACAGTACAATTTCTGAACAAAGAGCATAAGAAAATGGAAAACCAATGAATTTTTTTAGAAATAGTAAGAGGTATTGTTGTTGTACATGGAATGTGAAAAACTAATATATGTATAATATTTATTTATTTATTTCGGGGTGGGGGCTTGAGCGAGATACCCCCTAAATACGCCACTGGATGCAAGTATAAATCATAGTTAATGAAACTTTTTTTTTTTCATTTTTGTGGGTTGGCAGATACGTTTATTGCTTAGAACAGGTATCGGACAGGAATAAGGAAATACATTCATCTCTAACATGTGTGTGCATATACAAACTATCATGAGAGAACTATTTTACACCTTAACGTCCATAAAATATATTGAAAATGGATGGCCTGCTTGCAGGAATCGATCTCTGGCCCTCTTTCACTAAAGGCGCGCACTAAGCACAAAATCAAAATGAGGGGGTGAACAATATTACATATAGTATAAATAAATTAACTTCATTTTTAGATCAAAAGATCCAATATATTTCAATCAAAAATTTCCTTGTAGGCCTTATATCTGGAGAACTGCATATAGTGTGGCCAAACCCAAACTATCACTTAACGCAATATGATGTGCTTATTCCGTAAAAAAATATGAAAACTCGATTTTGGGCCCGTTCAAAAATTTTGTGGCCCCTGACCCAAAAATGCATCAAAAGATCCAATATATTTCAATCAAAAATTTTCTTGTAGGCCTTATATCTGGAGAACTGCATATAGTGTGGCCAAACCCAAACTATCACTTAACGCAATATGATGTGCTTATTCCGTAAAAAAAATATGAAAACTCGATTTTGGGCTCGTTCAAAAATTTTGTGGCCCCTGACCCAAAAATGCATCAAAAGATCCAATATATTTCAGTCAAAATGTATCTTGTAGGTCTTATATCTGGAGAATTACATATAGTGTAGCCAAACCCAAACTATCACTTAATTCAGTATGATGTGCCTATTTCGTAAAAAAATATGAAAACTCGATTTTGGACCCGTTCAAAAATTTTGTGGTTCTGATCCAAAAACTAATTTTTGACCAAGATTTCAATCTTTTGATCCATTTTTTGGGACCATTTCTAAAATTCTTGTTACATTATCTTACAGTCAGGGGAGCCCATACCTCCAATGATCCATTATGCACACCCATTTTTTTTTCTATCTTCTAAATCAGTTAATTTTGACTTCCAAAAGCCACCATTCGTAAAGGAGTTTAAGACGCGATTTCTTTCTGTAAATTATTGAGTTCGGTTGTAAGTTGGTAGGCTCAGTGGCGAATCCAGGAGGAGGGCAATCGCCCCCCCCCCAGAAGACGAAACTTTTTTTCATTTTATATGTATAAATAAAATCCTCCCAGAGTTTGAAACTGTTAAAAGTAGTTCTAAGTAGCAGTATGACAACCCACCGCACCCTCCCCCAGAAGTCGGTCCAGGAACCGCCCCTGGGTAAGCTGCAGTGACCGTTTCACCCCTTTCATTCAGGACAGGCCACAGAAGACACCAGGACTGAATGCAAGGAAAGGTCTTCCAGCGTTGCCAACCGAGGGATCCAAGATATCAATAACATGCGATCAACATTTTCTGTATATTTCAGTAAATATTTTCAACATTAATTATATTTTATTCTAAACTTAAAAATAACATACCCTTTTTGTCGGTGAGTAATTAAGGTTTCGTCAGAGAAAGCCTAATTCCAAACACTTAGTTTCTGACAATAATTTAAGCCTTATGTTGGGAGATTTATAGACCGTAGAGAACACATTCGCACCAAAATAGGTTTGTTATAAAGGTAACAAGACTCCAGGGTTTCCATAATCACACTTCCGACCTCTGTACTCTGTAAGTGCTCAGGTTGTATGTAGGAAGCAAGAATGGTTTTCCAAGAAACAGCAATATTTGTGTGTAACATCGAAATTCGGGGATCCTCACCTTGCATTTACTTCTTTAAATAAGAAAAGAGACGGGATGCAAATTCAATAAATTGCACGTAAAATTTATTGTAATCGTCTTCTTCTCTCTGAAGGCAAAAGCCTGTCTTCTATGGCTATTTTCGTGAATATAAGGTGTCGCGCCCACGAACGGTCCCCAGGGGAAATAAGACCTTCGTGGTCGACTGGTAGGATTTTCAGGATTTTTCGAGTAACAATCTGATCTTGCTAAGGTTACACCTATCCTTGCGTAAAAGGTAAAAGCTCGTCAAACAGTCGCTTCCTCAATATTACAAAATATTACGAGGTTCTTGAGACAGTGTCAAAGTAATAAACTCAATCAATACTAATAAATAATAGTTTTCTGAATCACACCAATAGCAGTGGTCTGAACAGGGAGCGGTGTGATTTATGATATTAAGCCTGAGGCTACGGCTTCAACAAGAGAAAGGGGTCGTTCAATCTACGAGTGGCGCAATGATTTATTAACCTGACAGAGGTTAGATTACAATACTACAGAAGGATACTTAGTATTTAACTGTCCGCCGTGATGTCCCCTTTTACACATGAATAGTTAATCAAATACACAATAATATCTATAATTAATATGGAGTTACAATATTGGCTACTAGAAACACTTCCAGGTTTTTGTACATCAAAAGAGAAGGGGGGTCAAACACATCCCGATATCAATGATGACATCACGAGGGGCGGACTAATCAAGAAAGTAAAAGTGCGCCTCGTTAGTAATGACAGGGTTCAAGCAAATGGGCAGCTACAGCAAGTAGATTAGTTGAACGACCAAACGATTAGAACCAATGATCGTTTTAATTCAATTAAGTAATTTACTGGGGCTTAAAAGGTTCATTTATATACTAAATATTAAGCCGATTGAGGAAGCGACTCCCCTTGGTTAAATGAATTACTACATTACAATTAACATATTGAAAAGCCGCAAGGATAAGAAGATGTTCGTCGAGATGAACAAAAGAATAAGGAACACATGATTTACACTAAGAGGCACTTTCCTACCAAAGCCCTCTTACACTAGGCACTGGCGACACACAACACTACTGCAAATCAAATTACACAACTTAGTCACAGATGACATAATTAACTCACTCACTACAGTAATCTCTTGACGTTGGCAAACTAGGAGCGGAAGTTGATAGCTCGAGCGGATTGGCTGAAAAGATGGTAGTTCTTACCTGTACGTGGATGCATCGAAGAGGTCAGCAACAGTCGTCTCAATCGGGACGGGAACTTGACGTACCGGACCCAATGGCAGTCCCTTGAAGGGGGAACAGAAGTCCCCAGAAACTGACAGAAGTATAATCGAAACTACTTGTAGATTCACTCTCACGACGATCCACCATAAGGCGACTTACCACTTAATCGCAGTGTGTGTTCTTAGCGGAAGCGTCTCTCTGTAGCTAAGAGAGGTTGGGAGTTTGTTGGTCTGTTATATTAAGAATAATAAGAAAGAGCTTCTAGTGTGTTGCGATAGATTTATTATCAGAGAGTTCAGTTTACTTACAGACCATAGTATCAAACATTAAGAAGGATCACACTAAAGTTCATTAAGTAAGATTAATTCTTAGGTTCCTACAGATCCATGATTTATATAGAGATCGGTGTGGCGTCCAAGAAACAATTCCACGAAATTAGGGCGAAGTAATTAATTTAGTCTACAGAAGAATTCAAGTATTGAGTAAGGGTACGATGGCTCTCGGGGAGAGCTAGTAAAGAAACAGTACTTACTCACAAGACACAATATCAATTCCAAAAAGGTTGGCGTGGAAACGGTCATCACGCCGGATACTAGACACAGAACTGTTTAGTCTTTGTTATAGTTCCACTGTACAACGAATTTCACTATACGGCACTAATTTAGATAAATACTGGATTACCACTAAGATATTTTAACGTCACTCGGCAATGGGTGCAGAGGACGACGGTCCCCCCCCACGAGGGGAAGAGAAAGCACGGACTATGTGCTCTTCGACTGTTTGGTGGTAATTGAACACTCGAGAGCTCATCCTCGAGGTTTTATGTGTCAAGCTAGGGTGTCTCAATGTTACATCAGATTGTGCAATCGTTTAGAAAGAATTCTTTAGAATCTGGTTGGATGTAAATGATGTAATGGTTCGGAACACTTGGTGAATTCTGATTGGCTAGAAGTGATCTCATACTACTTATGATAGACGCGCGACATTTCTGATAACTTATAGAGTTTCCAAAACGCACACACCTTCACAAAAAAAATACAGATATGGGTTCCAACTAAAACCAGTTAAAATTACACAACATTATACCAGAAAAGGGGTGAAACAAACCTCGTACAAGTGCTCGGTTCAAAGGTTATTCTAGCAGCTGCGAAAGTATGAAGTCAGCGCTAAATATAGAATATGGAGTCATATCAGAGCTAAGATTCTAAGAAGGTTGGTAATATTAATATCAGACTGATGACTCACCGGAAAGCAGAGAAGTTGTTTCAGAAGGGAAAAAGAGAGAGAGAAAAAAAATAATCTTATCGTCTCGTAGTTGGCCGCTAGAATTGGGAACGGTGTCTGGAGCGGAGATGCGACAGACAGCTCTGAATACCTATCGGCTTACAAGAGTTTTTAAGAAATAAAGTTGTTCCTCTAGGTTAGTAAGTGAAGAAGTTTGGGAATAGATCTGGACGATATTCACATAACAATTGATTTACACAATTTCTTATAGGTTATACAAGGGAGAAATTTGTCGTGGAGTACAGGGTGTTTGCAAAAACACCGCAAAAAGTTTGGTCGAAATTTTAGCCACGACATTCGACGCCCCTTGGGAAAGAAATTTTGTACTTAATGTTAGAGTGAAGTTAACAAAATTTCGTTACAGAGTCATATTTGGATTGGAATGGAAAAGAAAAAAAAATTTTTTAAGTGAGTTGGAAACACTGGTAAGTACTATTAAACTATCTGCAGGGTTGGCAACACTACCTTGAAATAATCAGTAATGTAAAAATAGTAAGAAATTGTTGAAAGGGGTTTGCAACACTGCTAAATACAAAATTACATAAAATTAAGATCATGATTACAACTTCGAGTAAAACACTTACGTAACTAATACATAGATAGATATGATGATATGAATAACTTTTAAAACACTTATCTAAGCTAAAGTCTATATACAAATTTATACTAAGTAAAAGATGTAAAAGGGTCAGAGTGAACTCATAATATCACACTGACGATACACATATTATCAATATCAACAAAAATTTAAACTATATGTATATAGATATATGCGTGTAGTTGGACCCATCAATTACAAAACACATACACAGTAAAATTTATCATTAGTAAATACCTCAATTGACAATTATATATATATATATTAAAATTGACTACAATAATATAGTACTAATATAGCAATTTTACAAGATTAATATCGGTTACTATTATTATATACACTCACTATCTACGACAATTATTTAGATATACAATCTCGATTGTGAGGGAATCACAAATTTGAGAAATTACTACATGGCTCTACAAATGGTTATATACGTATAATACAAAGAATTCCCTAGTTGGTACGAGTTGTTCCTACATATTTACAAACTAAGCCTTGTCTATAAAGATATACAAAGATTAACAAGGCCAATACAACATGATTTCATATAACTACATTATACCTATTAAAACACTATAGCGAGGGATAACACAAAAGACCTCAATTATGTACAGTACACATGTAAAAATAGTTTTTTTACACAGTTTTTATAGTTATTATTATGATACGAGTTCCTATATATACAAATGATATACATGTATGCAAAGAAAATGGATGACCCATACTAAATTAATATAATCAGATATTAAACCCAAGGAACACGCGATTATGCTATACAATTCAATTATAACTACATATGGAATATATATAGATAATAAATATTTACACGTATATATTTTTTTACTAACTCTACAATCATTCACGATAGTTGTATTTTTAACCTATCTGGACATTCAAGGAACTGCACATTTCCTAAACGGAATTTCCACTAGGTATATATAGAATTACTAAATTTTTACAAAAGATTTGAGTGACTTCTGTATGATTAAAAGTACAAGAATCAATTACATAAAAATTTCTAGAGATAATAATCACTACATAGAATCTCAAGACTACTGTATACAGAAGATAACTACATTAGTTAATGAAGGATTTAATTCATTTTTTTTTATTATTATTATTATATGTAAATTTTCCTTTGCTCTACGTTTTGTTTTTGGATACATTAATTTAAAAATTTACACATTATCACAAGCTCTAAAATTGCCAAAACAAACCATTAAATATACGATAAGAAAGGGAGCCAGTTTGTTTTTATGCTCTTCTAGTCTTTACCAAAATTGGGTTACTGGGACTCCCTGAGGTCGAAGGTTATCCACTACCGGAGGGTAGTTGGGAATTGACGCTCAGATGTTTTCTCTCTTTTTTTTTTTGCTACTACGCTCCACGCTGAAGTCAGGGTGGTATATAAAAAAAGAAATTATACTACAGCCCTGTCTGGTAAGGGTCTGGTTTTTCTTTTAAACAGAGAACGGCCAAAAGAAGAATTTCTATGTTTTCCTGCAAGCTTTCGAATGAAATGAAGGCGGATTTCTTTTAGCGCGAAAGGGATAAACTAGAACATATATATATGTTCTTTAAACACTTTATAATATTCATCCCTTAAACAATTAGAATTCAGTACGGGACAGCGTATGAATGTTTCAAAATGAACCCTTTTTTTTTTTAAATAGCATTTATATGGAACACGACTCAATACAAGGTGTTCATAAACTAGATGGCAATTTTACAGTTACGTCTAAAATTACCTAAATTACAATATGACGCAAACGACCAATATACAAGTTCAATTATTGTCTAAACTTTCAACATTTTCATTTAACAATATGCCAATTAACGCGTGGTTCAATATTATTGTTTAGTGACTATTGTCACGCAGTTGAACAGACGCTTAACAATTCAATCAAATAAATCATCTCAATTTATAGAATGAACTACCACAAATAATTAATCAACGCTGTTGAACAGACGCTTAACAAACTTAATCAAATAAATCGTCTCAATTTATAAAATGAACTGCTACAAATAGTTAATCGATAAGAGAGGTAGAGTTACAATATAGAATTTTAAGTCAACATATATTTAATTGTACTATTCGCACAGAGGTACTTCGCTTTTACGTCATTTTATTAACAAAGGAACCCATATAACTGAAGTACTGACGTTTAGAAGTTAACAATGAATTTAAATATAACTTCAGGCAATTATCTTGTTGCCTTACTATGATAACAACTACCTTTTACAGTAAAATATTGATATCATTCAATTGGTAGATCTGAATGTCAACCTGGATATTCACCAAAAATTCATATTAATTATAACATATAATAGATATCAAAATACAATTATCATATGCATTATAACGCATAATATATCAAATACCATTATCATATTTATTATAATGTATATTCACGTTAGAATATTATTAGAATTACAGCTTAAAATGTCTATTCCTAGTAAATACAATAATCAATATATCCAAATGATAAAAATAGAATGTGCCACAACCTTATAGAAATACAATCGAACGGGAATAGACTATAATTACGTAAATACATTTAAGAACAATTAATACAATTCAACGAGAATTCCTTACAGGAGACATGATGTCGACTCTTAGATATAAATTAAGTTGGCACTCGGACGGCAGGAGGCAAGAGAGGTATAATAAGGATTACTTTTAGTCTATCTTCTAATATTAACTCATATGACCCTGGGACTTACATTTACTTCGCATTTATTCATAACTTTAACTTTGAGGAATTTAACCGCGTATTTACATTTTAGAGACCTTTTGGGATATCTAGATGCACAAAAGAACGATTTATCATTTCAAATAGGAGACAAGAAAGAGTTTATATGTAATTACAAAATGATCAATAATGCACTTATTTACTAAACAGGGCGGCTGTATCTGACATTTAGGCCCGATAAGGATCTTACTCTAGGAAATAACTCGATTCCTGGACTTGCAAAAGCATTTCTTTTACTCATGATAATATAACATCACTAATTTACTCGGAAGCTAGAAAACATAACAATACTTGATACATTGAACAAGCGAATTTAATTATCTCTTCGGACAACCTTAGGTTTTCTTAAGGACTCGTGCTTGGACTCATTAGGGAGCAAGAGTGCTCAAAAGGATTAGGTCTTACACAAACGCACCTTTGATTAGATTAGGCACTCGCGAGCAAGAACATTTATGACCATTTAAATACAACATTAGCTTCCATACATATCATTACCATCTCGAAAAGCACATAGTTAAAACTTTAACACCATAGGGTGTCTTTCGAACGAAACACTGGGCTTCCTTCCGAAAGAACCAAACATTCTCTGGTCGTTCGTTAGTAAACAGAACGATAATAAACAGCTTCGGGACCTAGGGGATCCATGTCGACCTGGGATGTAATAGGAGGGTCCCGTACCTTTAAGGGGGTAAGCCTTCTCAAAGATCCGGCTTAACATCCTTACAATTACGCGGACGCACCATTATACAATAAGGTCGATATAACAGAGGATCCACATCAGAGATTGCGCGATTCTCAGCTAATACAAGCGATAGAAACAAGCGGCAATTTTCTGAAACGACCAATTTACGCTTTGGGGCTGATAATTATAGTTAATTATCACGTTTGATGGAATTGGTACAATAAGATCGATTCAACGGAGTATAATCATCAGAGATTGCGCGGTTCTCAGCTAATACAAGCGATAGAAACAGGCGGCAATTCTCTGAAACGACCAATGTACGCTTTGGGGCTGATAATTATAGTTAATTATCACGTTTGATGGAATTGGTACTCCTTTTAGGAAAGGGAATTGACACATCCTAACCTAATCTATACTCCATGAATTATTACTGGAACAAGGGAGAGGTATGATCACTGTCTCAATATTTTCCGACAGGGTGTCTCCCAACGACACGTTCCAAAATTAGATAGCTCGCTAAAATTTACAAAATAATTACACAACTCGAGGCATTAGCGCTCGGCAAGGAATAGCAAAATTAATAACAATACTACAGAGCACGGTTTTACGTCCTGAACAAATGAAATTATTAACACAATGACTACGGTCGAATTTATCGTGACCGGAAAGTGATAAATTTATAGATAATTCAACTTCTAACATAATGAATAAGAAAAGATTCATTGATTAATAATGTCTACTAATAAATTATTTAAACGTCTCCTTAATTAATAACAATAGCTAAGCACAAACGGAATTGTTAGGATTAATCTTTCTACTACATTAAGTTCACGTATTTCTTCCTTATAAAAAACAGCCTTACACTGGCAATTAAAATTTACAAGAGCTTTCTTCAAATTACAAAACTTTGATGCCATGGATTTCAAAAGCAATAACGCATATCCTAATACTTTACGCTCTTATCATTCAATCAAAATACAAGGGATCTCGCGGTTGTTGAATACAGGGTATTATAATTCAGGGGTGTCCCACATTCGTGTTGTCTTTATTCAAACACGACTTAAAATAATAAAATAACGAGTTAGGCTTAATATTACAACAACTTATTAAGAATGGTCTCTACTTAAAACAAATTACTAGACTGAATTTATTGCCCTTTTAAACTTTCAATCTTGGTATACTTAATTCTCTCATAATTAACAAAAAGCACGTCCATTCATAAACAATAAAATTAAATTGGCCTCCAAGAAAATTTAAAATAATTTGAAAACTTCAAAATCACAATAATGAATCTCATTATGAACTTTTACTGAGAAACGAAACATATTAAGGCTTTAGTTCGTATAGTTCGTGTAAGGAATCTCTTTAACACCTAACATAATATTTAATTTACCACTAACGCTGAGAAGCCAGTCGGGGAAAGATCGAGAATTTATCCACAATCAAAGAACTAACAACGCGTGAGTATAAGGACTCACGGAATGAAAATTTCAAAATAAATTTCAAAATTTCAATGATGTTTGTTTTGACTGACTTGTTCATTAATTACACAAGCAGAATTTGAATACTTGGAGTTCCTACACCAGCCTTACGACTGGTGATTCTTGAAATGAACCTCGCGAAAATCCATTGCAAGAATCGAACTCAGAATACGTTGAGAAGCTTTGAATACAGAACGGAATAGCTTTCATCTCGATAGGTGAAGAAGAAAGTATCTGTTCCGTATTTGGCGCCTTAAACCTTCTCAAGGTATTGTGTTGATATTTTTCCCTACAGTTTTTTTTTTGAATACTAAGGCAGTACACAACCGAGGAATGCTAACCAACACATTTCCTTTTTCTCGCTTTTTCTTTTCACAAAATATATAGATATATATATATTTTTTGTTTTGCCCAGCTGGGGAAACTAACAGAGAACAGATGTTTTCTCTCTGTGTTGAAGAAAAAGGAACGAACTATTCTTTTGATATATGGACTGTTTCTTTTTCCTTCCCTCATTGACTTCTCTAGAACAAGCAAAATGATAGCTAAACTTTCAGGGTAGAAGGGGGCATTTGCCCAACGCAACACATCAACACAAAATGTTTACATTTAGATTTAAATTTCGAGCAACTTAATAGGAAACCTGTCATTTCAATTCACACAATTGAGCATTAAATTATACGAAACTCATTTAGAATATAAATGTGATCCTAAGCAAACTACGTAACACAATTGAAAGTAACAAGATAAATAACTCCTGCTTTGTCATTTACAAAAGCAACATAGGATTCTATAATCAATATCAATTAACACATTATTAGATGACGAGCTAATGATCGAATCTCACTGCTGCTAAACCATTTATGTCGCGCCCACGAACGGTCCCCAGGGGAAATAAGACCTTCGTGGTCGACTGGTAGGATTTTCAGGATTTTTCGAGTAACAATCTGATCTTGCTAAGGTTACACCTATCCTTGCGTAAAAGGTAAAAGCTCGTCAAACAGTCGCTTCCTCAATATTACAAAATATTACGAGGTTCTTGAGACAGTGTCAAAGTAATAAACTCAATCAATACTAATAAATAATAGTTTTCTGAATCACACCAATAGCAGTGGTCTGAACAGGGAGCGGTGTGATTTATGATATTAAGCCTGAGGCTACGGCTTCAACAAGAGAAAGGGGTCGTTCAATCTACGAGTGGCGCAATGATTTATTAACCTGACAGAGGTTAGATTACAATACTACAGAAGGATACTTAGTATTTAACTGTCCGCCGTGATGTCCCCTTTTACACATGAATAGTTAATCAAATACACAATAATATCTATAATTAATATGGAGTTACAATATTGGCTACTAGAAACACTTCCAGGTTTTTGTACATCAAAAGAGAAGGGGGGTCAAACACATCCCGATATCAATGATGACATCACGAGGGGCGGACTAATCAAGAAAGTAAAAGTGCGCCTCGTTAGTAATGACAGGGTTCAAGCAAATGGGCAGCTACAGCAAGTAGATTAGTTGAACGACCAAACGATTAGAACCAATGATCGTTTTAATTCAATTAAGTAATTTACTGGGGCTTAAAAGGTTCATTTATATACTAAATATTAAGCCGATTGAGGAAGCGACTCCCCTTGGTTAAATGAATTACTACATTACAATTAACATATTGAAAAGCCGCAAGGATAAGAAGATGTTCGTCGAGATGAACAAAAGAATAAGGAACACATGATTTACACTAAGAGGCACTTTCCTACCAAAGCCCTCTTACACTAGGCACTGGCGACACACAACACTACTGCAAATCAAATTACACAACTTAGTCACAGATGACATAATTAACTCACTCACTACAGTAATCTCTTGACGTTGGCAAACTAGGAGCGGAAGTTGATAGCTCGAGCGGATTGGCTGAAAAGATGGTAGTTCTTACCTGTACGTGGATGCATCGAAGAGGTCAGCAACAGTCGTCTCAATCGGGACGGGAACTTGACGTACCGGACCCAATGGCAGTCCCTTGAAGGGGGAACAGAAGTCCCCAGAAACTGACAGAAGTATAATCGAAACTACTTGTAGATTCACTCTCACGACGATCCACCATAAGGCGACTTACCACTTAATCGCAGTGTGTGTTCTTAGCGGAAGCGTCTCTCTGTAGCTAAGAGAGGTTGGGAGTTTGTTGGTCTGTTATATTAAGAATAATAAGAAAGAGCTTCTAGTGTGTTGCGATAGATTTATTATCAGAGAGTTCAGTTTACTTACAGACCATAGTATCAAACATTAAGAAGGATCACACTAAAGTTCATTAAGTAAGATTAATTCTTAGGTTCCTACAGATCCATGATTTATATAGAGATCGGTGTGGCGTCCAAGAAACAATTCCACGAAATTAGGGCGAAGTAATTAATTTAGTCTACAGAAGAATTCAAGTATTGAGTAAGGGTACGATGGCTCTCGGGGAGAGCTAGTAAAGAAACAGTACTTACTCACAAGACACAATATCAATTCCAAAAAGGTTGGCGTGGAAACGGTCATCACGCCGGATACTAGACACAGAACTGTTTAGTCTTTGTTATAGTTCCACTGTACAACGAATTTCACTATACGGCACTAATTTAGATAAATACTGGATTACCACTAAGATATTTTAACGTCACTCGGCAATGGGTGCAGAGGACGACGGTCCCCCCCCCACGAGGGGAAGAGAAAGCACGGACTATGTGCTCTTCGACTGTTTGGTGGTAATTGAACACTCGAGAGCTCATCCTCGAGGTTTTATGTGTCAAGCTAGGGTGTCTCAATGTTACATCAGATTGTGCAATCGTTTAGAAAGAATTCTTTAGAATCTGGTTGGATGTAAATGATGTAATGGTTCGGAACACTTGGTGAATTCTGATTGGCTAGAAGTGATCTCATACTACTTATGATAGACGCGCGACATTTCTGATAACTTATAGAGTTTCCAAAACGCACACACCTTCACAAAAAAAATACAGATATGGGTTCCAACTAAAACCAGTTAAAATTACACAACATTATACCAGAAAAGGGGTGAAACAAACCTCGTACAAGTGCTCGGTTCAAAGGTTATTCTAGCAGCTGCGAAAGTATGAAGTCAGCGCTAAATATAGAATATGGAG
The DNA here is from genome assembly GCF_964235325.1 of Thermobia domestica. Taxonomy (NCBI): domain Eukaryota; kingdom Metazoa; phylum Arthropoda; class Insecta; order Zygentoma; family Lepismatidae; genus Thermobia; species Thermobia domestica. The sequence goes on along the minus strand of NC_137457.1, from coordinate 333,738,144 downwards.
TCATATCAGAGCTAAGATTCTAAGAAGGTTGGTAATATTAATATCAGACTGATGACTCACCGGAAAGCAGAGAAGTTGTTTCAGAAGGGAAAAAGAGAGAGAAAAAAAATAATCTTATCGTCTCGTAGTTGGCCGCTAGAATTGGGAACGGTGTCTGGAGCGGAGATGCGACAGACAGCTCTGAATACCTATCGGCTTACAAGAGTTTTTAAGAAATAAAGTTGTTCCTCTAGGTTAGTAAGTGAAGAAGTTTGGGAATAGATCTGGACGATATTCACATAACAATTGATTTACACAATTTCTTATAGGTTATACAAGGGAGAAATTTGTCGTGGAGTACAGGGTGTTTGCAAAAACACCGCAAAAAGTTTGGTCGAAATTTTAGCCACGACAAAGGACATTTATTAATTGTCTTTTACTTCATCAGTGGATCAGTAGTTGAGTTCAAAATTCAGTGTATCTACTAAAAAGTCAATAGGGTTGGAAACATTAGAGTCCTCAGTTACTAGAGTTTCGCACATTCAGTAGACGAACACTCTGGGCAACTTTATCTAGCCTCCTATGTTCCTGTAAGGACTTATTTTATAGAAGTCAGGTGCAGCTGCGAGTCATATTGAAACTAGGGGAGGAGAAGAAAGTAATTCCCGTTGGCATCAGGGATCGAACCCAGGCTTCCTAGTTGGTAGGTAGATAGATGCCTTACCGACTGCCTCATCGCTGCTTTCTTTGAAAGTTGCTAACCTGTTGTGTAATTGTTTCAATCATATTCTATTCTCGACTGCTCTAGAAAATGTTCCCTCCTTCCGTTCTGTGCACTCCTGCTGTAGTCACAGGTATTCTTTTCTCTTATGTATATACGAGGTGCAACCAAGTACCAAAGCGTCCCAATATTGCACGAATGATTAGAATGGGGTGCGCTTGCACAGAGATGGAGGAAAAACACGTAGTCACAACTTGGAGCGAGCGCAGTTGTGTGGAAGCAGTAGTAAGAGCTGCGATAAAGTAAACATGGCTGCGCGCATACAGTCTTTCAGCGAGTTACAGGTACGCACGGTAATCTTACTTCTGCACGCTAAGAAGCTGTCGGCGTCAGAGTTGCACCATGGTCAAAAGATGGTGTAGACAACCCGCAGCAATTGACACGAATGTGCATGATCATCATAATGGCCAATCGTCTATGGTTACACCGTAATTGATGCAAACTGTACAGCAAGCAGTTCTGCAGAGCCAGCGGGTTATACTGTCCGAAAGTGTTGTCAACGGTTCGAGCGGCTCGGCTCACGGCTCAGTCACTACCGAGCCGAGCCGACAAGTGAGCCGAGCCAACAGCTCACCAAATCGAGCCGGCTCGAGCCCTCGGCTCATTTGGGCTGAACCGAGCCGAGTCGATGGCTCACCTGAGCCGAGCCGAACTGAGCGGGTGGCTCATCGCAACCGAGCTGGCTCGAGCCGATGGTTCACCCGAGTCAAGCCGAACCGAGCCGATAGCTCACCTGAGCCGAGCCGAACCGAACCGATGGCTCATCGCAACTGAGCCGGCTCGAGCCGATGGCTCGGTTGAACCGAGCCGAGGCGGAGCTCGAGTTGAGCCGATGGCTCAGGGTTCGAGCCGAGCCGGTTGACATCACTAATTCTATACTGCATGAGGTCATCCCCTAGGAACTGGAGTTTCGTAAGTTGTCCGCATGATGGGTTCCAAAAGAATGGCAGCGGAGGACCACCTAATATCCGCTTTGACTTTCATGCTGCAGCACCACCACGAAGGTGACCAGTTCCTCGATCGCATCGTCACCGGATAGGAAACGTGAATGCCCTGCGTGAACTGGTCCTACAACTCCGACCTCGCGATTAATGCCTTCTGCCTGCTCCTCCACTGAAACAATTTCTGGCCGGACAATGTTTCGACATCGCGTACAGTTGTGCCATCCTGGCTTCAGTACTTGGCGGCAGATTTTTTTAATTTTTTATTTATTTTTTTTATTTTTTATTTTTACAACAGTCATACAAAAGCTGGTGCTGCGTTAGAACAAGGACGATGCATATGTTGGAAAGTAAGTTATGCATCATTAATTCCACAATAATTAAACTATTTTGTTCTTAGGTTCATCCTTCATTTTTACAGCCCATTGGAACTTACTTTCTAGATGCGCCTCGCATATGAACAGCGATTGTGTTTTGTTCTTTCAACTGGCTATTCGTACGACTCATCTTCAGTAACCGTTAAAAGGATAGCGTTCAAGAAAAAGCTATATGTTGAATCCTGTATTCACGTTACTTAAAAAAAAAAAAAAAAAAAAAAAAAAACGAAGGGAAAGAGAGAGAGAAATCTGATGCTATGAAAGAGCAACTTCTTGATGGCTTAGGAAAGGAAAAAAAACTGTGAAGCAGAAACTGCTTCTGGAACAATTTTTCCACCAAAAAAAAAACTTAAGCAAAACTTTACAGGCAGTGAAAAAAGTAGCTTCTTTTGACTGTGAAATATGGAAGTAACAGATCTTGCTCAGCTTCGACAAGAACTCAAGAGAGGATGCAGTGGCGGCTGCACAGTTTTACAAAAAATGAAAAGTTACATCGGCTGTGGAGGACGAAACACTGTTTTCCCTTCCGCCAGTCTTAAAATAACTTAAGTGTAGGGATTTTGGAGCCTCCACTGATTAACCTTTAACCCTTAACGGTTCACTATATTTTCTGTCTGTTTCCGGCACTGCTTGCAAAACAATATATTTTCAGACTACCTTCAGCGTAAAATTTACCCGAGTTCTCACCAGGAGGTAATAGGTTCTCTGGATCGCGGAAAACATGTACACAAATAACCACAAGGAACAATACCTAAAAATAATAGTCTTCAAACGCAATAGGCAAGATCAAAACATGTGTAACCAAATGGTTACGAAAACTCGTTAAGGGTTAAAGTACTTTTTAGATTCTGATGTCAGACACAAATGTTACAGGAAAGAGACGAATTTCTCATTGTACGTTACGTCGACCTATAATCAGGTTCGTTTAGGTGGTGCCGCGTTGGGGCGCCAATGTTGGAAGCGACAATTATGTTTTGATGGCGCTGTACTCGACAATCATCTGAACTATTGTAATCAATTAAACTAAAATTATGTACAACTCTTTTTTTGTAGTTGGTGAACATTCAACGTTCATTTGTTTTCAATTTAATGTTTAATTTCCTTTCTATGAAGAATTGTACAAGTAGACATTTTATGTTAAATACAACCATCCAAAATCCGGTTACTCCCCAAGTTCGGACGTTGCCCGATTTGGCTAGAGTGTGCACATGTAGTGTACGAGGTCTCAATTTCAATCACTGGTGGGTAAGTCCAAGTCTCATATAGCATCGGTATTGAAGAGGGACTGTAACAAACAAACTAGCACAATTACTTTTTTCTTTTTAGTTATATTACTACAACTACTATACTAATGACCGAAATCTAAGATCCTGGCGACGTTATGGTACAAAGGGTGTCATTTAACGGATCTGCAGTTCTCGCCTCTGTTTCAGATATTCACTCTCATGTCCAAAATGATTGTCTCATATCTATAGCTGTCTTCTTGTAAGAATATAATTTGATAATGATTTTCCAGCGTACTTTTAATATCGATATTATGCGTGTAATCGGCAAATGTATATTTGTGGTAAATTTCATAGGAAAAGAATTATAAATATGAAAATTAGAATGAGTAAAACAAAATGTTGCTAAATGGACAAGAAAGCTTTATTTTAGTTTTATTGTTCTTATTTGCTGCTCTTTTTTGACATGAAATTTGCCACATACATGTCTTTGCCGATTATACACATATTAACATTATAAGAAATACCGAGCGAATTCGTTATCAAATTATATTCTTACAATAACATATTTATAGACATGCGACAATAATTTTGGACATGATTGTACATTTTAATCAACAGTTATTATTATTATTATTATTATTATTATTATTATTATGAATGTACCGATACCACTTTTTTACCGATACTGAAGAGGCCGATACCGATACTTTTGGACACATTTCTTATATATTATCAGGAATTTTCTAAACAATGATAGACAAAAAGCAGTATTTCATATTAGGTTCCACACAAAAAGAATATATTTCCTCTAAATTTAATCCAGATCTCATAAAATGAACTAAACACCAACAAATAGCTACTTATATAGTGTAAACTTAATTTTAAGAGTCAGTGATTGATATTTAGAGTGATAATGTACTTTGATAATTACATTGTATTTACTAGTCTCTATTACATACATATAAAGCAAATGGATACTACCCTTACAATTTTTTATTATTTACAAAATTTTACGTGCTGAACCAGGTGTTGCTGTGTATATCATAATAAAAAGAGGGTTATTTAAATGAAGTAGAAAACAATAAACTATTTATTAACTTTAGAACTAATTGTTTTTAACCATTAAGCAGGAGAAAATGATGACAAAGTGAGCGCCGTGTGGGTTTCTTCCGTAGCATTTTCTTCTGAATCGAAACCTTTGTCTCATTTGGGATTCAAATTACGGGTCTGCTATCCTGACCATGGCGTCTGAAGAGGGAGGGCAGGGTGGGCCCCCCCCTGGCTCACGAAAATGTGTATGTAATATAGCAAACCACTTATATTAAATACCATAGTAACCATGGAATGGCCTCCCCCTAGAAAATTTTCTTCGGGCACCCATGATCCTGACTGAGGACGTTTGGCTTTTCTTCACCAGTATTTTGGCATGGAGATTGTAGAAATATCAGTTGAGTACGAGTAGTGCAAATCAAAAGCGTACACATGCATAAAGAAATCGATTGTACAATTGATAATAATTTAGATCAATTTAAGTCTAAAAGAAACTGATGAAATATAAGTGTCACTGTTAATACAGAGTGGCCCAAAAGTAGGTCTAGAATCTCGTACTGATCGACTTATTGTTATCCATACAGGTATTGGCTTAGTTTCTTCCTTATGTATTCTTAATTTATTTTCACTTATACTTTAAGCTCGAAACACACCAAAGCATATAAATTCATTAACTAACTCTATGGCCTATGGAACCCGGAGGTTCAATGCCGCGTTCACAAAACCTCTCCACTGACTTCTATCCTTAGCTAACTGCATCCAGTTTCTACTTTGTATTTCAATCTCTGCGAGATCCATCTTAATATTGTCTTCCCATCTGCGCCTAGGTCTTCCTAATGGTCGTTTTCCGATTGGTCTTCCAGTCAAGACTTTGAAAGCGTTTCTACTTTCTTCCAATCTAGCTACATGACCCGCCCACCTAAGCCTCCTAGACTTGACGTCCCTAACAATGTTGGGCAAACCGTATAAATTATGTAGTTCCTCGTTATGAAGTTTCCGCCATTCCCCATTCCCGTTCCTCTTGGGTCCGAATATTCGTCTCAGGATCTCGTTCTCAAATATTTTCAGTGGAAGTAAGTGACCATGTTTCAGAACCATACAGAACAACAGGCATTATTATCGTTTTATATATTTTAAGCTTCATATTCCTCGACAGAATTCGCGACGACAAGAGATTTTAAAGCGAATAGTAACACGAATTCCCTGGTTTTAGTCGACATTTAATTTCTTTGTGGATATGATTTTTGCCTGTTAATAAAGTGGTCGAAGTGAGGCGGTATGCGGTGGTATGCCATACCGCCTCTTGTTTTCCAGTGATGAAGGAATACCGCCTCTGGTTTTTCAGTGGTCAAGACATACCGTCACTGAAGAGTAGATTTTAAATACTTTTAATAAATCAATTTTTATACACAGTAATTAACGAATAGCTTTGCTCGTAAAAAAAAAAATCTTATGTAGTAATAATTTCTAAGTTGACAACACCCACATTTTGTTACCATTTTCATACCTTTTGTTTTTGAAAATGACGTGTCTTCAAAGAAGTTCATATAACTGATACTTCGATGTACCATATTGAATTGTTTCTTATGTATGTTTGTGTCTTCTTGTCTTAATGCATATAAATATTGTGTTTTGAGTATGGACGGATTTAGGGGTTGTCTGCTCTGGAGGGTGGATCTTCCGGAGGATTGGAATACCCCTCAGTCGAGTAGGGGGTTCCGGGAGTTTATATTATTGTTAATATAAAACTCGGTTTTTCGTGTATCATTCTCTATAATACAACATAAAAGGATATATTTTTTTTCAGAAAGTTGTTAGCGGGGGATCAAAGTCTTTCCATGTCTCTTCCCTTGTAACTACAAAGAAGCTCTGCGATGGTTTTCAGTCATTATGTAAATAGAAATGCAAATCTTTTAGGCAACATACCGTCACTGTAATTCAACCGTATTTTAGGTAGCCGATATGTTGTCAAAATCGTAATGAAAATATCGCCTCTGCTTTTTTTCAACTTTAAACACTGACCATACTTCATCAATGCAGGTCCATATACCTACTTTTGGACCACCCTGTATTAAACAAATTCAAAATATTCGGAAAATGTATCGGTAAATATCGGTGTCCATTTGCGGATACCTATACTCCCAAAAGTGGCCGATATCACCGATACCGGTATTATTATTATTATTATTATTATTATTATTATTATTATTATTATTATTATTATTATTATTATTATTAAGTATTCTGCCTGTTGACAGGTCGTGAGACTAATGAACGTTTTATTTTTATTTTTAATTTTAGGCTTGGTCCTGGAAATGTTTGTTCCACATTTCTTAAATCGATGGTTGAGCGCCAAAAGGGCGTAACTGTCTAATTTTCATATTTTGAGTTAATGCTATGAGGACATGTATAATGGATTGAATTTTCTTGTGCCAAGACGCCTTAATGAAAATCTCTATCCTTGGAACGTTATTCGAAAAAGATATAAAGGTATAACTGAGTTACTAGCATTTGGTTCTGTGCCAGAGAGGCACATATCACTTAAGCCTCTAAACTAATAAAATTGCAGTTACGCCTTTTTGGCGCTCAACCATCGAAATATTTTTAAAATTATCGCTCGAAATTACATTATTCGATGGTCTTTCGCCCCCTCCCCTTCCCTAAGCAAAACCTGAAATTTCGCTCAGAATTCATGTAATATCCCCTCCTAATGTTTAAAATTGTTCCTAATACACATGTTTACATTTTGTTTTACAATATTACCGTATTATTATTATTTTCAAGAAGAAATAATCTTAATTTTCTGAGTTTGAAGCCATCTATACTACCTTATTATATTTATATTAATACAAACGCTAAAAGCCAAACATTTTTCTTTTTCTTTTTTTAAATGAATGGATCCCGCATATACCAAGTGTTGCTCAATCAGCGTAGAGGACATTAGTTTCACACATATCATGCAGCCCTCAATTCTATTTACCTGGCAACCTTGACAACAAAAGAGTTTTGCGTGTTAATCAGTAAACCATTATCTTGCATGTGTACAGGCAACCAGCTGGTCGTATGTATGTCAATGGGTTGATCGAACAGCCCCCTCTTATCTTAGAACACGCGTTCTTAAGGACGTAATAAAACAATCAAGGGAAAGGAAGGAGGGAGAATTTCCCTCAGCTTTTTGCACGAAACTAAAAAATCAAATTAACAAATTTTATATACAAACGACAGTTCTTTTTTTAGACTTGCAAATTATACTATGCATAAGTGTCGGAAGTCTAATAGAACGGCTATATCCGTCTGTCTGTTGACAGGTATCAGAACAAAAACTATAAGAGATATCGAGATGCGGTATTTTGCAATCGATTAAACGTCCAAAGGATAGCTTCCATGTTCGTTTACTCTCAATTCAAACCGGAAGTAGTTCAAATTAACCATTTCCAGTTTTAACGTTTATGACGATAGAACGAAAACGGTAACAGATAGCGAGAGCCTGTTTTTTGCAAACGATTCAGCGTCTCAACGTGAGTATCTCGAATATTTTACCAAAACCGAAAATCGTTGAAATTAGTGGTGGGCACAAAAACCGGTTTTCGGTTTTTAGGAAAACCGAAACCTGTTTTTTGAAAATTTTCAAAAAACCTGTTTTTCACCAAAACAGGTTTCGGTTTCCTCGAAAAGTTGGCTTCCCGCGCTTGAACCTGCTCGTCACTAGGAGTATGGTAAGAGGGTAGCCAATCACCAGCAACCATGTAGTGCGCTCAGCGAGCCACGAGTAACCACGCTGGCCACTCCCTACAAACGTCACTGCAACTTTTCGCGGGAAGCCAATCACGTTCTACCCTCAGTACTATACTACGTTCGGAAGTTGGAAGTCAAGCCTGTGGGAGTATCACCACTCATCTCAGCGACGCGAAGACTATGGATTTGATACTAAGGCCTGTGACAAACATTTTGGCATTTCAGCAAAACGAATAAAACGCAAGCTCTGACACGATGTTGCCGAGTGCTAAGGTGTGTGGTTATGGCTAAGCAGACGAACTACAGCGCGATCAGCTGACAGGGGATAGACGTGGACGTGTATAAAATAAACCTGGCAATACGGCAGGCCACTCATTTCCTACTAGCATTTAAAGGGAACTTGGAGCGCCTCCATCAAATGCCAAGATGTTTGTCACGCTGTTTTAATATCGGTCATTTTGGATTATTTTTACATTCTCGGGAACTCCTCCCTCGCAGATGACCCCCTGCCTATATATAATGGTAGCTGAATTTGAAAGTCATCGGTAATGGAAGTGTCACCATTGACATCAGCGACCGTAAAAACTATGGATTTGAGACTAATATCGGAGACTTTGGATTATTTTTATATGTGTCGTGGATTATTTTTACATATCTCGTTAACCCCCACTCCCACCCGGTGACCCCCGGCCTGCAGTCGAATAGGGTGAATTTGGAAATTAATGCGATCGTAGTGTCACCATTGATCTGAGCGACCGCGAAAACTATGAATTCGACACTAATATCGGTCATTTTCTGCTACTTTTACATGTCCCGGTAACGCCCCCTTGAGACCCCACTGGTTGGAATTAAAAAAAAAAAAAAAGACCAAAGTGTCCGTGACCAAAATTTGCTAAGTCTCGGTACACTCGTCTGGTCCCCAGGTCGCACACAGATACACAAGCAACTCTTTATTTTATGTATATTAGATTAGATAAGAAAAAAGGCACTTTTTAAGTACGAGTTTCTAGCATGCACTTTTCAGGTAGGAGTTACAGTAATTATATTTTAGAATTTCTTCTTTCTTTTCTAAATCCAAATGCCATCCGATCATTTTAAATGAAAATGAAATATCTTTCCTTTTGAATTTTGTTTTGTTTGTGTGGTGTGGATCGTTCCAATATTTCAGTGGATTCCGCTTTCAACCTGTTTGGGGCTTCTTTCCTTCGTTTTTGGGCGGATATTGATCTCCAGAGTAGCTGGCAAATAGAAAGGGAAACCGGCGGCTCTAAAACATTGACGCCGTTCAAGAAAATGACGGAAAAGATTGCACCAAAACAGCTGAGGATCGCATCGCACAGTAGCAACACAGTCAAACGAAATAAGCACTACCAGCAGTGTTGCCAACTGAAATAGTTTATGGCTAAAAAAATCTAAACTTTTTTAGGTGGTTTTTAGCCAATGGTAGGCTATAGCTGTTAGCTACAATTTTACATTCAAAATTGCCAGTTTCTATCCATTTGTGTTTAGTTGTAGTTGAATAGGGGTGGGTCCCCTCCAGAACTTCCTGAAAATAACACATATTTGTACACTTTCTCTATTTGTTTAACAGGAAAATTATTAACGCATTATGAACATTTGATCTTACACTGCATCTGCACTCTTCCCTTATAAAAAACAATCTAGTGATATCATTTTAATGTGAAAATATAGGCGGAAGTATTTTACAATTATTTATCAGGGACGGATCCAGGACGGACTTCTGGGGGGGGGACGGTGTGTTTTAATACTGCTACTTAGAGCTACTTTTAAGAGCTCCAAACTCTGGGATGGGTTTTATTTATATATAAAATAAAATAAAAGTTTCCTCTTCTGGGGGAGCGATCACTCCGATCGCCCTCCCCTGAATCCGCCACTATTACTTATCATCGTTTCAGGTACAGAATAATACCTGTTCAATACTACATAGACGTACTCGGAGACACCTCCCAACAAAACTTTATGGGTGCACCACTGGGTTTGGCAGTGGCGGCGATTGGACGTTAAAAGTGGGGGGGCAAGACATGATCTGAATATTTGTATATCAATGTTAATATACAAATTTCCCTGGTTGATACTATAAACATTAATAGGCCATTTCAGAAAAGTGGGGGGGCAACTGCCCCCCTTTGCCCCCCCTAATCGCCGCCCATGGGGTTTGGGTACAATAGAATCTTTGTATTTTTATTAGATATCAGGGAATGGATATCGTCTAAAAATGTGTGTATGAATGGAGTGCCGCCTTAAAGAAAGGGTTGGAAGATACTATGCTAGACCAATAGTGTCACTAAAGTGTGGATAACTTTATCGCAAAGGTAGAAACGAAGAAGAGAGTTCGAAGGATGTGCAGTACTTTGTCAATGACGCAAGGAATGTGTACTGTATACAGGATGTTTCAAAACAACACCGACAACGTTTGGGAGATGATTCCTGACATCAAGATAAGACAAAAAATATAGACCAACCTGGGTGCATAAATACTTCCTTTCGGAGTTATATTCTGCCAAATACATGAAACAATGAAATTTAAAAGTCCATAGCTCCAAAAGTATGGGACCTACTGTAGTCGGGCTAAGACTTCACTTAAAAACTAATATGTGCCCTATCCAATATGCAACTTTCAGAATCCTACGCTACTTCCGAAAAAAATATAGAGGCAGTTGGAGAGTAGTTAAAATTACATGCCCGTAGCCAAACTCTTTCTACATAAATTGCTTCGTGAGTGTCTTAGGATTCTGAAATATATATTTTTCAGTAGCGCACATATTAGTTCCTAAGTGAAGTCGACCCAACTACGCTAAGTCGCATAGTATGGACCTTTAAAGTTCGTTTTTTTTTTCATATTTTCGGCAGCCTATAACTCCGAAAGGAAGCATTTGTGCACCCAGGTTGGTCTATACTTTTTGTCTTATCTTGGTGTCAGGAATCAGCTCCCAAACATTGTCGGTGTTGTTTTGAAACACCCTGTATATTTTAGGTGTGGGTTAAAGACAATATTATTTGATTTAAGAATGCCAGTACAGTATAATTATATTTTCCTAGCTACAGTTTGAGAAGAGTAGATTCTGTGCGTGATTTAGGTATTTGCTCAACGCACCTGTTGGCAACACTGGCTACCAAGTACAACTTAGTCTCATGATTCGCATACATTGAAGACTTTTTTTTTTGTTTTTTTGTTTTTGGCTCAGGGCTGCCGCTTGCTCTGTTTCAAGGAATCTTCTTCCCATTGGCCTTCGTTGAAGAAGCGCCATTTGTCCTGAAAGAACTCATCAAAATAGGGAAGGAATTATTTTTTTATTCTAATTATTTTTAACGTAGTGAAATACACACCGTTTCCTAGTACAAAACTCTTCTACTCAACAGGACATGTCGTTCCAGTTATTGGAACTTCTTCAGCTGGAAAATTCAAGCGAATGGAACGAAGTAGGTGTGCAGACAGTCAGGTTATATTGCCTTGAGACACTGAATTGTTTGTAAAAGCCACTTTTCGATGCTTGTTACAATTTTCGTTCTATGGCAATAAACGTTGAAACAGGAAATAGCTAATTTGAACCACTTCCGGTTTGAATAAAGGGTTAACGGAGGAGTTGGAACCTATTATTTGGACACTAAATGAGTTGCCAAGACGAAATAAATACAATACATTAAAATACAATATGTCTTACCGTTTTTAGTCTGTGGAGTGAAACCGGAAAAAATAGTAAATTAGAACCAATTCAGGTTTTGCTACTGTTTTGGATAGTCATAGTACATTGGCTTGAGGCGCTGATCACTTTTCGGCCCCGGCCAATTAAGTTCGTGGTGCACGGCATTGTGTTCGTGAGTTCTCTCAGATATCCGTGTTTGCTCCGACATTCTCATTCCACCAATTTGTCCATCATGATTCACTTGGGTTATTCTTCTTTTCTGCCTTATCTTAAAGAAGATAAACGCGGGACGTTAAACTGAAGAGGTATAGTACTGTAAAAGGAAACATATTTCTTTTTTTCTTTCGCTCGAGCACAAGTTCTTCCCACATTTTTTTACTTTCAAGCAGTGTCGGACTGGATAAGTTGAGGGCCCTTGGCGAGGGTTCTTAAAGGCCCCCCAGATATATATTCAAGGGCGCCCATGTTGTGGTTTCCAAGGGGGGGCAAGTATAAGCGACGTTTCAAATATAGTTTCAAATTTTGCTGTAACTAATGTAAATATTCTATTGTGTTTTCGATATTCCCAAGTACAATTTCCTCTAAGAGGGAGGGGGGTGATTGCCCCACCTTGAGCCCGCCTGATGGGCGCCCTTTATATATATATATATATATATATATATATATATATATATATATATATATATATATATATATACAGTGGCGGATCCAGGATATGATCAAGGGAGGGGCTAAACCATATTTTGCCGTTTTATCCAGTGTAAAGCAGGATTGAAGCCTATTTTATCCAGTGTATACCTGAGCGTCAAGGGGGGCTATAGCCCCTATAGCCCTCCCCTTGGATCCGCCACTGTATATATATATATATATATATATATATATATATATATATATATATATATATAATAACACAGTAAGTGACAAAATCATATTTTCTGTATTGAATAAATATATAGTACAAAACATCGCAAAAAAAAGTTACAAGGGAGTGGGGCTGAGAACACTTCTTTCGGGAAGACAAACTTACGCTTCCGCAACCTTTATGGTAGGAAGACTCAAGAAAGCATTTGCGATCGGGAAAATTCGACCAAGACCTACAGCTCCTGCGCTTCGTGATCCCTGCGGGCCCCTCGGGTCTCCGGCCCTTGGCAATCGCCAAGTAGCCAACGTAGCCAGTTCGGCACTACTTTCAAGCTGGAAACTGAATAATCATTGCAATAATTACTGAATTCGATTTATCATAAATTCCATTATGTAGGTTCTCTGTCTGTCCGTGTGTCCGTTCGAAGACACAGAACCTGAAGAACTACCTGATAGATTACAATTAATTTTGGTCAACAAAATTAGGAATGCAAATCATTGTTAGGTGATTCATCTAGTTAAACCGAAGATATGCACAGTATGAAGGTGTGCGAGTAATTATAGGAATCATGCTTTCTTGAAGACTACCCGCAGTAGTGTTGAGATTAGCGTGTTAGTATAACGCTCAGGATACTAATATACGCAAAATACTAATATCTGCGTGGAATACAACACTAGAATGAAAATTAAACGATTTTCTGCGCTACAAATCTAAATACTTCAATCTATCTAGAATGTATCTATCTTTTACCCATATACCGATATATAAAAATGTAAGTGACTCTGTCTAACAAGGAGAAGGCAGACTTTGGTAAGTGAACTTCGGGACCATTTTTTGCGAGGTGGTAGTGCACATTTACAGAGTTAATATTACGAACTGGGCGAGCGCAATGGCCAAAAATAACCTAGAAAAACCGTCTTAAAGTTTTCTACTCGCCGCATATATCGTAAGACGCGCAAACTTAAAAAGTTACAGTGTGGCAGAGTGAGAAGAACCAGAGACTAAAGTACAAAGGGTCCCGGGTTCGATTCCCATTCGAGTCAAACTCTTATTTTCGTTTTTTGCTTCAAGCAGTAAAGTAGCATTTGTAACTATAAGTAAAATATTAATTCACCATATCTTTATTATGTATTAAAAACAATAGAAATTTTCAATCACTTGTAAAATCTTTCAGTGCTCCATGTTAACTAACAAGAGTATTTAATCTATTCTGTAAATATACTGATATCACGAGTTATATTATGGTTACGACAGACGTTGTGTAATAAATATTTGTGTCTACATCTGTTGACAGTGTGCGAATTACAAAGGACTTGACGGGGAAATCCCCTTTGATAATACTGGATGTTGCAATAACCAAAGATTTCCTCCTCATTCCAATTGTAATTCGCACACTGTCAACAGATGTAGACACGAAGCTTCAAGAACATTTTTTACACAACGACTGAGGTAACAATAATATTTACGGAAGAGATTACATTTTGTTCCTAGTTAACATGGAACATTGAAAGATTTTACAAGTGATTGGAAATTTATATTGTTTTAATACATTATAAATATATGGGGAATTAATATTTTACTTATAGTTACAAATGCTACTTTATTGCTTGAAGCAAAAAACGAAAATAAGAGTTTGACTCGAATGGGAATCGAACCCGGGACCCTTTGTACTTTAGTCTCTGGTTCTTCTCACTCTGCCACACCGTAACTTTTAAGTTTGCGCGTCTTACGATATATGCGGCGAGTAGAAAACTTTAAGACGGTTTTTCTAGGTTATTTTTGGCCATTGCGCTCGCCCAGTTCGTAATATTAACTCTGTAAATGTGCACTACCACCTCGCAAAAAATGGCCCCGAAGTTCACTTACCAAAGTCTGTCTTCTCCTTGTAAGACTTAATAACTTTTGAACCACCCGACCGATGTCCATCAAATTTTCAACATAGATTAGGTTCGGGGCCGGGATGGTTTTTTATCATTTCACTTTCATGGTGCAACTTGAGGGAAGGGAGGGGTGTATATATATATATATAAATGGTCGAAAATGACTGATATTAGTGTCGAATCCACAGTTTTCGGATTCGTAGAGATGAACAGTGACACTTCCTATGCCGTTTAAATCCAAACTTAGCCTCCTTTAGTACTCCTAAGGGGATGATGACGTAAAAATAATTTAAAATGGCCGATATTAGTGTTGAATTCATAGTTTTTGGGGTTCCTAAGTTGATTGGTGACAGTTTTGGTACCGTTTATGTCCAAAATGAAACATAGTCTCCCCGTGCGAAGAACGGGTATTCTGCTAGTATTTTCTGTTTTCAAGTAGCCCTACTCATTCACCTTAAAGTATATGTGATTTAACTTGAGGTAAAATACCGTATTTAAGCCTAGGCTTGTAAAATTTATCTTGTTGAGGAGTTTGGTATATGTATGAAGAACTTCTTTGCCGCTGTTCACTGTGACACTCACTTTTTTTTATGACTAGCCGTTACTTTTTTTCTATATTAAAAAAAAGAATAGAAAAAGGCCACATAAAACAATGGCGTTGGGTGCTAATAAAGATTGCGTGAATTTCCGTCCAATTTCCTTTCAATTGATATTTATGATTGGATCTAGCGAGTTCATATGTTTATTATCTCAGTGTGGCCATAACCTCGGCCGCCTTATGAAGAAAATAAATTACGGCTTAGCACCGTTTCCGCTAATAAAGAGTGGATTGAAACAATTAAAACAGGCTGAGAGATCTCTCTTTATAGCTGAGCACTAAAACGTCCATTAATCTCATTTCGCAGGTGGATGGATCACTTAAAGGGGCTCTGCAGGGGGTCATCACAGTCTTTAATACATCTACGTAAATAAACAATATTACACAACTCAATGTTTTTTGTGTAGTCTTGCTTGTCGTACTTTCTCACTTAAGCGATGACTCTTAAATATGTTTACGACAAAATATCTACAGAAATACTTTGCATAAACACACGGTTATTTGGTTTTAAGAAACATCCACGACACATATTTTTTCACGCGCTACCCTAGCCATTTTTTTTAGTTGGTCGTAAGGAAGCGAGTGAAGTTAGAATTACCTCGAAATTGTACCAAGTATGACATAATGTCACGTGGTATTATTCTGGGATCAATGTGGAAGCCTGCGGGGCTTCTAACGTCCTTCGCTCGCTCAGCTATATTTCGTAACATAAGTAAATCACTTTTTATGCATTATATATTACGTAGAAGGGTACATGAGCATTATTTAATGATAAAAGTGTTAGAATTTAAAAAAAAATCCTGGGCTGGGTTTGAACCCACGCCAAAGGCGATTTTCGATAATAGCTCATGCGCTAGCAAGCTGAGCCACAAGGACCGACAGCAGCTGGCATTTGATTGCTGCTATATGTATGCTACGTGGCGAGAAACGGGTGACTCCACCGCTCAGAAGCGTGTATTTAGCTCCTATGGCTAGGGTCGAGCATCATTAAAATATTTGCATCGGCGATATGCAGAACCGTGTTGCTCGAAAAATCTATTTACAATACATGTAATAGAATTTGTTCGTCACAAAAAAAAAAAAAAAGATTAATACTGTGGTATAAATATACCACATTGACTTAACACCCAGTCTTCCGTTTCAGGCGCTGCTATTGGCTGAAGGAATCCCACTCTCTTTCGCAAAGGCTTTCTCGCTTAACAGCGGCTGAACCCTTATTGGCTCAACGCGTGGGTGTGTCGGGGTGTGAGCTTTAGTTCGCATTTTTGCCACGGCTCAAGACATTTTGGCAGCACAATAGATAGTAAACAAAATCACCCACTAAAAGTTTCAGTTTCTTTCGTTAGATGTCAGCCATTGGAGTACGTTTTCTACCATCTAACGGCAAGAGGTATAACTTCAACTATCTTTGTTTCAATAGTAGAAACTACAATATGGCTAACTGCCGTTAAAATCACCGTTCCTCGTGAAGATGATAACGGATTGATTCCACTGATGAACTTGACCGTGATATAGCGATCCTGGGTTGGATTCCCGGTGGGGACACTCGGTACAAAAAAGTGTAAAAGCTTTTTCAGGTGAACCATCCTAAGTGAGATTTTCCTGGGTTTTTCTCGTTCACACCAGGCAAATGGCAGGATGGTACGTAACACACAGGTCCCAGGCCGCTTCTTTTCTTCCCCAATCCTTTCTTCCTCCCCTTTTCCCGGATTGTGATCGCCGAGGGGCGTCATCCCTTATACATGACGGTCTAACATGGCCATAGATGCCGAAAGTCCAGAAATATAATTCCTAATGGCCATAGATGCCGAAAGTCCAGCAATCTAATTCCTAATGGTCATAGATGTCGAGAGCTCAGAAATCTAATTCGTAATGGCCATAGATGCCGAAAGTCCAGGAATATAATTCCTAATGGCCATATATGCCGAAAGTCCACAAAAACAATTCCTAATGGCCAAAAATTCCGAAAGTCCAGAAATATAATCCCTAATGGCCATAGATGCCGAAAGTCCACAAAAACAATTCCTAATGGCCAAAAATTCCGAAAGTCCAGAAATATAATCCCTAATGGCCATAGATGCCGAAAGTCCACAAAAACAATTCCTAATGGCCAAAAATTCCGAAAGTCCAGAAATCCTCTAATTCCTAATGGTCATAAATGCCGAAAGTCCAGAAATCTAATTCCTAATGGCCATAGATTCCGAAAGTCCAGAAATCTAATTCCTAATCCGGCGGGAGCTCATGTGGTTTGGATTCCACGTTAATCAGTAGGTCCACGTCTCATATAGCCTCGCTGCTGAACGGGACGTAAAACTCAACTCAACAATAACAACTCTAATTCCTAATGGTCATAGATGCCGAAAGCCGACAAATGTAATTGCTAATAACCATAGATGCCGAAAGCCCACAAATGTAATTCCTAATTCGGCCGTGATAATTGCTCTAGGGCTGTCTACTGTCAAAATAGAATTCAAAAATCCGCTTTCGTTCGAGTTATCGTGAGGAATAACTGAAAATAAAATGAAACCAAATTTAGCGTCGATTTAGCGTCGCACGATTATGCCCGTTAGGTTAAGGGAGGCGAATTATTAAAGCAAGTGAATGGTGATAGAAGAGGTTCTGGAATGAGCTTGTGAGAAGAAACGAGATGAGTCCGAGACAACCCACGTACACAATGTTGCCCACCATAAACTAACTTGACTGGAATCGAACCAGGATACCCAAGCACCAGAGGTAAGCGTCATCGTGGCCCCTTAAAATGTTTTGAGTGAGCCTCCAGTGCCCTGTTGCAGGGCCGTAACTTGTGGAGGGCAGGGGGGCAAACGCTCACCGCTGTTCGAGGGAGACCCATTTTAAGACAAAATTTTCTTACTCCATATATGATACGAACATGAAATTATAAATGAAGCATCAAACAGGTTCACTACATTACATAAACAAGACAGCACACAAAATGTCAATAAAACAAAAATGAGTCATGGACTCATTTCAATAAAAATTGTCTACTATTAGGGACCCTAAAAATAGTATTCATTCGTATGGCTTTGAGATTTGTTAATATTGCCACTTTTATTAATTTGTCATGTATGGAACGGGCCCAGGGGCGTAACTAACGGCCCCGCAGACCTTACCGTGCGGGAGGAGGGTCCACAGGCTCCAGGGGTTCATAAAGAGTAAGGGAAAGATAGGAAGAGGGGGCCCAAAAATTAAAAAAGCAACTTTTCTAGGAGGTCGAAATATGCGTATTAATGTTTGCCCCCTTTAGAAAAAAATCTAAGTTAAGCCGCTGCCCTGTGGGAAGAATAGCACGGTTCATTCAATGTGTCCGACAACATTTTCCGATCTCACCTTTTCATCTCTTTTATTTTCAATCATTTTTGATTCATAAGCAGTGGTCGTTTTATCTGAAATACCATATACGAGGGAGGATCGAAAATAAAGGTTACAAAGCCTCTTGTGGCTTTAGGGTCTATATGAGACATAGCTGGAAGATCAACACACCTGATGATAGAGGACACTCAACAATAGGCCTCGATATAAGAACACTTAAAAAAATCAAACCCGTTATCACAAGGCAGATAGAGTTGTCTATACCATTTGCAAAGAAATCCGCGTCAAGTTCTCGTAGCAACTGTGAGGAAGTGGTTTTGACATAATTACATGCCAGATAATTGTGGCCAGTCATTTTTTTCTTTAGAAAAGGAAAAAGGTGAAAGTCACTGGGGCTACGTCAGGGTCGTAGAAGGGATGCTTTGGTCGTTCTAAGCGTAACGTCAGTAGTTGAAGTACTGGTTCTACTGCTGTGTCCAATTTTGTCATTAATATTGATTCGTCTGTCTTTGATGGCACGACACCACTTCCCTACATTTTGAAATTTATTTTGAAATTTAGCCGTCCCCGTACATCTTTACTAGGGATGGGCAAAACCGGTTTTTATAAAAACCGAAAAACCGACATTTCGGTTTTCTCCAAAACCGGTTCGGTTTTCACCGAAACTGGTTTCTGTGAAAACTTTTGGAAAACACATAAAACTATTTCTGTGGAAATGGATTCGGTTTCCGGAGAACAACGAAACACCATTTTGGTCAAAAATAGAACAAATTTTGTAAAAAAAAAAAAAAAAAAACGGAATCGGTTTTGAAGAAACCCGAAACCGGATCAGGTGAAAAACCAAACCAGTTTTGGAGAAAACCGATAACCGAATAGGGATAGGTATCGAAACCGGTTTTCTAAAAACCGAAAACCGGTTTTTGTGCTCACCACTAATCTTTACAATCTACCCATGAATGTCTGCAGGTGTAGTGTTTTTGTCTCTTAGGAGCCGTACTATTGTAGTGACCCCAATGACTACTCTTGACAATTTTCCAGACGAGTCATCATTTTTAATGTCCTCTTCTCGGGTATACATTATCAGAATCCGAAATCTTGAAACTTGTAGCAAGACAGACATGTTATTAATCTTGAAATAAATGTTCGTTAAGTTACACTTAATGACATAAAACTTTTTGTTTTGTAACTTTCTTTTTAAATCATTCCTCGTATTTACTCAGATATTTGGGGTAAGTGCGAAGCTAATAACATAACAGGAAAGGCATGTTTGTTCTCCCGTATCAACTTTACGTTCGTCTATTAAAAGCTAAAGAATTGCTTTTTCTTCAAGAATAAATAAATGAAACTTTGTTTTGTTTAAAAATAAGTGTATTAGTTCCTAGGTTTCCTGTATGCATTTGTAAAACAGTAGAGACAAAAATACGATTTCTTTATGTTTGGGTTGAGTCTGGTGAAGTTCTTAGCTCTTGTCAGTAGACGAAAAAGAATAAGAAAAAACCTTATTGAAGTTAATCCAGAGCGACAGCACAAGACATAAAAGAGAGTTGTTTCGTCACGTTGTGTGCTGGAAGCATTTCTCATCAATTCAAACAAACTCTCTTTTCAACGTTGATGTTTACGAATTCTTTAAGAACAGCTTCTGCTCAGTGTCAGTTCAATTGCTTTTCTTCGCTGTTGGATTTCTGTTCTTACAATTTCCAACTGTGCGTTTTGTAAGTTATGAAGCATAATAGAAAGAGTATGTTTGTCTGGGTAGGGACAGGTATCGGATAGCGAGATAGGCGTAAACGGTAGAAGATAGCGATATATTTACAGGGTGTTTCAAAACAACACCGACAACGTTTGGGAGGTGATTCCTGACCAAGATAAGACAAAAAGTATAGACCAACCTGGGTGCACAAGTGCTTCCTTTCGGAGTTATAGGATGCCGAAATCATGAAAAATTGAAATGTAGTTGGGTTAAAGCTTCAGTTAGGAACTAGTATGTGCCCAATCCATGTTTCAAAATCCTGCGATACTTCAGCAACACTTTTTATAGAGGAAGTTTGGCTACGGGCATATAATTTCAAGTGCTCATCAACTACCTCTATAAACATTGTCGCGGAAGTACCGCAGGGTTCTGCAACTTGAATATTTGGATAGGGCACATAGTAGTTCCTAAGTGAAGTCTTGACCCGACTGCGGTTAAGTCCCATAGTTTTGGAATTTTGGATATTTAAAGTTCAATTTTTCACGATTTCGACAGCCTGTAACTCCGAAAGGAAGCACTTGTGCACCCAAGTTGGTCTATACTTTTTGTCTTATGTTGGTGACAGGAATCAGCTTCCAAACGTTGTCGGTGTTGTTTTGAAACACCTTGTATATATAATTTCAGTATCCCAAGAATACATTTTATCTTCTTCCATAAGTCGGTATTCAAACGGAAAATGGTAGAACTATATCCCTTCAGGTTTCTGTAATAATAGCCTTGATCGAAAGCAGGAAGAGAGAGAGACAAATGATCTTTTGATATGGACTCAGCGTCTCATCTCTAGATTTAACGTCAATTCCTTTGTCCGTTTTCAAATCGGAGATAATAGCCTTGCGGAGCATAGTCTTCGGTGGGAACGGTCTCGGATTCGATTCCCGGTAGGGACACTTGGTCGAAAGAGTGTAAAAGCTTTTTCAGGACAGCCATTCTGAATGAGGTTTTTCTGGATTTCCCTGTTTCACACCAGTCAAATGCCGGGATGGTACCTAACATACAAGTCCCAGGCCGCTTCTTTCCTTCCCTTTCCTCGGATAGTGTGATCGCCAAGGGACGTCAGCCCTCATTCGAGACAGGCTAAATGACCATGGATGCTGAAAGCCCAGAATTCTAATTCCTAATCCTAATCCTAGTGACAGTCTAACATGGCCATAGATGCTGAAAGCCCAGAAATCTAATTCCTAATCCTAATCCTAGTGACGGTCTAACATGACCATCGATGCCGAAAGCCAGAAATCTAATTTCTAATCATAATCCTAGTGACGGGCTAACATGGTCATAGATGCCGAAAGCCAGAAATCTAATTCCTAAATCACTCAAATGAGGGGTGGTAGAAATCCACGGTTCCCTGTTCCCTGATCGCCATTAGTGTTGACCACAAAACGGGAGTCAAGACTGAAAATAATTTTTCAATTGGAGACGAGACAAGAAGCACAATTCTCGTCTCATCTGCCATGCCAAGGCTGGGCGTTTCTCGTCCGAAAGAGGTGCTCACAGGCTTATTTGGGAGTAACAACAAACACAACAGTGTTGCCAACAGCTTCCCCCCCCCCACACACACAACGTACTCTGCCTCTCCATGGTTTTGGGGACCTTACTTTTGGGATAGCATCGTGTCTTAATAATATTCATAAGAAACAAATTCTAAACAGAACCCACATTTGCTCTTTCGTGGTTATAGGGTCTGGTGAGTGACTCGTTTCGTTAGTGCAGGTTTCACATTTCCGCAGAAGAAAATCACAGATAAGGTAGAGCAATTCATACTTCGCAAATATAAAGGAGCCCATACACGCAGATATATGCATGAAGAAACCTTCCAACATGCATGAAAAATGATAAAACCACGGGCAAGTTGATCGTGTATGGCCTCGTTCATGCATGTTGAAAGTTTTCAAAATCTTCTGTAAATATGCATGATGCTTTTGCCGTTCTTCATGCATGTTTACCGTGTATGTGCTCATTCATGCAACTTGGTTGTTTTATATTTAGATCCGCCAATCGCGAGAGCGGGAGAAATCACGTAACTCTTTCCTGCGTAGTGCCAAGGTCGTTAACGATGGATGATCTTCTAGTAAATTGGACAGCAAGTTGGTACGTCTATGAGGAAAAAAATTCTTCCAACATGCATGGTGAAACAAATGTTTCATGTAAGTTGGTCATGCAAGTGTGTGCGTCTATGCCCTCCATAACACCTTTGCGATAAGGTGTTCGGCCCTGTAATTGAATGTTATCTGTCTCAGAAGTCATTGATGCACCTCCTACGTTTACCGTTTATGCAATTTTTCTTTCTTTTCTAAACGTGTTTGTCAAATCACTACTTCATGGATATCACAAATTATAAGAGTATACGTCAAACATATTATCTTCCATTTGATAATTAGTGTGTCAACAAAAGTTAGGAGATGCGCGACAGAAGAAACCACAAAAAAATATGAAGATGAAAATAGATCACCTGATGAAAGACCTGCATGAGCTCGTTGTCTGGCGAGTAAAATAACAATAGCAGATGCAGACAAGATGTAAAATCCAGAATAACTCAAGCGAAGAACGGGTTCAGACAGAAAGAAAAGCTTCTTACCGGAAATATCAACATAGAAATCACGAAAGGGGGCTTCAGAATAAGTGGGAAGTACGGTAGAAGGTAATTCCTATTCCTTCATCTGATCAGTGTCCTATTGACCATCCGTTGGACTCGATTGCCGACAAAGCTTGGCTGAAGGTGGGTGTAGGTTCAAGTCCAACACCGCGGCTGTAAAGTGGAATGAGAACCACCGTAATACTTTCAAAATTTTAAAGCTCTTCCACCGGGATTCAAACCCAAGGAGGTTAAGAACAAAAAGGGGTTTCCTGCAATCGATTTAGCGCCTTAACTCCGTAAAATACATTCCATCTTAATTTTTAACTTTCTTCTAAAACCGTAAGTCATAGAAATATAGCCTACTCAGTGGCGTATTTAGGGGGGGCTTCCGAGCTGAAGCCCCCCCGAAATCTTACTTACTATAGTAAAGTATATGAAATATCTTGCAGAATTTTCACATTTTCAGGCAAAGCCCGACCCGAAAGTGTGCAAAGCCCCCCCCCCCCGAAAGAAAATCGTAAATACGCCACTGAGCTACTAAACCTACAATTTTCTGTTTCAATATTGATCTACAAAGAGCTAAAACCTTAAGAGATAGGGAGAAGCGGTTCGAAGTAGTGGTGAGCAAAACACCGGTTTTAACGGTTTCCGGTTTTTAGGAAAACGGAAACCTTTATTCTTCGAAAATTGTCAAAAAAACTTTTTTTGCCGAAACCGGTTTCGGTTTACCAAAACAGGTTCGGTTTTCGCCGAAACCTGTTTGTTTTTCCAAAACTGGTTGTATTTCTGACCAAAGTAGTGTTTCGATATTCTGCGGAAACCGATTTCGTTTCCACAGAAATAGTTTTGGGCTTCCCAAAACAGTTTTGGGTTTTAAACCAATATGTTTAAAAACAAAACTGCTTTTGTTGTAAACGGATTCGGTTTTCGGAAGACAACGAAACTCTACTCTGGTGAGAGAACCGAACCAGTTTTGCAGGAAACCAAAATACCGTTTTTTCGGATTTCAGTTTTTCTAGAAACTGGTTTCCGGTTTTTATAAAAACCGGTTTTGCCCATCCCTAGTTCGAAGACGCGCACGCTAATTATATAACTATGAGGAAGCTGGAGAAGTAGTCTCTTTGGAGTCAATTTAGCGTTCTGAGAGGAGGTACCATTTTTTCTCTTAACCTTCTATTTAAATCGGAAGTGGCAGAAAGTAACCACTTCCGGTTTTAACGTTGATCGCTGTAGAGTAAAACCGGTAATAGATAGCAAGAAGCGGTTTCTGTGATCAATCAAGCGTCTCAAGAATATATTTCACCTCCATTCTGATCTCTCTACTAAGCCGGAAGTCGTAGAAATCTACCACTTCCGGTTTCAGTATTGATTGAGAAATCATCACACATGCAAACCAGCTTCGTATGGTGTACACGTGACATTCTACTTGTTTATTTTCTATTCGTGTATCTGTTTAGCGGATGATAGTGTGAAAACAGGAAAAGTGTCGGAATGCAATCTAGCAGCAGGTGGTTAACACTTCAATTCAGGACTCAGAAATTCATTCAGTCCTCCACGGAACTTGTGAGAAGTAACTACAACAGAAGAAATAGACCCCCACGCCCTCCTAAGCGAATGGCTCTTTGACTCTTAGTGCACGGCTATTCCATGCGTTCGCAACGGGTTTTTATGGCTCATGCGTATCCTTGGAATACGCTGACCATATATTTAAATGTGGATGGCTAATCACAATGCACTGCAAACGCGAAAGCAATAAAAACGCACAGAATACGTTGGCTCTATCGTATTTGGTGCGTTTCGGAACTATAGACTGCCTGCTGTTTCGAAATCAGTAAAAAATGTCTAAAGGAAGTAAAAAAAAAAAAAAAAGGAAAGACGTGTTGTCTGGCATGAGGATTTTAGCAAGAAACAGCTGCTTGGAAGCTGCTTTATTACAAAGTATGTGCGTGTATAACAAAAGAAAATCCACAAAAATACAAGGAAATTCCGAAAAATTAGCTAATCACAGAAAAATCTTTTTAACACAATAGGGTTATTTCTCGTGATTCGCATGAATGAGAATAAGGGTGTGGCAGTAAAGCCTGGAAACTCTGTCAGGCTCACAGTATGATTTATAACTCTGGCGAAAGTAAAATCACCGAGTAGCCACGTAGGTCGCGTTCCCTGCGGGGGTAACGCATCGGAAACGCATCCTCGAATAGCCATACACTTAGTTTTTCAGTGTAGAGTGTTTACCTCTGGTGCATGGGTTCCCTGGTTCGTTTCCCGGTGAAGTAAGTCCGTGGATTTCCTCGAGGTACTCCTCTTTCCTCCCACATTCGCATTCCACCAATTCTTGCATCATTATTCACTTGCTTTAATCGTCTTCTCCCTTAGTCTAACGTACATATTCGTGGGACCAGGGGTAAAAATGGATCTGAAAAAGGGAAACTGTAGGTAGCGGCATGACATTCCGCCGTTCCGCTGCATATCTTTGCCCATTAATTTTTTTTAGAAACTGGGGAACGCCGTACATATTTTTTTGGAGGTGCGAGAACTGCGTCCTCCCGGGTTCCCCCGCATTTTTACACCCTGGTGGGACGTGAAACTGAAAGATTTAAAAGCGTACAACTAATAGGACTATGTGTTTACATCATCCAGAATATTCCCTCCTCCTGACAAACTGACAGAGAATTCTTATTCTATAGTAGGCCTTTGTTTTCACTGATGTGTAAAAAAGTTAATTTCCATTCTTTATTATGAAACGTTTAAAGAAAAAACAATAAAATGTTGTTAATAAGTTAGATCAGGGCGCAAAATTTCGAAGTCAGACACACTCGTCAATCCAAAAATGATGGTCGCCAGTGTCTCTCAGTACAAATTTTGAGAGCCTCCCCCTCCCGCACGGTCTTTGGTTTGACAAAGAAAGAGATTCCATGCCCGTTGTGAAGACTTCACGTTCCGTGTTTTCTCCCACTCAGTGACAATTATTTTCGTGCGAAACAGAAACTGTGTAGCCCTGTGAGTTTAGGCAGAAACCATTACTACTAAACACTGGTCACCAGCTCTATTTTTTAGTCTGCAATGGCGACCTGGCGACCGGAAATTTTGCTCCCTGAATTAGATTAAATACAATAATAGTTAATGGTTTAATAAATATGTACTGTTTTGGTATCATTATTAAAGATAATAATTGCACTAATTATTTTACTTTCAGATGACGTCATGGATGACGTTGGTTACGCTCTTGCTGTTCGGGATGTGGCCGATCTGTTGTACGCCCAATACGCTGTCATCACGGGTAAGCATTCATTTATACATATGAGGGATTCTAACTTAGAATTAAGACTATATAGGGTGTTAAAGAAAGATGAGCTTGAGTTCAATTTCTGTATTTCACAATGGAAACATACTACAACAATAATTTAATAAGGAGTGTAATTTTAAGGCGTCATGTGATAAGTGCTCAATAAATACATAGATGGGAATGGGGCACAGAAACGCGATCTTTGTCATAACTCCAAAAGAAAAAGTAGCAAGTGTAAGTTTTGAGAATATCTGGAACCAAAGCTGTAGCACTGGGATCTGGACAAAGAAATTACCATTTGCAAGCAACGTGAATTTGAATTTCAACCTTTCAGCAGATTTCTTCAACATTGTGAATGCTACTTTCAGTTGTCAAAAATGCCAACCAAAGGATTTTAGTACACAAATTAGGTACAAGCACGTGTGTGAGTGTCTGAATGACAAGTTGTCAGGTACTGAATCGCCATCTGTTGAGTATATTGGAAATCACAACGTTTATAAGGAGTGTGTTCTGCACTCACAATTGTGAGGGTATCTGCTAAAAAGGTTAAACATTTCTTTTAACACGCCATACATTCGTCTAAAGCATTGAAAGTTCTCAACTATTAACGAGTAGATTGCACGTGCGACGCTGAAACTTCACCTGCATTATTCTCACACTTTCTTCTGTACTGAGTGGTCTAGCTTTGTGTCTTTACCCCCTGGATTTGCAACCAGTGAATGAATGCTCTTTGGCTTCGACGGGAGAGTAGCACAGGACACAACTATTATGGGTTCCACCGTTCTGAACTGCAGAGATAATAATTCTTGTGTGCACACAAATACTAAATAATCCATAATTGGTGCACATTCCTCTTGTACCATGTTCCTGCCAGCTGGGAATTCATTCTGTATCGGTTTGTTTCAACGCAACGCATAGTTTCAGTTTTCGTTTGCAATATTTGTATCACACATCAATTTTTCGGTATGAGGTTAGTAACGCAAATTTTGCATTTTGTGATCATCTATCTCTGTATACATCTCTCTCTCTTTCTTTCTCTCTCTCTCTCTCTTTGTCGGTATAGTTCATTAACACACGATATATATATATCGTGTGTTAATGAACTATACTGACAAACTGTAAGAGGTGACTCCTCAGATAAAAATAAAACGAGATACCTCATGTGATCCTGTGAGGAAAAGTGCATACTTTCAGAGAGTCCATGTCCAAAATGGTTGTCCAAAATTTTGGAAAAGCTAAATTTGAACATGTGGTATCTCGAATTTGAGAAATTGTGAAGTGGCGGTCCATATCAGCGTAAAGAAAGTCATGAATACGGAATCCAAAAACGTATATTTCATCAGTGCGCAATGGGTATGCAACGTATTCCTTCCATGCTTCCAACAGAACTCTCAGATATGCTCTGGCTTAAAGGTAAGTCCAAAGTAGACGGGAGATAATACTTGACAACAGTGGACGCGGAATGTTTCGGCAGGAAGTCGAAGTGTTAAGAACCGTGCCGTTTGAGGAGTCTGAAAGCACAATAGTGCATTGAGCTGGCATCTGGACTCTTGAGAAGGATGCCAGAGAAGGAAATTACCGAAATTCCAATTTCCTGTTCCATACGACAATAGAATTCCAGCAATGTTTCTGCCATGTAACTGGACGCCTTATTTTGGTGCAGTTCAACCTGGTTCACGCCGTGTCTGTATAATGCTGGGATTTCATCCTAGTACATTTCAGTCAAGATATGAGTCTGATAGTACGAAGCATTGATTTTGACATTTCGCTCATCTTTTGGAGACACAGTACGTGAGACCAAGCACAATCATGAACACTTCTGGGGAACAGTTCTAGCTGCTCGCATTGATGTGGTTGGTTCAGAACTCTGTACCGCATATTTCCGTATAATACGATTCACAATTGTACGACCTACAGTAAAATTATCCACTTTAACACATTTTTACGATGCGCAACGCCTTAAACTTAGCATCGGAAAATATCACAATGAGCTTCTCCCAGAATCTGTTCAGTTTCGGTGGCATCAGACTACGTTCAACCACATTGTTCTATTGCGTGACTAAAGAGATTCTGTTGCTTCCCTCGTGGTAATCTCATGGCGATGGGTTGCACATGGACTTCAGCTCAGCATAACTGAATCAACCTCTGCAAAATGTCGAAGTTCACATGATCACTTTATCTTCAATTCTACGGCCAGTCTTCAGCATAGGCGGCGCCAGGATTTTAGTAATGTGGGTGGAGGCTAGGATGGGACAACACATCCTAACATTGTTGCCAGAATGCTCTGCACTGTTGAGCCTTAAGATCTCAAAAACAATCCCTAACTTTTACTTAAAGAAAAAAGAGAGAGAAACACAGTATGATAGCAACTAATTCATTAGAAACTTAAGAAGTCACTCAAATATATCCAAACATAGAAAACAAAAAATATACAAAATAGAAAGGATTATTGCAGGAAATCTGAAAATCGAAATTAATGTGGGTGCAGCTGCGCCCACTGCACCTACTGTGGCGCCAACTATGGTTTTCTAGATGATCTAGCCAATGGTAAATGTAAATGATGGTATGCATTGTAAATAACATATTGTTGATTTTTACCTAAAGATCTACTGTTTACAATGTATAAGTTTGGTAATGACCTTTTATAATTTTTTTCTTTTTCTTTCTTACTTTCTCTTTCTTTCTTTCTTTCTCTTTCTTTCTTTTTTTATAGCAGTACTTCTCGTGTATTTCTCGTCTTCTCTTGTATTTTGTATTCCTCGCAAAGCTTTTGTGCTAAACATTCTGTTTATTATCAGATACTTGGATACAATAAAGTCTCCTAATTATAGTTCTGTTATGTACAACAAATTATAGCCTAAACTCAAAAAATAAGATATACACTTTCGTGCATACGCGAGAAAAAATATTTCAAATAAAGTTATCGAACCCGAATTTATTGGAAGAAGGAATTGCGCTTCTTTGGCGGGCGCATAATTACAATAATCATTACATAATTGTGAAAAAAAATCACTTAATTCTAATAGATTGACAATAGAGGGTGACTATTGCAAAAATTTCCGCTTCTAATGTATAGTTCTAGAAATGACTTTTGTGCAAGTTTTTTAATGATTTGTACCACTGTGGAACGCCTACAGTAGCAGTAACAACGCTCAGTGTTATACATAGAATTACTGCTGTATAGAAACTTTAAGGCTTACACTATTATAACTTACATTATTATTAATTTAAAAGAATCAAGGAAATGTGGCACAATACCATGGGTGTTCAGTAACTGTGTCGTCAGCCAAAAAAAAAAAAAAAAAAAAAAAAAAAAGAAGTTGCAAGCCACTATTGTAAATTGAAGACTCGCTGTAGAAGACAAAAGTGCGAAGAATAAAAGTTATTGTAACAGTAGAGACAAAAGATAATAAATTGTGCCCAAGCGTCACAAAATAGAACATATTATTACTTAGAAATATAAGCTAGCATATAACGAAGTATATGAAAATATAACTCAGCCATAAACGTATTAAAAAAATAAAATTAGTGAAACAATTGTAAGGTGGCACTTACATTGTATTCTACAGAGAGTCTTCAATTATAGACACATAAATACTGAGCCCTGTCGATTTTCATGATTCCTTTTGTATTGAGAATGCTAAGTTACTGAAAATATATTTGTTTATGTAAGCAATTGTATTGATATTTGAAAGCTGTTTATAAAATTGGTGTATTTCAGGAGGCAAATCCCGTGATGGTTGTCCTATCATCACTTTCCCTGACAGAGGGAACTTTTACAACTTGGCTGATGAGGACTACAGGAAGTTAATAATTTATCTTACCTCCGTGCCATCGTAAGTATTTTCCTTCGACCTGGTCCCTTAGATATAGGGTTTAAGCGTAGAATGTGGTATACCTTTGAATTCTTAGTTCAGTCATTTCTTACTAGCCAATGTCTGTCGTCAAAATCTACCTTTACGCTAGGAACAACGAGTCAAAGAAAAACAATGGAAGTTAACGAGGGAAGTACCGATTTGGGAGAAAGAATGGCTTCAGAAAGCTTCCGGATTAGGTTGGATTTTGCCGAGCTCTACTCAAACCGTGGGATTCAGTACTTCCGGAGACTGCTGGAGAGAAGTGTACTTGCCTTCAGAGCTCTAGTACTGACTCTTTGGTAAAGAACTTCCTTACAGCAATAGATTCTTTCTCAGGGCCGGCTCTACCATATGTGCAACACGTGCATTTGCACTGGGCGGCAAAATCTGTCATAACTGTAGTACAAGGTTCCTACTGGTCAGGGAAGTGAGGGGAAAATGGTGCAGGTCAGGGAAGCTCGGGGAAAAAGACTGGAAGTCAGGGAAAGTCAGAGAAATTTTATAAAATATAGTTTTTCTAACATTATTTGTACACCAGTTTCATCTTAGCCAACCATTGTAGAGAAACACACGTAAAGCAGAGGAAGATTACAACTCAAATTGATGACATTTAAAACGAAATGCGCATGTGGATATTTTAGTGTAGTCTTGTCACTTGTCACTTTAATTATGAATGTATGTCTCATATGTAGTTTATCTGTATGTTTCAGTGTCAAATGTTCGTAGGTAATATAATAATTGCAGTATTGGATAAGTAACATATCTTTATTGAAACTGGATATGGGTATTCTAAAAGAGCCTTGTTATTATTATATGAATGTATAAGAAGTATCGTATTTTCAGAGTAATTTGTCAGACGTTTGTGGGTAGATATTAATGACTACAGTACGGGACGTTGCTCATTTTTTTATGGGGGTAAATGAAATATACGTATGAGCAATTGATTACGATTTGTCTCTATAGAATATATGTTCTCACATATAAATATTCATAGTTATTTATACGTTATTTATACGTCAACGTCATCCGACACCTGTCATGAAAGTCAGGGAATTTCCTGCCAAAGGTGAGGGAAAGTCAGGGAATTTCCTGCCAAAGGTGAGGGAAAGTCAGGGAAAGAGATTTCTCCAGATCAGTAGAAACCCTGTATTAATTAAATTTAATATTTCTTATTGGAAAGAGAGTTCATGATGATGGTAGTTAAATTTACTAAGCTGACGTTCTATTTAAATACTATATTCAAAAATCATATTTAAATCGCATTAGTGTAAAGTCACATGGACATTGTTAAAGCAAATGGTCAAACAAATCCCAGCGCGAATTACTTGATTGTTGTCAAATACAAGAACTCAATTCTCGAACACTTGTTCCATTTAGTTAGTTATCACAGTTTTGATATCAGAATTAGTCTTTTCTTTGTCACAAAGAAGTTCCTTATCATTCTAGGTAGAAACAAGTTTTTTTTTTTCTTTCAAATAGATGTAGATAAAAAATCAAGAAATAAAGATAAAAGAGTACTGGAATTATAACTGATATATTGAGATTGAAGCTCGATATTGAATTCTATAAAAAGGATTACCATCTTTACTTTACCATAGGTGTGTTTGCTTTATCTTTCACGAACATGATAGATTAGTACTTAAAGAAAAAAAGAACAGATACAATGAGATTGTATTTGCAGTATTTATGCCTTTCTGAGTGCGAGTACTCTTTCCCTCCCCTTTGTTGTTTATGATTGGGTAGCATACTTAAAATCTTGGCTTTTAAGATTTGTTCTTTCTGGAGAAAGAGGAGGGGGCAGCAAATAATGCCATTCCACGGGGCGGTAAATTGCCTCGGGCTGGCCCTGTTCTTAGTAGGAAAGTTCCCGTTACAGTAGACTCGTAGTCGCTAGAGGAGTTCCTGCTACGAGTAAGCTCTCAGTTTTTAGAGTAGTTCCTTCTACTCATTAGAGAAGTTCCCTTCACCAATAGATACGTATAAGGTAGATGGGCTTAAGCCCATCCCATTATCCCTCTTACAAGCGCTTTAGGAACTATCTTACCTGTGGCATCACTGCCTTTACCAATCGTCAAGTTCTTCCTTTTGTGTGTTTTTGTTTACTGAGAATGACTAGACAGTCACAGAGTATTGGGTTGGAAATGGCTGAATTAAAAGTTCGTTCTGGTTATAGACTCTACAAGTATACTATCACAGAATTAGTTATTGACATACAAAAGCTACTAACAACACAAAAGTAAACATTAAAGATTTTCGCCAATCTCAGCGCCATTTTATTTTTTAATTTTAATAAATAATGTAGACAATGAAGAATATAAACAAATATATAGAAATTGGGCCAGGTAGTATTTACGTACAGTCAGTGACAAAAGTTTTTTCCGTTTGATGAAATTAGGCTCGTAAATAACTTAAGAATAGAAGAACAATTTGTGTTAAGTTCTAAGTAAATTTAAAAAAAATGTAATTTTCTGTACGTTCAAGCCATACTACCCTTATTCCCAAAATAAATTTTACTAAACGAAAAGAACTTTTGTCACTGACTGTACGAAACACTATCAAATAAGCTAATAACTATTTTCAAACCTTTTCTTTATTGATCAGAAATTTGGGTGCGCAGTTTGTGACATTGTAAGTGTTGGGCACCCAAATTTATACACTATACGAATATAATTATTATTTCATGTAATAGCACTTTCCAGAGAGTTACCTGGCTTACTTTCTAAATGTTTCACATTCTTAATTCTTGTTAAGTTTTTTAAGCGGAGGTTTAGCTTAGCAAAAAGCATTCTTGGTGACAGGTGATGCAACAGGTGATTGATAGGTCTGCACGGCCTCGCGGACATAAGCTCCCTGCATAAAAGCTCACCGTATACATAAAGCTCACCTATATTAACGCAAAAGCGGACTAAAGCTAACCGTACATAAGCTCACTACAAATAATTCAATTATGTTATAACAGTTATGTTGTAAGAACCTAATAATAACCACCGATGTTGCTACAGAGGGGCTGAGCTTCCCTTAAAAAAAAGCTATCGTGGTGGGAAATTCAGCATGTCAAACGAAGGCATTAATGTTTTTTTTTTTTTTATATATATACAATAATAGATACTGCAACCTCCACGATATATTATTTCTATTAAACATAACTTAATATACACAATTGAAGCATAGCTTTGTCGAAGTATGACATAATACATAATACATAGGACATTTCTATTAAACACAATTTAAATTACGTAATTGCATCAGTTTGTAGTTCATAATACATAATTTATGCTAAACATCGTTAAAATGTGCAGTGCTTAGTGAATATAGTACATAATACATAATTTATGTTGAACATACGTTAAAATACACAATTTTGCAACTCCAGATATTAAAACTCTATAGTATGACCAATAGCTCGCAAAAAAAGCCCTGAACATTCCTTTTATCATCTCTGTTTTCTCTACCAAGAACCAATAACTTTTGACCTAATATTCTACGTTTCCGCTTCTGACGTTTTGAAGGAAAAGTTCCTGAAATGATTCCTCTGGATACAGCTTGATCCTTTCTAATATTACTCAAAGCCTTCTAGAAGAATCGTTGACTTTCGTTATCAAGAATAGAAAATCCTCGATTTTAGCCTTCACTTAAATTATTTGTCCTTTCTACCCCGTTCAGCGTAGCTTGATACACGTTCTACATTTCCCTTAGAAAAACAGAGGAGGGTATCTCTTGAATCAAGAAACAAGTCATACGTTATTGTGAGATATAACACGTTTTAAGGTACGTTAATGAATGTACTATCAAAATAAAACAACAAATCTTGCAAGATTTCTGAGAAAATATGCTTTAAATAGGGCAGTCCTTCTTCGACGATCATTGGCTGTTTGCAGCTAATCGCAAAAGAGAAAAGGAAGCATTTAATTCAATAACAATAAGAAGTAGAACTGTGTAAATTTGTAATTATAAATAAAAATTGAACAATTATTTCACGCAGATAATCACGAAAGAGAAAAGGGGTATCCATTTTTAATAATAATAAAAAATAGAATTGTATAAATATATAACGCTATATACAGGGTGTAAAGAAAGGTTGTTTACAACGCTTGGGAGGTGATTCTACAGATGAAAACAAGTAAAAATGTCTATTTAACACAATGTCCTTCTCGGCCTCCTAACCGAGTTACGGACGTCTAAAAGAGTGGGAAAATGAACTTTGAAGGCTAATTCTGGCAAAACGACAAGAGATAGAAGGGCAGTGTTAGGCGGCCCACACAGACTCTCAACATGGACTATCCAAAGATACTAAGATTAGATGTGTACAAGGCGAGCGCAAGGGATTCCCCAAAGGATACGAAGTAAGTCCGCGGCCAGAATTAGCCTTCAAAGTTCATTTTCCCACCCTTTTGGACGTCCGTAACTCGGTTAGGAGGCCGAGATAGACATTGTGTTACATAGACAATTTTACTTGTTTTCATCTGTAGAATCACCTCCCAAGCGTTGTAAACAACTTTTCTTTACACCCTGTATAAAATACTGTTTGTAACTAATTGTATATAAAATTTAGTTATAGATAAAATCATGTTTCATGTTAAAGTGAGCTTATGTCCACTGCTGGTGAGCTTTTGTCCGCACGCCTAACATAAGACTGGACGTGAGCTTATGTCCGGAGAGTTTTTTTTTGCCAATGAGCTTTTGTCCAACACCCGTCTATACAATATCTCTCTTGTAGAGATGAGTGAAATTTGAACTTAACGATATTTTGAAGTCTAAATGAATGTTAAATTCCTTCACTCCTGTCACATACCTGTTCTTTCTCTTGCACGCTTGTAGTACATGAGAATAAAATATACCCGTAAATGTATAGGTAAAGTTTAAGCACACCATTCGAAATACTTGTTAGGTGGTTTAATTAGTAGATTTTCAAGAAAAATACAAGAAGTTAAAAAGTCAGGTAATAAGGTAAAAAAAAAAAAAAAAAAAAGTATGAGTTATCACGATTGACAATATCTGAGTCTTGAGGACACAAGTTGAAGACAATTTTCTCTTATAAGGTTCATTGTAGGAACGATTCATTGTGATGTTTTATTTTTTTCCTTAGCTGTAAAACTAGAATTTTCGTTTCTATTTTGAAACAAAAGATAAATGAGAATTTTACGGACGAAACTCTTCTTAAGAACTTTTGACAACGAGATTAAGTCACAAATTATTCGGAATGTACATATAACATTTCTTACATTGTTCATATTTTATTGTTATGCTGCTAAAAGTTTGATCCTAATTCGTCCATTTGTATATTCCTTTTGTTGCAGATAGACCATGGCCGCTTCATTGGAAGTTTGTACCAAAGAGGAACAACGAGCAGTGATCCGGTTTTTGTGGTCGGAAAGTGTATCAGGGGCCGCCATTCATCAAAGACTTTCGGCGTAATACGGGAACAGTGTGTTGCCGCAACGGAGTGTCTACGAATGGATTGAAACATTCAGAAACGGTCGTATAAGTGTTATGCACGAGGAGAGACGAAGGAGCTGGACGAATATCTACAGCCACAAACGATGACAACATTGAGCGTGCAAGTGACATTGTTCTATTAGACAGACGAGTGACTATTGATGAAGTGACTCATCGTTTAGAAGTTAGTCATGGTTCCTGATACACCTTCCAACCACAAAAACCGGATCAATGCTCGTTCTTCCTCTTTGGTGCAAACTTCTAATGGAGCGACCATGATCTATCTGTAACAAAAGGAAGAATCATGGAGGAATTAGGATCAAACTTTCAGCAGCATAACAATAAAATATGAACAATGTAAGAAAAATTATATCTACATTCCGAATAATTTTTGACTTACCCTCGTATATATTTATCCTTTCATATCAATAATATTATTAATCATAGACTTGAACTGATAAAAGAAGAGACGTCTTCATAATTTTTTGTCTGACTCTGTTTCTCTTTCTTTGTCTTGTGCGTGGTCATAGTTTTCCGTACAGGTAATCATGCACTCTTTTTACAGATGCATGCTGTCTTCTCTATGTGTGACGTCAAGTAGACGCTTTACAGCTTTGCACCCTTACAATGCTTTTATTACTATTACTATTTGTTAAATAAACAAAATGCATACATGTTACAATACTGAAAACCAAGAGTTTTCTATATGGATCGTCTGAAAAGAAAAAGTACTTAATTTCACGAAACAGTGCACAGAGCGTATCTATTGCCATTTAGTATTTACATGCTACCACTACAAATATATCAAGTTCGTACAATTCAGTTCATTCGTTTTGTATGAGCAGTCTGTAAAGAAGGATCAAGTATTTATGCTAAAACAATGAATACTTGTTGAATTTTGAACCGCGGAAAAAGTGAATCCTAATTAAATTATCGTTATTTACAATCAGTTCTTCCGCTTATGGTCCAGTGATAGAACGGGTATAAACTTCTTGACCCGGAGACTATTAAATATCGTCATATTTAGGGCCGGCTCTACCACATATGCGAGACATGCATTTGCACGGGCATCTGTCATAACTATATCATTTAAAATAAATATTTCTTGTCGGAAACAGACTTCATGATGATGGTAGTTAAATATACTAGGCTGACCTTCTATTTGAATACTACATTCATATATCATGTTTAGGTCGCATTAGTTTAATGTAACGTAAACAGTGCTAAAACACATGGCCAAACAAACCTTAGCATGAATTGCTTGATTGTTGTCAAATATGAGAACTCAGTTCTTGAACAACTGTTCCACAATTTTGATATGAAAACTAGTCTTGTCTTTGTTACAAACAAGTTCCTTATCATTAAAGATGGAAACAAGTTCAAAGAAAAAAAAAAGAAAGAAAAGAAATAAATTTTAACAGATGTAGAAGGAAAATCAAGAAATAAACATAAAAGAGCTAGTTGCACTGGAATTGCAAACTGATATATTCAGATCGAAGCTCGATGTTGAATTGTGTAAAAAACTTACCAAATTGCCTAGGGCCGGCCTTGGTCATACCCATTGAGAGTATTATGAGATTGCTAAAACAATTCTAAAAAAACATTGTCTTCTCTCTCTCTATTTCCCTTCCCTCTATATCCATCATTTTATTTCTCTGTTGAAGTGTGCTTGTGTGATGTTTCAAAGCCCTACACTGAAATATAACTACATGATCACAGCATAAGCGACTCAGAATCACAGAAAAGAATAGTTACATGTTTCTCTGATGAGGAGAACCAGAGTTTAATCCAGCAAGTCTGTCAAACTTGTAGAGGATATAGGCATATTTCTGGGCCCAAGCAGTGTTTTATATATAGTTTGTATTCAAAAGTATTGTGTTATTTTTCGGTATGGGAAGGCAAACCTAAAGTACATTCCATACATTTAATACGGTATTTTGATTAAGAAATGTCACATCGGGAATCAAAACTCGTGAATATTCGAGGTAGTGGGTGTCTTTAATCAGTTACAATTTTATTTTGCTATAATGCCGTAAGCAAGGATAGGAATGGCGAAAGAAGCCTTTAAAAGAAAGAAAAGTCTGTTTTGTGGGACCTTGAACAAAGAGTTGAGAAAAAGACTCATAAAATGCTTCGTGTGGAGTGTTGTACTGTATGGGGCGGAAACATGGACATTACGTAAAGGTGATGAAAATCGACTGGAAGCCTTCGAAATGTGGGTGTGGAGAAGAATGGAAAGAATTAGTTGGGTCGAGCGGAAAACGAATGAGAGAGTGTTAGAAATGGTGGGTGAGAAAGGAACACTTTTAGATATAATTAGGAAGAGGAAGAGAAACTGGTTGGGACATTGCCTAAGAAGAGATTGTATCATGAGGGACGTCCTAGAGGGTATGGTGGCGGGAAAGAGAGGGAGGGGGCGAAGGAGATTACAATTAATGGATGATATTAAAACAGAAAGATCATACGCGAAGACGAAAAGGTTAGCGGAGGACCGTGGAGCATGGAAGCTTCTCAGCTGCGGCAAGTGACCTGCCAATAAAGGCAGAATACCTATGATGATGATGATGATAATGCCGTAGGATTGATATTATTTCGACTGATTCCAATCACCGGGTCCAAGAAGCGAGATCCGGACGAAAGTCTGACCTGTGCTATCAATAGACGTTTCTCGCCATATTTCCATCTATAGTTTTCTCACTATAGACATTTCTCACCAAACTTCTATGCATAGTTTTCTCACAATAAACATTTCTCACATACTTTAGTCTGTACTTTTCTCACTATAAACACTTCTTTACATCCTTCGATCCTAGTTTTCTCACTATAAATGTTTCTTACAATACTTCGATCTATAGTTTTCTCACAAGCTTCTCACTATAAACGACTGAATTTCATTAGGATACGCGTTAAATTCAATCGCTGCATGTTATTGTAACCGCGTTGACATAGCAGAAGATTGACTCCATTTCACAAGAGTAAACACAAGCGCGTGTAGCACATTGTAATAACACAAATTACTCACCTAGAAATGCTCCTTAGTCAATCTTTGACCCAATATTTTGAATGTGACACACGGACACTCATCGTCAGGGGCCAGAAGCGGAGTTTGAGGCTGGCCATAGGGGCAACCGCCCTAGGACCCGCGCTTGTGAAAAAGAACATTAGTAATTGTGTGCCCCTGAGGATGAGTGTCCGAGTATCACGCTCGAAATATTGGAGGAAAATTGAGGAACATTTGCAAGTGAGTAAATTGGGTGAACACAATTATTCGTACTGACACAGAAAGAGTGAATGTAATTCCACAAGCATTGATAGGATTGTAGTGGGGAAAAGTAGCTACAGTAGAGTCCCGAAAACTTGGCCTAATGTGGACTGAAGGTGGTCGAGTTTATGAAAATTCCAGGTTATCGAGAAGGGTTAAAAAAGAATAAGTACGAGTGTTTCCTCGGAAAATACAGTACTGTACTTGTATTAGTTGCTTGAGAATACAACAGAATAAACTGACCAATTACCATTAACCTTTATCCAGGCAAATAGGCCCAGTAGCTTCAATTTTCTAAAATTTCTCAATAACCATACATATTTCGAAGACATAAAATACTGAATTCTTCTATCTTTCGTCGAAGTTAAAATCGTGAACATATCGAGTTGGTAAAGCTAGTTTTTTTTTTTTTTTTTTTTAATTTGAAAATCTTTTTCTGACGTAACCGGGCAACCGGGGCCTAGGAGGCCCCGTATAACTTTAGTGAAATTGCTGTCAAATATTAGATCAAATTGTCACATCTATATTATAGAAATTAGATATATTGAAATTATATATTGAACACGTGACTATTGTAACCTTTAGTCGGAACAGTATGCGACAACAGACATTGAATTTTGAGTGTTCTGCACTTAAAATATATACTGGGCCTCACAGGCCTCGGTTGCCCGTTTACGTTACAAAAATGTCTTGCCCGGATAAGGGTTAAACAAAGAAAAAGTGCGTACTTTATGAATACACACTGTACAGTAATTTACCTGATAAGACAGACCTCAGAAACCTACCTGAAGGGTCTGCGCGCTTTTTTTCCTGCCAGGATGTTGCCAAAGTAATTCGGACTGCCGGCTTATCAAGTGCTAAGTTTTAGGGACTCTTCTGTACTAGACTGCAATAGGTGTAGCTGTGCGCGCACTTTATGTGAGGTTAGTACTTTTACTATCCGATCCATGTAGTAAACGTATCTCCTTATTCCTTTGCCTCCCGGAAGCTTACATCTAATGTGTTTAATTTCTCGTTTAACTCCAAAGATATAATCATACTAAACATATTAAGATACGTAGTGTGTGTTAGAAGGAAATTTAATTTTTAGAAACGTACAAAGTATGCTGCTGTTAGAGCTGCAGTTTAAAATAATCGTTGTGGACAAACTCATTTACAGTATGTAGCTCCTAATGTAAACTAGACCTTTATTATATGTTCTCATAGAACGTAGGCTATGTTCATTGTTTTTGTTGTGTACGGTAGGATATACGCAGGGGTAAAAGTGAGGGAGGACGTAGGAGGATAGCGTTCTCCCACTTCAAGAAAGTATCTATGGCGTCCCTCCACCTCCTTAAAAATTACAATAGTCTAAGATATGCGCAGGGGACGGAGTGACGTCACGCATCATCCTACCTTTTTATATCCACTTTTACCCCAGGATATATACAAAAATGTTTCAAAATGCGTAACAATTAATTGTATGGTTTTTATGGTGTTCAGATAAACAGAAATCTGTTGGTTGTTCTAGAAAACTGATTCACATTAACTTCCGTTGTTTACCATATCACTACAACAACAACCATTTTATTATAAATGAAAGATTCCGTCATGAGTATATTCTAGAACATAACCAACCATTATGTTTATGTATTTATTTTTTTGGTACGTTCTAGTTTAAATAAGTTATCTTTGTTAGTTCAATATATCGTAATTTACAGTTATTTTAAGTTATTAGTATCATTAGTAGTTAACTATGAGAGTCGTTCAATATATGTTTCCCTAAGCTGTAAAAAAATATTTTTAAGATATATTTATAAACTTATACATACATGTGTAGATGGGCCCTTCCTCTTTTCTCCACATAATCTCCATTCAGATTCAGGCATTACTTTCACCGTTGCACCAATTTGTTCAAACTCTTTGTAGGAAATCAGGACTTTGTCTATTTAGCACTCTCCTCAGAATGCGCTTCATTTCTTCAACTGTTTCGAAACATTCATGTTGCAGTGCACACTTTAACACCGGAAACAGATAGAAGTAACTCGGCGCTAATTCGAAGTTGTATGGAGAAAGGAGTAGCTGTTCCCACTCTAATTCTTCAATTTTGTGTCATGTTTGAGTGCTGGCTGTGACTGAGGATGGATGTTATCGTTAAGAAGAAGAGACCAGGTCGCTCATGACGAACTGCGTTTCCCTGAAGAAGAGTTCAGGTTCTACAGAAACAACCTGGTCCCCTGTCAACTGGTGATGTAGAAGTGCTAAATAGCCAGAGCCCTGATTTTTTTTTTTTTCCAAAGAGTTTCAACAAATTGGTGCAACAGTGAGACAAATGTCTGAATCTCAACCGGGATTATGTGGAGAAGTGAGGAAGAACCCACCTACACATGTATGTATTGTTTACAAATGTTTTTTAAAAAGCAATTGTTTCACAGCTTAGGAGAAACTTATATATTCAACGACCCACGTACTATGTATAGCTTAATCTAGATCTTGCATACTTAAAATGTCTCTGCACTTAACAGTAGGGCGTCAGAAGAACCATAAATAATAAAACAGAGAACTTTGACTTCAAAAGTTTTCATTTAAGTTTTTACTGCTTCTGCAGGAGCCAGTAGTTATAGATTGCTCTTATGTTCTTATGTAATACTGTTATATGTAGCCTAAAATTAGTGCAACAGTTTGTCATATAGATAAATACACAGTTACATACATATATTGAAAACTAGTAAGAGCAATCTATAAGTATTGAGGAAGGTAGGCACCCATAAATATTGTTAAAATTTACACAATATTCATAATATTACTGCTGAAATACACAAAAAATAATTTAAAGATCGTGTTATAAAAACAACTTAAGCCATTGTATGCCCCTGAAGAAGTGTGACCGAGGGTCTGACGCGAAATATCGAAGAAAAAAAAAAAAAAAAAGGTTGATGGGGAACGTAACATATGAGTGATTTGAGTTATTACGATCTGATCCATGAGCTCAATTAATAATTATAAGATGAGAAAGGCCTAATTGTTAGAGATAATTGAAAGACTTACTTCGTTAACTGCGCCTGTAAGACTTTTCGTGTCTGATTTCAACCACTTACTCTGTGACCTTGTTCACCATCCTAAGCCGCTGACACCAAGATCGAATCATTTTATAAACGCACTCTGCACTTTTGATGCTAGGCTTCTAAAATCGGAAAATGGAAGATATGTTTGTAAGGTGATTGAATCTTCATGTCAGTTAACCTGGTGAACAAAACTACACATTAAACAGCTGAAACCATACAGGAAAACTCGTACAGGCAACGTTAAGATTAGATTAGATTAGATTAGATTTATTAAGAGCCTGACACACTAAAACTGATACAAAATTTACCGTTTTTCTTTTGCTTGTTTATTCATAAGTGAAAGGAGATAATGAAATACAACTTACCACAATCATAGATAATGTTATTCTACAACAGAAAATATGAACCTCAAGAATTTTCAGTGTTGCCATCCAAAGAAATTACAAGTGTTGGCAGAATAACATTTCTCCCAAAATCTAAGTTAAGGCAGTGACTAGAGGAACGAACTCAACTGCATTTGATTACGTATCATGTTGTCTTAAAATCCTGTGAATTACTTTTTAAATAATATTATTATTTAAATTTAATAATTGTGTGTTTAAACTATTTTGTTTATTACAAATTGAATACAACTATTATTTAAAAAGTAATTCACAGGATTCCAAAACAACATGATACCTAATCAAATGCAGTTGAATTTGCTCCTCTAGTCGCTGCCTTAATTTAGATTTTGGGGGAAATGTTATTGTGGCAACACTGTAATTTCTATGGATGGCCACGCTGAAAATTGTTCAGTTTCATATCTTCTGTTGTAGAATAACATTATCTATGATCTTGGTAAGTTGTATTTCATTATCTCCTTTCACTTTATTCATTATGAAAAACAAGGAAAAGAAAAACGGTAAATTTTGTATTACTTTTAGGATGTCAAGCTCTTAAGAAGTAAGTGTTTCATTGTCTCCTTAGTAATTAGATTAAAAACGCATCAATTAAGTCTTCAAGCAAAAAGGTAAGGCTTATTTATATATTGATAATTGTACATTTAACCAATGCCTTTTCATGGAAAAGCAGCTGCAATTTCTTAGGATTATAATGACACCTATTTGCTATTAGCAGAAGCTTTTAGAAGAAAGCACCTTTAGAGCCATAGACGAATACTACAAAACAGCAATGCATGAAGCGTCACCTGCTCAACTTAGATAAAATACACCTAGCTCTTTGATTTAGTGGTTCGTGCGCAAATAGAGTAATGCATATGATCGATGTATATGAGTAGTAAAGACGTGCATGCATCTTAGAGGATATACGTTTACACATGAACTTATTTAATATTTTAAACTAAACTGAAGAGAAATAAATAGGTTTTAAATTGACCAACATTTGGAATTAGCTTAGTTATGATCAATATGAATTCACATGTTATATGGACTTGTTCTACCGTCCAAAAGCGAAAGG
This sequence comes from Thermobia domestica, assembly GCF_964235325.1. Classification (NCBI taxonomy): domain Eukaryota; kingdom Metazoa; phylum Arthropoda; class Insecta; order Zygentoma; family Lepismatidae; genus Thermobia; species Thermobia domestica. The sequence goes on along the minus strand of NC_137457.1, from coordinate 333,695,055 downwards.
TCGTATTTGAATCTGGTTTTTAGAACATCATACATGGTGTAGAGAAAAAAAAAGTCCATAAAAATCAGTGCGCAATAAATAAAGATGGCGCGTGTATAAAACTCCATTAAGGTAAATTTGATAAGAAAACATAATAAAGAAATACTTTGAAGTAAATTAAAATAGTGAGTAGTTATGATTTCGAAGAGTTACAATTACTTGTAAAATTTAAATTTCTAACAAGTAACGTCCAGTAACCATAACAATATTCTAAAGAAATACCTACGATTTAATCAACGTGAAATGAATTGGGGGATCAAGATGGCGTCGGGCTTGCTAAGTATTGGAGTGTCATGCTCTTTAATTATTTCAATTTTAATTTATTAAACAATTTTACTTGTTAGACATAATTGAGTTTGTCGCAAACCTTATATTATTTTACATAATTTTTATATGTCCGGCGCCCCTACCCTCCATTTATTTTTTACAAACTAGTTCTAAAACAAATCTACTTGGAACAGGCCAATTCGTCCATGTTGGAATGGGCCATCGTGTACAATTATATTTTTTCTGAAAACATTTAAAACAAAACTAGTGGAGCAGTCAACTGGGCCTTTCTTTGTAAAATCGCCCGTAAGGGAGATAACTGATACTGGAAATGAATAGGAATAAGATTATGTAAAGTACGGAACAAGAATATATGACCAAAAATGCCCATTAAAATAAATGGCGATTTTGGTCGTTTATTCTTATCCTGTATTTTATTATGATGCTTCGTGTTGATTTGGTTTATTTTGTTGATTGCTTTGGCTTCGTAATGTGTGGTATTTTTAATAATCCAACATATGAATGACACATTTAAATAGTTTTTTTTTCTCCACATAATTCATAATTGCTACAATACTTTTGCTTAATTTGTATTATTGGATGCATATTGGAAATTTTGGTAAGTACTGAACAGAGCTTCAGGTATGATAGTTTGGCTTTGACTATACGTTTAAATTTATAGTGTCCTAATTTTTATAGTTTCTCACTGTGAGGAAAACGTTTTATTGGTATTTTAAATTTTTGATATTTAATATGGTAATAGCAGCACTGAGAATCAGTTATGTAAAGTAAAAATCAGCTACCTGTATTCCTACTATACACTATGAGATAAATCCTAGCAAATCTCTTACTATTCTTTCCTAGAATGGAAATCTCAACATGTATGACATCCGATTGCATGTTGTTTGTATGTTCTGAACGATCCTATGAGATTTCTCTTGTTTAGAGCACGCTGTATTTCGGAAAGAAAATTTGTAAGATTTCGATTTCAGCGACATCAGGCGAGAGAAAGTGAAAACAAATTTATTCTATTTGCGCACTTATTAGTGCATGCGAGGGGCATACATTTTTTTATATAAGACAAAGCCAACGCTCTATCAAAACAGACATGCAAGGCAGAAGGCACTGGAAACACTGCTGGCCGAGTGTGCGTTGTGAGACCCGGCACCTCTTCGGAAGATGTGAAACAGGAAAAAAATCTTCACGTGTATGACACAAAAGGGTAGGATTTCCTACGAGATATGTCGTAACATTTGTCCTACGATAAATCCTAAGATATTTCCTAGGATTTATCTCATAGTTTATAGCAGGCCTAATAATCGTAGCAATCACCTAACAATGACAAAAATCAATATTATTTAATTACCAAATTTTGACACACACATGTACAGAAGAAAACTCCATTAAGGTCGATTTGTTCTATGAATAGACGTTGCTTATCTACTTATAAAAAGGAAAAGGTAAATATACCATTGCAGACACTAATAATATAATAAACCTTACATGCTTAGCACAAATGGAGAACTTGGCATAAATGAAATTTGTGCGTGTATCAGCTTTCATTTGCTATTTAGTATAAAATAATATACATGTAAGTTATATTTCTTATTATAAACTTTTAAACTAATGGTGTTTCAAAATTTATTTTTATTTATTTATTTATTTTTCTTTTTTAGAATGCAGGAAGCAGACGTTGGATTTGTTTTGATAATAGATAGAAGAAATGATAAATGGAATTCAGTTAAAACTGTTCTGCTCAAAATCTCAGTAAGTACTCTCTCTATATTGTTTGTAGTTACATAGAAGCACCTCCGATTAACACCAATAAAATATCAATAAAGCATTTCATACTAGAATAATTCTAGAGACAGTGTACATTTTTTTTTTTTCGATTTTTTCCAAGATGTGCGCTTGACATCTTTAGGAAGAATAGTTAGTAAGGAAAGGCAATTACAGTGAGGCAAAATAACCCTTCTAGCCGTAATCAATGATCATTTTATATGTAAACTCTCATTTTTAACCATAAAAAACTCTGCTATTAATGTATCTATAGTATAGTTTTCAAAATAATGCTTTATGCATATTAATTCTTAATTTTCATGCTTTTCTCCTTCTAAAATGGAATTTTTGGTTTGTAGATCTTTAATGATTTACACACCAAAATAAATATATACATTTAGATATGTTTATTCTTTCAAATATCTAGGATCAATATTAACAGACGGAAACCATATTCACGAAAAAATTAAATGTCGACTAAAACCAGGGAATTCGTGTTATTATTCAGTACAGAATCTCTTGTCGTGGCGAATTCTGTCGAGAAATTTGAAGCTTAAAATATATAAAACGATAATCATGCCTGTTGTTCTGTATGGTTGCGAAACATGGTCGCATACTCTGAGGGATGAACATAGACTGAAAGTATTTGAGAACAAGATTCTGACACGAATATTCGGACCCAAGAGGAACGGAAATGGAGAATGGCGGAAACTTCATAACGACGAACTACATAATTTATACGGTTTACCCAACATTGTTAGGGTCATCAAGTCTAGGGGGCTTAGGTGGGTAGGTCATGTAGCTAGAATGGAAGAAAATAGAAACGCTTTCAAAGTCTTGACTGGAAGTCCAATTGGAAAACGACTATTAGGAAGACCTAGGCGCAGATAGGAGGGAAATATTAAGATAGATCTAGCAGAAATAAGAATACAAAGTAGAAACTGGATCCAATTGGCTAAGGATAGAAGTCAGTGGAGAGCTTTTGTGAGTGCGGCATTGAACCTCCGTGTCCCATAGGCCATAGAATTGGTTAGTTAGTTAGATAAATAGGTTTATACATTGATATTCCTAGGCATTAACTTCTCGTTATAATTTTTTAGTACCATTTCTTCCTTCTTGTTGCTTCTATTCTTGCTATTGTTATGTTCCCTTAGTATCTTTCCTTAATGTCTTTTCCTTGGTTTATATATTTTACCTTTCCTTATGATTGTGTTTCCTTAGTTTATATTTATTTTTCCTTTCCTTGTTATTGTTATTTCCTTAATATCTTTTCTCAGTTTATATTGTTTTTCCCTTTCCTTGTGTTTGGTAAGTTTGTTTAGTATCTTGTTTTCGTTTGTATTGTTACTTGAATGTCTTTATTATTGTTGTTTCTTTAGCATCCTTTCTTTGTTTCTTTACGTTATTTTAAATTTCCTTAGTATTGTTGTTTTCTTAGTATCTATGTTTGTGTACAATACAAATAAATAAATACAATACAAAAAATACAATAAAATATAACACAACACAAGAGAATACAGCAGAATCCAACACAATATAGCACAATATACTGCAATAAAATAAAGTATAACACAATTCAATAGCAGAATACAACACAGCACAATACAACAAAATACAGTACAATATATTAGAATACAACACAATACAATAGAACACAATAAAATGCAAGATAGTACGAAACAACACAATAAAACAAAACATAATACAACGCAAAATAATATAATGCAACACAATACAATAGAATAAAACACAACATAATAGAGTATAACACAGCGCACAATACAATATAATACAATCTAGTGCAGTACATTAAGTTCTTGAGAGATGATGCACAGCTATTATTGAATTAATATAAAATAGGGTTCAGTGTATAAAATTATTGGAAATATAAGTGAAACACTTACTCCATTGATTGTGTCTGGAAGTTTTCCTTTACAATTTCAACTACGCATCACCAGATAAGTCAATCACATTTAGATCATGTTACTTTATAAACACATTTTGTACTTTGGTGGAGGGGTTCTACAATTGAAGTGAGACCTCCTGTTCAAATGGTTGTTTATGTAGAAACATTTATGTGGCGATTTCTTCATGAAAAAACTGAAGATTTTTGCTAACAATGTGAGTCAGTGAGTCATCAAGAATTATATGAGAACGAACGCCTAAGATAGACTCTCACATTGTTAGCACATACGAGGGTATTATTAAATCTTCGGTTCTTTTGTGAAAAAGTCGGCTTAAACTATTTTCCTACATAAGCAATCACTTTATCAAAAGATCTTATTTTAGTTTTAGAACTGTTACACTTAAAAGTGCAAAATGTATTTATAAGGTATCCGAGCTTCATGTGAGTGACAACTTGGTGAACAAAGCCACAGGATAAGAGGATAAGAAGCCCGTACAGGGACACTCTTATAGCCCAATCAATGAAGTAAGTTTTTCATTTGTTATTTTAATAATTTCATTAAAAATGCAGCGATTCTGTCTTTAAGTAAGCTTTCTGAGTACCTTTTATTCCCATATAGGAGGAGTGATCGAAAAAATAAGGTTACCAAACATAAAACTTTTACGTTAATCACTGTAGCTTAACGAAAATTTATTTATAGATTAATAACACGTCTGTCTTGGTGCAGATTTGAAGACCGCGGAATTTGACTTTGTATACCCGCCAAGCAAACATTAAGATCATTACTCGTCTGGAAAATTGATGAAGAGTAGAAGTGAAGTTAGTGGTGCGATTCCCGTGGGCCAAAAACAGTACATCGGTTGAAATTCACAGGCAGATTGTTGTAAAGGTCTGTGGGGAGGGCTAAATTTCAAAGCAACATGTAGGGAAGTGGTGTGCTTTTAAAGAAAGACGGACCAATATTGATTGTCATTAACAATGCTGGACACAGCGTTAGACCCAGTACTTCAAGCGTCGCCGTCACGATTGAACGACTAGAGCACCCCTTCTACAGGCCTGACCTATCCCCAGTGATTTTCACTTTTCCCTGTTCTAAAGCCAAAAATGGCTGCCCACCATTATCTGGCATGTTATTATGTCAAAACCGCTCTCACGTTGGCTACGAGAACTTGACTCGGATTTTTATGCAAATGGTATAGAAACCTTTATCTGCCGTTCTAAGCGATTGAACAGAAAGTGTGATTACATCGAGGACTGTTGTTGAGTGCCCTCTATATTATGTCTTGTTAATCTTTCACACACACATAAGCCATAATAGGCTTTGTAACCTTTATTTATGATTATCCCTTGTATTTTATTTTATTTTATTGTCAGAGGTTAAGAGAATTTTGCTGACAATGTAAAAGTTCATTTATAAATTAAAATGGAAAAGTTTTCTTTAAGGATTCCAATTATAATTGTCACGGCTTAGTTTTAATAGTTTAATTATCTATTGAGTTAGTTTAATGTACATTGTGCTTTATTATTACCTAGGTAAATTTTAAGTGTATTATTATTACCTAGGTAAGTTTTGTGTGTATTGTATTATAATAATTATTACCTAGGTAAGTTTTTTAAGTGTATTGTATTATAATAATTATTATTTAGGTAAGCTTTAAGTGTATTGTATTGTAATAATTATTACCTAGGTAAGTTTTAAGTGTATTGTATTATAATAATTATTATCTAGGTAAGTTTTAAGTGTATTGTATTATAATAATTATTATCTAGGTAAGTTTTAAGTGTATTGTATTATAATAATTATTATCTAGGTAAGCTTTAAGTGTATTGTATTATAATAATTATTACCTAGGTAAGTTTCATGTGTGTTGTATTATAATAATTATTACCTAGGTATTATTAATTGATTTTGAGTTTAGCGTCCCGTTCAGCAGCGAGGCTATATGAGATGTGGACGTAGAGCTCTCGCTGGGAATCGAACCCAACTCTCTCGCACGAAAGCTGCGTACGCTATCCACATAGCTATGAGGGAGCCTATGATTATTATTCCAGTATTAACGTGTCATTGTTTTTCCTTAATTACAGGGTTTCTTTCCGGGCCTTATTCATGTGGCTTACGTTCTTCGACCAGCAGGGTTTTTCCAAAAGGCAATTTCTGAAGTCAGTAATAAATTATTTAAAGAAGAATTTAAATTTAGGGTAAGTACGAAATACAGGAGACGTTTTCTTAATTTCAGTGTGGTTTTGCTTCTTCAACACACTTGTGTTAAAGAAAGTTCATTCAGTTATTTAAAAAGGTAATTTTTTAAGAGCTTAAGAATACAGATATATAGAAGGTGTAATCAGAAATACGGTGAATGTAAGTGTACGGCGCCATCTATCAACGTTTTGTCCATTTCAACAAGTAACCCGGTAACCTGAATCTTTGGGATACTCAGTTTCGAGTTTGAACGAGTTATGAGGTGTCAGTTGGCTTCTAAAGGCAGAACACTGAGGACGTCGTGAGAATGTCTGTCGCGCTTCAACATTAAGCTTTGTTTTGAGCTGCAAAACAAGTGGCAAAGAAGCTCACAAAATGTTAAAATCAGTGTATGGTGATGAAACTGTGAGATTAAAGGCTCTTTACAAGTGGTATGAGCGATTCAAAAGCGACAAGGAGTTGGTTGAAAACGAGCAACGCTCCGGAGGTTCTGAGACGTTAAAAACAGATCAAAACATGCAAAAAGTGGCATAAATAATTCTTCAAACAGACGAATGACTATACGACACCTTTCTGAAAAACTAAATATCTCATATGGGTCCGTAAAAAGCATTTTAACTGTCGATTAAACTGACAGACGGCTTCCTTCACCACAAAAATGCACCGTGTCACACCTTGCTTTTTGTCCGCGAGTTTTTGGCCCAAATAATATTCTTGTCTGTCCACATTTGCTGTGTTTTTCAAATACAGCACCATACGACTTCTGGCTCTTCTCAAAAATTAAAACCGTGCTTAATGGACACCATTCTTAAGGTTGAGAGAGTCACGACAGAACAGCTGAACGCCCTTCCAAAAGAAGCCTTCCAGAAATGCTTCCAGTCATCGATTCAACGTTGGGATAAGAGCATTCCTAGCCAAGGACAGTACTTTGAAGGAGGTTAAATCAAATTCCATGAAAGCTTATTGCTTTGTTTCTAATAAAAATTTTCACCGTATTTTTTGATCACATCTCGTACAAACTTGAGGCGTAAGAGAATAAAGATAAAATGTACTTTCTTGACAGTTATAAATTAAAAGATACTGAAAATACTAAATAGCCGTTCTGCACTGTAACACGAACATCTTAACGAGAAATAAGGACATTTTTTGGCGTTTATTTTATTTATTTAGTTTCTTTCATGACATTACATTTTGTCTTCTAAACTCTGAGATATGTTATCTTGAAAGCTAAGTGGTTTAATTTAATGTTTTTGGTGTGTTTTATTCACAACTACCACCTCAGAACTTTGAATTAGATCTTTTTATTTCTAGTCTAGAGTTATCTATTTTAGAATTGATATGTTTCTCAGGAAGAGAGGGGGGAGGGGGAAGAAATATTTTACCTTTTTAGGACGTTAAAAAAAAGAAACAGGAGAAATGTGGATATTTGAGAATTATATACGTTACAAACCAACACACATATATGGTTTCTCAGTGACGCAAAACAATTGTAATTGCCAACTCGGCCAGTTTCGTTAAAAATAATTGCAATACACGAAACATAAAAATGTAAGTTACAATTCCCAATTCATGTGGGGTCGGATCTCACGTTGGAGGTACTCGTCTTATATATACATAATATAGCGCCTCGGTGCTGAAAGAAACATCAAACTGAAATCTAGCCAGCGACGTATAATTCACAAAATTGAGTTGCATTTTAATTGTATTTCAGTGAATAATACCTTGTCTCTCTTAAGAGTCCCACAAACGTTTAAAAATTCTTTGTCTGGAAGGGATTTCAAGAGACAAGACACATTAGAAACGACATATGATGCAGTCGTTAAATCGAAACTGAAATAAGCTGCCGAAATCTGAAATCCTGCAACCAAAAAACATAGCCGCAAAATAGAAATGATACAATCAAAATTTGCAAGGTACTTAGTTTTCAAGGAAACAGACATATATTCTAAATTTGAACTTCAGAAATTTAAAGTTCCCAACGAGATGATGTCCAAAAGCTGGCTTATTTCGCTGTAGAACGTTCAAAGCCAATATAATGAAAAGTTTGCTTATTTGGAGCACGTGTATCCTTTACAACAAACTTTGTGTGGTTGATCCAAGTGTTGATATATTCAGAATGTCCTTCACTGAATTTTAAAAGAGCAGTAAATTCTTTAAGTGACAGAATCGATGATTAACTTGTAGGTTTCACTTGTAGGTTTATCATACTGTTGTATGTTTATCTGTTTTTGTGAATACTGTAAATGGGTACTTTTACCTATAGTATTCGTCTCTTTATAAATAAATAAATGTCAGTAGCTTCTGATCCTGATATTGAAGGAAACTGCAATATAAGCGAGATAAAGTTGGCAGACGAAGGCTAAGATGCTAAAACCAAATTATCCTCAAACATAAGGTTGTAACTCTGGTTAGACAGGAGATAAGAACGCAACCTGTTGGAGAGCTCCTTCGTGGCTGAGCGGTTAGCGTACGCGCCTTTGGCGTGGGAGATCCGGGTTCGATTCCCGGTGGGAGCTCATGCAATTCGGATTCCACATTAATCAGTAGGTCCACGTCTCATATAGCCTGGTTGCCGAACGGGACGTTAAACTCAAAGTCAACTCAACTCAGCTCATCCTGTTGGATTTTCTCTGTGAATGCTCAAGTACACCATTGGCAGTGCGTTATTGACAATGTATGAGAAATCCGTTCCTCTCATTTTTTTCTTTCGCACTAACTTATAAGAACATTTTAAAAGTATCCAGATCTATCATTTATCCTATGTTTGTAACCCTTTCGGGATTTATGGACGTATGTATACCATACGTATGTATTGTTTTAAAACGCTCATTTAACATATATTACTGCTAGATTTTTATTTTACAGCAGTACATGCATTGTAAAACCAGTCAATGTTTTGAGAAGGAGCTCAGCAAGCTTGTGGGGATCATGTCGTCATCTGCTTAGCCTCCAATAGTACAACGCAAAAGGCTTTTTGTTCTCTCGCAAATGCGGTCTGAAAGGTTTTATGGGATCGTAAGCATGATCACCAGACAGAGTACTCTTGTTATGGCATATTTTCTCCTCCTTTTCTCTCCTCCCCCTCTACAATTTTCTTATCATTGTTTTCTTTTGGAAAAGGGATTTTTTAAAAAAAAAATAAAAACAATTTTCCTCGAATTGCCCTTTTTAGGTATATGATAGAGACATGCTTTGGAAGGTTGCTTTGTTCAGAAAAGGATGATTTACGAACCAAAATCTTAGGGTAAATAGTAGCGATGCAGTAGCTGCTTGACTGAAAGTCTAAAATTTACCTTAAGAATCCCACAAGGGTTAAACGGTAGAAATCGTTTTACGGGAAAATTAAAAACGTATGACGTAAAACGTACCAGAATATCGTAAACCTTACGGGAAACACATCAAAGCGGGAATTTATTGTAACCTTATTAATATATTAAACACATAAAATTTACTTGTACACACAAAATTACTTGTAAATAAAAGTTATATTTTTTCAAGTAGAAAGTAATATGAAATTCTTTGCAGGTAATAGTATGTAATTGCGTAGAAGAACTTCATGATTATATAGACAAAAATCAACTTACAAAGGACTTAGACGGCTGTATTCCTTACAATCATGAAGATTGGATAGAGCAAAGGATTGTAAGTATTTTCATATTGTTACTTTTTAATGTATAAGAAAGAAGTAATAATTTGTTACTGACGCAATATGTCAATTGTTGTACTTGTCCATAAGAGCTGAAATATTCAAACAGAAACATCAACTAGGATATAAGATGAAATATTTGATTTGGAATTTAAATTATTAAATCTTCGTAGATAATAAAATTGTTTCCTTATAATTAATATTATTGATTTTTGTGATTCCGTTTGTTTATCCAAGCCATATATATCCAAATTTAATTCTGGTTTCTTGATCCTGATGTAATATGATTCCAGTACATTTCTTTCTAGGAATTAAGAAGATTCATGTGAAATGATCGTATTTTCGATTGAATGTTAAGAGGTGTGCAGCACAGCTGATTCTTCTTTAGCATCTTAGATGTGTTCGTGATTCTAATTGGTATATTCCATATAGTGCATATCTAATGTGTACCTCTCTTATTTACTTGCATAGTATCAAAGATGGACTTGAAAGAAGTTCGTATCTTATGTCCTAACATCATATATTGATTCTACTCTTAGGTATCATTCATTCCACAGACTCTTGTCTGCCAATTACTCTCTGACTTGGCATGTGTAATTATTTATAACTGTTTTTGTTAACAGAAGTCTCTTTAAGCGTTGTGGACATATACAGTGATAATAGAAGTTCCTCCTCGACAAAATTGGCAACTGTGAGCTTTAGTTTTAACCTAGAGCTACATTATTTACTAATTGATTAGCGTTCTTGTCTCTAGTGAGGGAAAGTCATTTTCGATTCCTAGCGGGAGTACAAGTGATTCAGATATCTCGTTAAAATATAGGTTCACGTCTCATATAGTCGTGATGTTGAAAAGCCATTAAACCCCAGGTAATTAATTGATTTTAAAAAAATTAAACCTGTAATGAAATGATATTTATTCCTTTGAGATATTTGTACTTTTGTATTCTATATTTTGTTTCTTTTCTGTCTGTCGTAGGCAGTAGAGAAGTTTTCTTCCAATACACAAGAAGTCTCTTCAAACCTCCGTAGTTTCACTCAAAGGCTGCAGGAAACAGAGTTTCCCAATGACGTCGACTCCACAGAAGAACTTCTTCGATCTCAGGTAACCTTCATTGCGTAAATACTAGGTGCAATATGTCACGTAGGAGAACCAATTTCTTCTACTTACACGTTTTGTATGATATGCAGAGGATTAATGTAATATAAGATAACAATCCAGTGATCCTTAATATGGAAATATTTTTATTAAAATCGCTATAGTATTTTTATCTAACTTATGACAGACCTCTTTAGTGGCACATTATTTATAAGGATATTTTCGGAAAGTTAAGAAAATATTAAGTCAGTTTTTGATAAATGTAGATAAAATTTGGACCATTGGACTTCATACTATGCATAAACTTCTACTCTCACTGACTTGGCTGTAGCCCTTCCTACTGGTCTAGTGGGTATGAGCCTTTGGCGCACATAATTACGGTTTCGGTTCCTGGTGGGAAACACAAACTTTAATTTCACTAGCTATCACTCACTCCAATTAACTCTCTGTCCCTTTTAGCCTGAAGGGCAAACATGACAGATTAAACTAAAAAATCATTGACTTGGGTGTATCATGTACTAAGAAATTGCCTGTAACCGCTTTCTTGATCTGCTCCGGTCATCCAACCATTTGATACTTTTGAAACATCTTACCTTACCTGGTTAAGACATCGAAGAACATCTCCAAAAAGAAATTACAGAACTGTTCCCTGGTCGTTTTCAGGTCTCGACAATGAAACAAGTATAAAGCATCGAGAGGTTCCGATGTCTCGTCTGAAACTCTCGTGGACATCCAGAGGATTGCCTAAACCGTAACAAATCTCATTAACACTAAATAGCCCTTTTTAAATTCGTATAAGATATATGCGCGAATAGCAGTTTATATTTGGAAGGTTACTGTATGAATTTTCCTCACACTACTAAGTAATACACACTGGGGTCAAAACTATGTGGTTAGTTGCAGTAGAGGAAGCTAGGTGTAGCCCCACGAAGTAGATTACAGGGTGCTGCTATGGTAATCCAACAAGCATTAACACAGTAGCATATTACTAGAATAAATGCTTGCGGTCGCAATGTAGAACTGAAAATGATTCATAGGAACCGATGACTACATATACGCACTTGGTCAGAGAACCTTGAAATTAGCTGAGTAGGGCTAGTCACTAATAGAGTCTTGGGCGATTATGTTAACGTATGCTCCTTTATGTAACTTGAAACAAACAGATCAAACGTAGTTTCTACGTAGACGTATGGAGTAAGACTCCTCAAGTTGATGTACTCGGGGTAGAAATTGGACTGACCAACTGTTCAAGATCGGTAGTTAAGTGCTTCTTAAGAATTTAGCAATCTAATGTAAGTACCAGTGCCAGTTATTTTATTGTATATATTATGTGCTTTATGTTGTCATAATTACTGACAAGATCTATTGATGGTAAAAAAAATCTAAAGAATACTAATGCTAGGAATCTTAATAGATTACTGAAATGAATTCTTTAGAAGTGGTAATTGGCTTATACCCCAGTAAATATATTTCAGTAATTGTTTGCTAATCTGTTTCAGACTGCCGAATACGACGAGTTGAAGGACGATATTCTGAGCGCTGCACGTCATGGGGAGACCTTGTTGGATTGCATTCGACGTCCACCCGAAGATTTTCACTGTGATAATGAAGAGGATGCATACATTGTGTGTCCTGACAGACTTATTAATGTCACTGCAGTAGAAAGGTACACTCCTACATAAATATTCTAAATAATAATGACATTTGAAATGCGGGAATGAGCTGAGCGAGCATACCAACAGTGCTTACGAAATACGGCATATGCAGCTTCGTAATGCTAAGTGTAGAAGGGGGATCATTTGCCGTCTTTCTCGTCGACTGGACTTGTCCAGAATATTATTCGGGGGTGCTTGTGGTTCAGTGGTAGAGCTCTCATCTTTGGTGCGAGAGTCCGTGGTTCGATCCCAGGTTTGTGGTGGAAAATGTCGCATCCAGGGATTTCCTCCTACATCTTTGTTCCACTAATTCTTCCATGATCATTCAGTTTCATATATGATCTGTCTCCCTTATCCAAAAAGGCATAACTGACCATTAAATTAAATATTTAATTTGATTTTCAGTTTTTGATATCTCTGCATGTGAAAATAACTGTTTATGTATAGAACTAATAGACTTTGCTTTATACTCATCTCTGATTGTTCCCAGCTTGTGCTAAGTGTCTTTGTGGTGAACATACACTGTTGGGGTTTCTCCGTTTCCTTCCACGTTTTTAATCCACCATTTCATTCATTCTCATTATCCATGTCCTTTAACCTATACGGACCTTAGGACGTAATAACTGAAAAGTTTCATTTTTCATTTTTAGATGCGGTTGCACAAGTTTTGCGAACTTTTAAACCACTGACGGTACATTAAACACTGTTATAAGAATAGTATTTAATTTGTCTCAAAACAAATATCAACGCAAAATAAAATATATAATTCAAAATTGCTTTTGTACTCTATCAACCGTACTAAAATTGTCAAAGTACGAAATTTAGAATACACGGAGGTCATAATTCAGTTACAAAAGGACGTAAATACGAGGGTCATTTCAGAGGGTCTGCACACTCAATGATGTAGAAATAAATAATTTATTGTACAACATATCTTTATAGATCTTCAATATAATCTCCATTCTTGCTTATGACATCTTCCCAACGTTTCTATATTTTCTGTATTCCGAATAGGACCTCTTCATTACTGAGCTATCTAATCACTCGGGTCACTTCACAGGAAGCTTCGTCAATTGTATCAAAACGTTTTCCACGGAATAGTTTCTTCAATTTGAGAAACAATTTAAAGTTTGATGGGCTCAAATCTTGTTGTATCCAGGTTTTATCAATTGCAACAATCCTTCGTAGAAACTGATCTTCTGTTTGGTAACGTTGAAGCAATTCTGCGACATACTTTCTGCTCTTCACTCAGATCATGCGGAACCCATCTGGCAGCGAGTTTTCTCATCTTTAATTTTTCAGTAATGATTCGGTAAACTGAAATGACAGATATTCTGGCCTCATGTGCAATTTCCTCACATGTTTTTCGTTGATCCTCTCTCAAAATGTTATTCACAATCATCTCAGAGGTGTAGTCTGCTATAGTTAATGGTCTTCCACTTCTTGGATTGTCTGCAGTGGTTGCACGATCTTCATGGAAATGAGCTGACCATCGTGATACAGTGCTACGTCCACTACACCAGTGGTTCTCAAAGTGGGGCCCGCGGACTCCCACCCCCAGGGTCCGCGGAACTAGGCAGGGGGTCATCCACGACACCCAAAAATTGAAATGTGTTGTAATAAAATGGAAGTCACAGCTGTTATGCAAGAAGTATTTTTAAGATTAAGAAAATGCAGCTGAGGGCAGTACCAGTACAAAACAATAACTATTCATCATTTCTAGTGCGAAGAAAGAAAGAAAAAAAAAAAAAAAACCTCTGCTGAAACACTTGTAGGACATTGAGAGCATTAGCTGCAAGTTTTGGAGAATATTTCCCTGTCCCAAAACGCAGTAATAGTTGGTTTGAAAATTCCTTCAATAATCTAGAAATCAATTACATACGAGGTATCAATCTCTCTAACAGGACAAGAACTGCTATTGGAACTATCCTGCGATACTTCATGGAAAAACATTTTCAAAGAAAATTGATTTTGTAGCTTTTGGTTGCGTGTGTATTATGAGTATGAAGAGTTGTCTGAGTAGGCATTGCAACATTTGATGCCTTTCCCTACCACGTACTTACGTGAGAAGACTCTTTCTTCTCTTTGCAGTATTAAATTTTAAGGCGAAATCGTCTTAATGTGGAATTGGATCTAATATTGATGATGACAGAACTTATTCCAGATTTCAACGCAATTATGGAAAAGCAGAAAGAACATCATTCCTCACATTACTGACCCCCCCCCCATTTGAGAAGATTGATTATAAAGTTAATTATTGCATTATTTTTCTTGATCTTTTTCTTGTCAGTGGTAATTCTAATTATATATACCACAGCACTACACTGTTTGCACAAATCTCTCGGAAAGCATTGTACATTTCAGTTGGATTCTTTCCACGTATAGTTTCGATTTTGGTATAGGAACGCTGGCCATTATGTGTAATACGACCTGAGTCAAGTTCACCTTCCATTTTAACACTGAATTTCTCTCAACGCAGCCACGCGAACCAGCAAACATAGACACAACCAATCGACAAGCCCAAATTCTGACTTACAACTGACAGAAAATTGAACTTGATCACCATTTAAATAGTCACGCATGCGCTGTTTGCAAGACTTTTGGAATGACCCTCGTAGTATTGAGAAACTTGGGGGAGGGGACGTAGCCTTGGTCCTCAGAAAAAAATAAGTTATTGCAGAGAATTGATGTGCCCAAACTGCTAAGTTGGGGCTAAACTTACTTCGTTTTACTCCTTATCCTTCACTAAAGGTGGAGCTATGGGGAGGCATAGGGGAGCATTGCCCCCCAATTTTCTGACAACAAAATAAAAATGCCACCTATAAGATCCTTCAATTCTCATTTGTATTTACCGTGCCCCCCCCCCAGCAGATAATTCCTAATTCCGCCCATGTCCTTCACCCTTTTCAACTTCAAATAATAGTTCTCATTGGAAAGCATCAAGACAAAACACTGCAAATTTACGTAAAAATAAAGAAAGAAAGAAAGAAAAAGTTGTCATGGAAGAAACAATAGCAAATCATATCCAAGGGTAAGAACTCAGTTTAGGTTGCTACAATTGTTTCCTATAATGTTTCTTACATAGCAAAAATAAGAGTTGTGTATAGTTAGAAAACCTAACATAGGAAATAAAGATTTTTTTGTCACAAGATGTTAAAAGTAGAATAAAATCGTTCTGAAAAGTTTTCCTTTTTTCTTGTTTCAGGTTATTGGTTCAACTGGAAGAGACTGAAAAGACGTTTGATGACTTTTGGAACCATCACGCTAACAAACTCAATCAGTGCCTCGAACTCAGGAAATTTGAACAGGACTTCCGAGAGTTACAAGTAAGAAACCTAGAAACTCTTTTACCAGGAAACAAAATTGACTTAAATGCTAGGGAGTTATCCAAGAATGTAAGAGGTAAAACCATATCGTTCGTAACATTCTGATTTGTTTTCTGTCAAACATTTAATGATATTTAATTTATACTGTATCAGCGTACACTATACCCATGAATACCAATATGAATAATTTTAAAAGAAGTATCGATCCGAAGTTAATGTTATTTGTTAGGAAACAAGAGCGTAAATGTACTTACTTCATTTCATTTCTTTTCTTTCTTTCTTTCTTTCTTTTTTTTTTTTTTTTTTTTGTGTGTGTGTGTGTGTGTGTGTGTGTGTGTGTATGTAAAGTGATCAATATGCACCAGGAACTAGTTCGGAAAAAGTGTTATTTTTTCTGTATGAGAATAAAAATTATACAGAGTGGTTGTAAAATCAGTACAAATTTGTAACAATGACTATTTAAAAAAGTAAACAACCTATCACAGTATTATTTTAATTGAATACGTTATTAGGGTGTACTATTTGGCTATTAAGTTACATTTCAACGTATGCACCCGCATTTTCCACACACTTCTGGAATCTTTTAGGAACATAATCCACGGCTCTTCTTAGCATAATCTCACAAAATTCTATTCGCCTATCGGAGTCCTCATTTAAAAGTTCACGAACGTTATATGGCATCCAGGGTCAAAAATGGAACTCGCTTTTTAAAATAGTCATTACCGTGTGAGGTGACAATCCTGTTTCCCTAGCAGCATGTCTTGTGGACTTTGAAAGACTACGTTCAGACATGTCCCAAACAACGTGCACATTTCTTCCGATATGGATGTTGAAGGCCGTCCAGATCGACTTGCATCTAACACACTACTAGTTGTAATTAATTTCTTATAACAGTTTTTTTTTTTATTGTCGTAGCGTAGCTGTTAAGCGTTTCGTTCCTACCTCGCTCTTGTCTTCACCATCTCTGCACTTGCACCACCGACCTCCAAACTTCGTACCTAACGGCAATCTTAGCTCTATCTTCTATCCTGTATACACCAGCTGTTTTGCGGTTTTCACTGGATCAACTTCTGAAATTATAAATGGTATACCTCACATTAGTAAACAGCCAGCTAGAGCTGATGCTAGTTTCTAGGATAATCTAAGTTAAAAATAGATATTGAATTTACAAGCACCCTGTAGTTTAATATAAAGTTCTTTTCAGTGCTGTACTATAAATTCAGTTCACGTAGAGTGCTTGTAGGAAAAGATAATGAAGATTGACTTGGCAACAAAGATTTCATTTTATCTTAAGTGTTGTCATGTAGTAGTGACGTGCAGTGTTGTTTTCGATTCCGGTCATGAATAGTAATATATCTTTCGGCATTGTCAAACACAACGTAATATTAGAATGCGTTTAGCATGGGAAACATGATGTTTGTGGGTTTTCTTTAGGTTCTTCCGTTTCCTCCCACATTACTATTCTACGAATTCTGTGATATTCATCCCTTTTCTTCAGTCTAAATGACATAATTGTGGGACGTTAAATTCTTAGTTTCACCTTTACAGGTGCTCGGTCTATACTGCGGCTCATCGATTTCCAGTATCATCTGTCAAGTACGCATAAAAATAACTTTTTCAGCTGCAAAAGTGTTCAAAGTTGCTACACCTATTTTTCTGAAGTAATATTGCAACAAATTACTGAAAGTTTTATACCTTGTTTCGTTAAACATTCCTCTACAACACAACTTCTTAGGTCATTTCGAAATCTACTGAAAATTCTTGCAAACACAGTTTCTTTCAGCAAATGGTTTGTAATTTTCTAATTGTATCTTAAATCAAATTCAGCAGTTCAATATAGTTGCTCTTCTTCATTGACTTGCTACCCTCTCTATGTCGTCTTGTTCCAGTCCTTGCTTTGCTAAAGAAAATCTCTGGCACTAATCAGATATTCTCTTTTTCTTTCTTTCTTTCTTTTAAAAAAACCTTTTCATTGTTTTTAACTATCTCATAGTAATATTGGTCATATGCTTGACCATCAATCCTTGTATAATCGAATGTCTTTCGGTTTAGATGGAGATGGTTTTGGAACTATTCAAGACACGGACTATTTACGTTAAAAAAATTCACTGAAATCTGAAACATTTCAAACTCCTTTGTAGTGAGTAGTGAGTCGTTTCTGAACCGGAGTTGCCTGCTTCTCCTTAATTCAGGTTTGTTTTTTAATATTCTTACGATGCTGAGTAAATACTGAAATCAAACCCACTAAGATAGATGCATGAACCATTCAACCATACACGAAGGCAAGAACTAAATATGCTTTTCTTTCTTTAAATTGTATTATATTAAGAAGAGTTAGTTCTTAATTTCCTGTATTTATTGTTTCAGGCAAATTTCGATTCTAACATGAAGACTGTGTCTGAAATGACTGAAGTTGGTGAGTCTGTTTCTCGTGTGGATGCCTTATTAAAAGAAACATTAATATTTCAAGAAGAGTGCCTGGTAAGTCATATTATTTTCTACTGATTTGCTTTGCTTTCAATAAAAATAGCGTCACTTCATACAGAAAGACAATTTCTTGCTCTGCATGCTTTTTTTAAAAAGAGATAAACGAAGATAGTTTTTAAAAAAATGACGCGCGTCGAAAATGCCTTTTTTAATGTGATACGTAGTTACCCAATGCCGAAGCTTCTTTGAAAACACAAAGTGGTTACTCTGTCCACAGGTGGAAGATAAAGTTTGGGAAGAAATTAATTTCAAGGGTTGTTTTAAAGGTCTTTCAATTATTAACGTAGACGAATAAGGCATGCTATATTTCTTACAAAGTGTATCCATAGCATCAAGTTTATGGTTGAGAAAAACGTACATTGTACGTACCGACGTATAAGTACAATATATATAGAACATAAGAATAAGAAGTTATTTGTTGTCACATTATGTATCAAGATTTATATGATAGGCAATACTTAAGTTAGCATATGTTTGAATGATTATTAACTAACCAACCACTAACCTTTCTCCGCCTGAGCCGCTCCAACGCCATCTATTAGCAATCGGCTGAACTACGTCCAGGCTAGCGACTAACACGTGGTCAGTGGGTTGCGTCACTCTATCTTTAACAGGCGTGTCAGGAACGTTCTGGATCTAGTGACAGTCACGTCTTTTATTCATATGACTCCCCAGTTTGCCTCACGACGCTGAGAATTGGGAAGCACCGGACGGGAATTGAATCCGAAACCACACGGACATGTCCAACACTTTAAGCACTAGATTGTGGAGCCCCCTATCAAAGTTGATTAGAGTTACGTTAAAACTAATCTGTACTGTAATTACCATTTATTTGGGTACGTGCAAACTTTTCCCTAATAAATGAAAAAAATGATGTTTTTTAAATAATAAAATAAAATAATGGTTTTCGTTAGCCTATAGGTAAATAAAGACTTTCGTTGTAATGAAATTCACTTGATTTCGGATTATGTTAGATAATATTAGATTATACGATTGTCTATTTATATAAGATATCTGGAAGAAGGCTGCATCATCTGTTGATTTAAAGGTATAACAACAATTTGCTGCGTCCAAGTGTATATAGTTGGTTAATACAATTGTATCAAATTAGTTGGACATTGCGTATATCGTTACAAAAGAAGCTGTAGTATGAAGTGTCTGTAACAGTAGATCGTTCAACAGAACAGTTATTCAGATATAAGCAGTTTACATTAACAAGAATTTAAACCTCGTTTTTCAGTTGGGCAAACTTAAAAAAGTGCAAAATAACATTCTAAGGCTTGATAGAAACTTTCGTGTGAGTTTTCCAGAGGTACTGACGAAGGCGACAGAGATTGCTGAAACAGTTAAGTACATTTAACCTTTTCAGGACCGACAGGGATTTTAAGAAAATCGTAGACCTTTACGTTGGCGACTTTGGTACCCCTTCTAATTGTCACAGGGACATGAACGATACCTTACTGTAAAGTCTATGAAACACAGATTCTAACGAGCTAACTTTTGCGCCCCTCCCAAACCCGTAGAATTTTTTAAAAATATATTTTTGTTTTTGGAAATTTGAGAGAGGCTACACTGTTACTTTTCGTATGCAGGAAAAAATATTTTCACGTGTACGCCAAAGGCGAAAATTCAATGCGAAGTGAGAAAAAAATGCGAACGTGTTTCCTACGAGAATCATATTGTACATATTTTTCGAAATATTTTGATTTACCTTGACGTTGCAAGTCTTAGCTACGCCCCTAATTTGCACAGAGGTATAAGCCATACCTCGTTGGAAGGCTTATGGGATACATATTCTAACGAGGTAACTTTTGTGAACCCATGCCCAACCCATAAAAGAAGAAGAATTGAAAAAAATACATTTTGTGGGACTGGGGCAACATTGTTATTTGTCGTATACAAGAAAAAAGTTCTCACATATACGCCAGACATCACTAGTTAATATGTTCATTTATCTTTGTTAATACCACTTTTTCATACTTGTAGCTCCTTTGGGGAGATTCCCCACCCCCCCCAAGATATCCAAATTTTCGACCCTACCTTTCCGCTGCGGTGCCTTAGATGTGGATGAAATGCATATCATTGGGAAGTGTCATCCTTCCTGAAAAGATAGACACACCTAAATCATCTCTCTAGGTTAATTAGGAGGCGACCTACAGAGGTTTAAGCTGCTGACTCAGCCCCTGAGCCCTTGGTCCTGCAAAGATTAAAGTATACTTGAACACAGTGAGTTATTGCTACATAACATTATGTATGTCGATGAATTTTGTTAACGTGATAGTTCTTAGGAAATTGCCCCAGTCATGGAAGCAAACTGTGCCCATCTTATAACCTATAATCACGATTACCACGTAGAATTTAGTACTGTAAAACTTAGAATTGTTTAAAACTGTCATGTCCTGTATTAATTATCTGTGTCTTATGATTGTGAAGTCAGATAACCTTATATCCTTTCCTTTGTTGAAATTCCAAAAAAAAAAAAATCTATGTACAAACTCCGTCATCTGTATTTCCAACTGTTTCAAATTAAAACACAATATTTGTAATTGTATTTTCAGGATGATCTGGAAAAAGCTGAAGAACTAAGAACAATTGGGTTACAATTAATTTATAGCAATCATTACGCAGTTGACTCTATTCAGCCGAAATGTGTTGAACTCCAAAGAATGTGTGATATCTTTACTGATAGACTCCAAAGAAGGTTGGACGTTCTCAGAAAATGTAGGGACCTGCAAGAAAGGATAGAAAAGGTAATTAGTATTTAAATATAAATAAATAAATAAACTTTGGTACACAGTGAAAAGGAGCACGTGCTAAAAGTGTCAATTTCGCCTGGTAGATGTCAATCGCTAGTGGATATACGAAAACAAAGGGACTGAAAGCGCGCGGCCGTTTCTAGGCTTAGTACAGAGTTCTTCCGCTAGGTGGGTCTAGTAGAGACCTTCTCAAATCAATTGCCCAGGATGTCAAAGAATGTATACATTTTATTTTCTGGCTGACTCTGCATATTCAGAATACTATATTTGAAAATATAACATAAACACTTGCACGCATTAAGTGCGATATTAAAATTGTGAATGATTAAAACTGAACGTAAAAAATGCACGATAAGAGCCCCCTGAGTTTTTTTTTTTTTTTTTTTTTTTTTTTTTTTTTTTTTTCGTATACCTGATCTTAAAAACATGAATTGATATCCGGGCCATGCGGAGGCCATTGTCTTCGGCCTTCGTGAATTCAGGAAACCGATGTAATATCATACGCACGTTAAACATCTCGTACAGCAAATGAACATTTGAAGCATGTGGGCGGACTCCGTCTTGCGTGAACCCTGACAGTTAAAGCTGTCCTCCAACATGAATTTGTATTATTCTTTGTTTACTGTATCATCTTAGAAAAAAGGCGTTGGGTTGAAACTGTTACCTACACACTGACCATTTCACTACAATTCTCAATGTTATGCAGTATGTAAGGATGTTCCAGTTACCAAGAATGGAAGATTTTTCCTATTCATTACAATTTTTAAATGAAAATACGCTCTGTTAGTAAACCATGTTTTGTGCAGAACGTGATCTTTTACCAAACACAAAGCGAACTGAAGCCTTCGTTCCTTGATCTTTGTACAGGTTTCCTACTGGTCAGGAAAGGCAGGAAAAACTCAAGGAAAATGGTGCAGGTCAGGGAAAAAGATCGGAAATCAGGGAAATTTTATAAAATATATTTTTTCTAACACTAATTGTACACCAATTTCAGCTTAGCCAACAATTATCTTCAGAGTAACTGATAGTCAGACGTTTGTGGGTAGATATTAATGATAACAGTATGGGACGTTTGCTCAGATTTTTATGGGTTGTAAGTGAAATGTACGTATGAGCAATTGATTACTATTTGTCTCTATAGAATAAATGTTCTCATATATAAATATTCACCGTTATTTATTCCTTATTTATATGTTAACGTCATCCGACACCTGTCATGAAAGTCAGGGAATTACCTTTGGCAGGGAGAAGTCAGGGAAATGCATTTCTCCAGATCAGTAGGAACCCTGTTGTAGATCGTTTATGGATATCTGTCGTTTTATAAGGGAACAATTGAAGATCAAAGTTAAAGATCTTTGCATTTACCTACCAAACGGCTTTCCTCCTCGTTGATTTGCTGGAACTTCGTGTCAAACTCGTAGGAACTATTTCAATGTTTTGACATGTGCCGATATTTGATGGGCGCCGTCGATTCTTCTCCAGCATAGAGCCAATGACTTCAAATTGCTCATGCAATCTCTGAATGGTTTGTTTGCAATGAGTTCATATTGTACTAAGCGTGCATCTTTGTGTCGCTATCAAACCCTTCATTCCTGCAAAATGCATTATAGCTCTCAATTCTACACGAACTGCCCGTAATCCGCCATCTTGCAAAATGTTGTTTCGCAGTAAGGTAAGAATTCGATACTGACTTGCTGACATCTGCCGGATTTTCCGTGAACAAAAGCATCGGAATATGCATTTTTAACATTCAATCTGTAATATTAAAAATTTTATGGGTTGACTGAACGGTATGACATTTCATGCGTTACTCTATTAAATAAGGCGATAGGTTCTATCTATCCAGGAAAATTTATCAATTGAGAACATAAGTAAGTGTAATCCATACTTTTTAAATATGTTGATTAAAGATCTAGAAACTGCATCGGTGCAAAGCTGTTAAAAGGCAATAAGGTATATCACATCTTAATGTTAAGGAAGTATCTTTTACGAGATGCCATTAATTGTGAAATGTCAGAAAAATAAAGCTTATTTTCATTAAAACTGTTAGATACTGAAATCTATTGTATTAATATGTAGTTTCCAAGAAATATTTGCACTGAAACTTAAAAATTTCTTTTAAATGTTTTTGAAATTATATCTGAAAATTCGAAATTGTATCTTGAGCAGTTTTTCTCGTTAAATGTAGTGAACGAATTTGAATTCAATCGAGTGTCTAAGCAGAACTAGCAGATGGTTACAGTCAGTGATGCTATTCAGCCAGTTCGCTAGAACTGGTCGTTAAAATATTTCCAGTCGCAGAACCGTTTGGTGTATCCATACATAACAGTAAGTTTTACCCAGTTATATCAGTGGCGGATCCAGGGGGGGAGGCGATCGGGGCGCTTGCCTCCCAGAAGAGTTGAGTTGAGTTTGGATTTAACGTCCCGTTCAGCAGCAAGGCTATATGAGACGTGGACCTACTGATTAACGTGGAATCCGAACCACTTGAGCTCCCGCTGGGAATCGAACCCAGGTCTCCCACGCCAAAGGCGCGTACGCTAACCGCTTAGCCACGAAGGAGCTCTGCCTCCCAGAAGAGGAAACTTTCTTATTTTATATATATAAATAAAACCCATCTCAGAGTTTGGAGCTCTTAAAAGTAGCCCTAAGTAGCAGTATTGCAACCCCTCCCCCAGAAGTCCGTCCTGGATCCGCTCCTCAGTTATATCCAGGTAACTAACTATCTTTGTGTTTAGAAATTCTTACAGCTACACGGTTAAACGTATGATCTCTCAAAACAAGTATAAGTGTTTATTTCTTAATCTCAAATGCTCATATATCAAGAATGAGAACTGGGTTCACATGAGTGTAGTGCTCAGGGTTATTTATATTTGAAACGCAAATATACCATTAACAACAATTGTTGATCCATTGCTGGATTAAGGTCTTTCCGATACCTTTTGACAAGCATTTGTCTTGGATAATTTGTTTCCAAAATATTTGCAGTTTTACCTAATTTCGTGACACCATCTTGTATTAGGATGCTGTGTAGGTCACTACTTGTCACTTGTGGTATCCAGTAAAAAAATTGCTTTTGTCTATCTTGCATGATTTGTTTTCTAAGAGAGTTATACCTATCTATCTACTCTCTCTCTTGCTCTCTCTCCACACACACACACACACACACACATATATATATATATATATATATATATATATATATATATATACATGCCGCGGATCCAGGATGTAATCAAGGGAGGGGCTAAACCATTGCCGTTTTATCCAGTGTAAAGAAAGTAGGATTGAAGCCCATTTTATCCAGTGTATACTTGAGTGTGAAGGGGCAAGGAGGGGGCTATAGCCCTTATAGCCTTCCCCTTGGATCCATTTGAATAACACCACTGGTTACAGTTAAGTAATGGAAATCATTGTTCTGAAGTAAATAAATCATGCGCAAATTTGGCGAGCAATTTTTAGCCTGTCATTTATAACTAAATATGTTTAAATGTTTTGTCCTATTAATGATATATTTATTTTTAATAGGCCAACAAATGGTGTGCCAAAGGCGTGGATCTGTTAGCGTCCCAGCAGATCGAGAAGTGTACGTCACCCGAATTCGCTGAACAAGCCTTGAATGAGCTGGAAGAATTTTTAGCCAGTTCATCCGAATTCAAGTTGAATAGTCCAAAGGAATTCAGAAATATATTTAAAGATATGATCACGCCCGAAACCAAAGCCTTGGTGCAGCAGGTAGAGTCAAAATTAATCTTTAATATTGTACGTGTAGCATTTTCTTGGTAGGAGTTCAATTTAGATGAATATCTAAAGAGGTTAATATTTATTTCTAGTCGGAAATAAATCAGATTCGTTGACAGGAACTGCTTTCAGTATTCTAGAAGGTACAGATTTTTTAAATATTTATTTTAAGTGTGACCCAAAAGTCTTAAAACAACTGTAATAAACAAGGTAAGTTCTGATATGGACATAATTTATTTTTGTCTCAATGGTAGTGTGTTCACCTCTGGTGCATGGGGTCCGTGGTTCGATTCCAACTCGCGTCAAGTGAACTTTATGGTGGACAAAGACCGTGTGCGTGGGTTTGCTCGTGGTTCTTCCGTTTCCTCCCACTTTCTTCATCCCATCATTTTCATTCATTTCTCATCACCACAGTCTTCTTTAGCCTAGCCGGCGTAAAACTTCAGTTTACTTTTTAAAAAAAAAAATATTTTTGTACTTCAAAATACATTCCTTCCTGATTGCTGCACTTGTTTGTACGTTCTTCCAACTTCTTCATGACCTGTGTAAAATCAGTTTTTTAGGATGTTGCGCAGCTCGTTTGTCACGGCGACTGAAAAGTATTGAGTCGAATGATGTAAAAAGTTACTATGCGTGCCATCTAGCGACTCCCATCAGAGCCCAATGCTTCGTGTAACACGTGACTAGATTTAACTGTTCTCGTTCATTAGCCTGTGAACACAGACGTGGATTGCTTGTAAACAGTTTTCAATTAGAGTGGCAGGAGTGCAGGGCAGACAGTGTGTGCAGATTCTACCTGAGTGTTTTGGATCGACTACTTTAGAGTGAGATAGAGGTTTGCACCGGCTGGAATTTTTAGCCCGGTCCCGGTCCGGCCCGGTGAGACCCGACCCGAGTCCAAAATATGTTTTAGCATTTAGGCCCGAGCCCGGTTCGAGTTCGTGTGATAATCAAATGAGCCCGAAATAAGCCCGAATTACAGAAACTTAACAATTAACACGAAATTATATTTTTATTTACAGCAATTAGAAGTTTAATTTTGTAGTTGTGCTTTTAAAAGTTCTCTAGAAAGAACAGTCTAATAAATATCGTTGTACAGTATATTTACAAAGTTAGGTCCGAAAGGCCCGAGAAATAGGGTTGTATATTTCAAAATTTACGGCTCGAGCCAGGCCCGGACCCAAAGTGATATATGCTTTGTAGGCCCGAGTTCGGCCCGCAGGGCGGGTCGTGCTTAAGTCCGCGAACTCGGCCCGAGGCCATGCAGACTTCTAGAGTGAGAACAGCCGCGTTCGATATGGATTAGTAGTTTCTTCTTGATAATAACGTGGCATCGCACAACATTGTTTTTATAAAGAGATTCGGTTCTCCACCATTCGCCCTATTCACCAAATCTTGCACCTGCCGATTCTTTCTCTTCTCCAAATTGAAATTTGCCGTAAAAGGGCACGATTTTCAATCAATGGAATACGTTCAAAGCGTCGTGAAAAAGGAGCTTCGCAACATTCCAAAAAGAATGCTTTTCTACAGGCCATGAAGAAGTTGTACGAACGTACAAAGAAGTGCATCGATCGAGGAGAAATGTACTTTAAAGAATAAAATTAAATTATGTTCATATCAAAGTTTATTTGTGTTTTATTACAGTTGTCTAAAGACTTTTGTGTCTTCACCTTATACCTTTTCTTTTGATCACGACTTTTTGACAGATCAGAAGAATCTGTGTGAAATTATTATAACTCTAAGTGAAAAAAAAAGTTGAGTAATTTCAATCTGGCAG
Organism: Thermobia domestica; assembly: GCF_964235325.1. NCBI lineage: Eukaryota > Metazoa > Arthropoda > Insecta > Zygentoma > Lepismatidae > Thermobia > Thermobia domestica. Next base: position 333,668,380 of record NC_137457.1, on the reverse strand, counting down.
TGCGCAGGGATATTGCATAATAATAAAAATAAAAAAGAAATCTTAATTCGTGAGCATTTAGATAAGATTCCCACTCAAAATTGAAGACTTGAAATGCTAATATTTTACAAAACGTTTCCACTCACAATTCAGCACTTCAAATGTCAACATTTTACAAAAGAATTTTGCAGGTTTCTACTCTCAATTCAAGACCTCAACGTGAACATTTTAGAAAAGTTTTCACTTACAAAGTAAGACTTCAGTCTCAGTGTTGTAGAAAAGCTTCCGCTCACAATTTAAGACTCCGATGTCAATTTTGAAAAGTTTTCGCGTACAATTCTAGACTTAAGTAACCTTTCGTTACATTTCGAACCTCTTCAAATGGTAGCACTAGTAGTATATCTATTAGGAAACATAAATAAAAGTGTTGAATTGTGAGTGGAAACCTTATCAGTTAACATTAATTTGATTTTTAGTGAATTTTAATAAAGTTTAGTTGCCTTTTCCATTTTTTTTTTTTTAAATCATTATTTACCTGCCTGTTGCTGCTAGTTGAAGATGTCTTATGTATAACGAAACGTAACGCATTGGGATTGAAGCTCTAAATTATGTAAACCTTTCCTAAAATATTTTTACTATTAACCCTTTCTTGGTTCTTTAGAAGGTTCACTTGAGTAGGCGGTTCTACCAAATAGAAAATTTATAGGAAAAATATGATGTGAAACATTTTTCGCGAAGGAATGAGAATGTGAATATAAGTAATTATTGTCCGTGCACAGCATATTGAAATGAACTTTGAGTGATAGTGAAAGTGTTGTAAGTTTAAGTGTGTTCTTCCACTGTCGTTACTTATACGTATACCTGTCGTCGCTGACGCTCCTTCTCTGTAAGGACGCACCACCTCACTACCGTTCGGGCCTCCCTGCTGCACTCCTACCCTGACCCGGTTAGATAGCATTCGTGCTTTTTAGTGGCCACCTAATACAAGCTAGTTCCGTGTTTTGTGCACCGTAGATTTTATGCCATACGTCTACATGGTATTTATACTGAGCCCTCCTGAAGGTAATCTGTAACTAGTAATGAAGTTCCTCATTTAGTGTGTGCTCTACTAAAAGAAATACAAAGGTTTAATCTAACCTGAAAATATAAGAAATATGTCAAAATTTGGTAGAACCGTCTGCCCTTTAAAAAATAAACAGATGAAAGATAAATTATATAAATATATGTGTAAAATAAATTCCTCAGTGGATACTAACGTAAATTCAGGTAAAGAAAGAAAGTTTTAAGTTATATACTGTTTTCTTTATTTCTTTTTCTTTTGATTTTACGTTTTTCATTTATTTCGATTATATTTTCAGCTTTTAACGAAAGTTGAGGACATAAAATCGAAGGCAGAAGCTTCAAGAAGGCAACTCAAAAAGAAAACAAGAATTAATTTGAAGACTGAACAAAATCAAATTAATCCATAACTGGAATTCAGTTGTCATTGTAACGTGCGCCTCGCTCTCAAGCTTTGCTAATGTCGTTTTACTTCTTGTACTATTTTTTGTTGAATTCTTTCTTTTGTCGAAACTTTTAATATCGAATATTTTAAATTCAAATCCACATTTCACTTCCGATCGTAGAGTTACAAGAAAGTTTACCTAAGCATTATTCTTATTCTGACTCAGCTTATTTTTTACGGCGGGCTATCATTTCACAACAACAAATTTAATACACTTAAGTCAATGTTAGTTCTATCCTCCATGTATAGAACTTAACGAATTTCCTGGTATATAAGACCCACACTTTCACTCTTAAAATAGGACTTAAATATGGAATGAGTCTTATATAGGGTGTCACAAGACTTCTCACATCATAATAAGAAAAAAAGTTCATGTGGAGCTGTGGTCGGAAGTGCATATAGGGTGCCGGAAACGTGAAAAAAAAAAAAAAAAAATGAACTTTAAAGGTCCATAATTATACTAATATAGGACCAATCGTAGTCGAATCAAGACATCACTGAGAAACTGGCATGTGAACTATCCAAATATTCATCTTTCAGAACCTCCGGTACTTGCACAATCATTTTTAGAGAGGCTGTTTGAGAGTAATTGATCATTCTCCACCTACCTCTCTAAAACTTGATGTGGAAGTACTAGATCATTCTTAAACATGCATATTTGGATAGTTCACATATTAGTTCCTTAGTGATGTCTTGACCAGACTACGATAGGTTCCATAGTAGAGGAGCTATGAAGTTTTAAAGTTCACTTGTTTCACGTTTACAGCACCCTATAACTCCGAAACTATCCACTTTTGAGCACAAGTCCATATGAACTTTTTTTGCTTTCTTTCTTATTTTGATGTGATGAATCTGTTTCCAAAAATTGACATATTTTTGTAACAGACTGTAGAAATTAACGAATTTCCTGGTATATAAGACCCTCTTTTTCACTCTTGAAATAAGACTTAAGTATGGAGTGCATCTTATATAAAGGACTAATATACATTTAAAATAGACCATAGTCTGCATAAAGACAACAAATTTACTTTTAAAATAGACCTTAAGTATGAATTGTCTTATACAGAGTAACGTCTTCTATACTTAAAACGTGCCATATCTTTCGGTATATAAGACGCAGATTTAGATATCTTAAAATAGGCATTAAAATGAGGTACGTTTTATATAGAGGAGGGCCTATACATCTAAAATATGCTTCGGTGTATAAGACACACATTTATCGTTAAAATAGCCTCAAATGTGAAATGTCTTACATAAAGAAGCATCTTATACACCTAAAATAGGCCATATTTTTCGGTGAACTAGCTGCTCACCTTTAAAATAATCCTTAAAAATGAAGTGTTTTATATGAAAGAGTATCTTATGCACTAAAAAACTACGGTATTTCTTCAATGTTTCGGCTGAATTGAACAAAGTGAGAAGAAGTGTTCAGATAAATAGGAAGACTTGCGCACAGATGGCAACATATTTGTTTCCCACATCTTACGATCTATGCAATATACATGCTACCGGATTTCTGGAATTTATTATTTTTGGATAAGTTGTCCATCGTTTTGATACAAACATGTGGATCTCGTATTTACCAGTGGATCTCTTTTGATCCTAAAAGCACTGTTAAAGTGATCAGAAAGAAAAAAATCTCATAATTTAATTAGGGACTTCCACTTCATTTAAGGTGTGTGTAATATGGATTTTTGTTCTTTTTTTACTGTTACGTGAAGAAATTATCCGGTTATTCAGTTTTTAGTTAAACATTGGATGTTGGGAATGTGAAACTCCAACTTAGTTTTCGTATTATTTCATTTATGAATCCATTTGGTTGGAATCTAGGTATTCAAGAAAACAGAGTATTGGCAAGAGTACTTAATTTGATCTGGGAATTCGTTGTGTTTGTGGATTTTGGTTTCGAAACCAGAGCGGCTCACGCAGACTTTTATTATTTCAATACTTTCGTAACAGTTTCGCGTTTTACTGAGTCTAGTATGAGAAATATCTATTTTCATTTTATTGTGTGAGTGAACAGTATTGTTTTTTCTTGAAAAATACGAATCACAATGCAGTATGTAAATAGAATGATCAATATTTTTAAAGATTTGGGGAAAAATCTACAAGATTATCTCTGTAGAATTCTATTTTATTGTTTCTGTAGTAGGCGCTCTTCAATCTGGCATGTTCGGGACCACAGCCTTGCCGGATTATTGAACGTCAACCAAGATATATCGCTCTAGAAAAAAATATATAAACGATTAAAACCTGTATTTACACACATTCTTAACCTGTGCGGACAATATAAATGTCCTGCTGTAAAAAATATTTCGTGATTCTAGCAACTGCAGTTTAAAAATATTCTTGTTCTCAATAATTCAATAGAGTACAAAATTAAATTCGAATATTGAATATCTGTTTAATTGAATATTCTTTCTTTAATAAACAGCACAGTTTAAAAGAAAAATGAATACGGTACAATGATATTTACTGCAGGTTCGGTGCCGAATTACATAATGTGCCAAACCTTGGAATGTGGAATTGCATAGTGTGTCAAACCTTAAAATACCAGATTACAGTATGTGCCGAACCTTGGAATACCAAATTACAGAATGCGCCGAATTTTGGAATACCGAATAACGGAGTGTGCTGAATCTTAGAATGTCGGATTACAGAATGTGCCGAACCTTGAAACACCAGATTACAGAATGTGCTGAACCATAGAATGCCGAATTAAAAGAGTGTCTCCTGCAGTTTTCTTTTGCCATATATAATACAGTAAGTTATCGACTTACGACAGACTTCGGTTATAACTGCCCGGTCGTAAGTCGGCTACTATGCAGTACGGTAGAAAAGAATATTTTGATAATCATCGGTCGACGATTTAGGCTCCAGTTACACTGAATCAGAATTCGTACAAAATTTGGTCGTATGAATGTTCATTGATCAATTGATACTCATAGATGCACAGTTCCATTACTTTCGTTCTGTTCGTATGAATAAACGTTTATGAACATCAATTTATTTAATTTGTATTATGTTACTATTATTATTATTATTATAGATCGTTGATGACACCACCTAATCCAACCTTTACAACTAGTTGTAGGTTGCCAACTAACTATACACAGTTTGTTCTGTGAAAGATTTACCCCATACTAGAGTGCCATGTGACAGATGTGAGTAAAACAATGCATAGTATGCTGTAGTCACTAATTTTCAGTGATGGGACAATTTTAATTTACGTGTACAAAAAAACACAATCAATACACATTATATATATATATATATGTATACAATTATAAATGCTTATTGCTAAGAAATTTATCGTCTCCTCATTTTATGTCGTACTTGAGTGGAAGATAAATTTCTTACTAATGAATCAAAAACGAAAGTTTTTGCAAGGTATTAGCACATTATAAATATTATTCTGTAATTTCTATGTTGTTCTGAAAACTATGAATAATTGTATTTTACTTTTAATACAAGAGTGTAAAGATTGTGATTCACTGACTGTTCTAATTCTTTTGTGGCGTAGGTTCTGAAAAGGATAGAAGATGTTCAATTGATGTGTGAAAAGCGGAAAAGTAGTCTGAAGAAACTGGTGTCGAAACCTCCGCGCCCTGTTCAGCCAGTGCCTCCTGAACCTGCTGTTCCGTTATCATCCTCCGCTAGCCAGGTAGTTCTCTCTTCCACTGTCTACACTAACAACAGCTCAGGGAACCCTCCGCCAAAGTCTCCCAAAGTATTCAGGAAGGCCAAAACACTACCAAAGGTTCTTACTCTTCTCTTTTCTCTTCTAGATGACACCGTTGCTAGTAGTTCTTAAGAAACAGCGGGACCGCACAGACTAGCAGCAGGCAAAGTTAAATTTTTAATATAGAACAAATTTTTTTTTTTTTATTTATGTATTGATAAAACTAAGAAAGTGTTTTACAAAATGCTACAGTAAAGATATATTTAATATCCTATTATTTTTCAAATTTTACAGAATACTTTGTTAGAATTCCATAGAAATTTATTGAAAATATTTTCAAAATTTTGTCAAAATCCCAGTAAGAAGTTACCTAACAAAAGTTCCAAAATTTTGTTAAGAATATCTTAAAAATTTGTTCTAAATATTTCCAAAATTTCCTTAAAATCCCCATAAAAATTTACTTCAAAAGATTTCCAAAATTATTTTGTTAAAATCCCATAAGAATTTATGCAAAAGATTTCCAAAATTATTTTGTTAAAAATCTTAGAAGAATATTCTGTTAAATTTTCATAACAATTTAGTCAAAAATTTACAAAATGTTAAAAATTCCATTTGTTCAAAAGTTTTTTTTAAAAATTGTAATCCCATAATAATTCGCTTCAAAATTGTTAAATTTTCATAAGAATTTAGTCAAAAAAGTTTACAAAATTTTGTCAAAAAAATCTAATATTTACTCCAAAAGTTTCAAAAATTTTTTTGAAAATCTCTTAAAAATTTACCCTGAAGTTTCCCAAAATTTTCTTAAAATCCACATAAAAATTATTTTGTTAAAACCATAAAAATTTATGCAAAATATTTCCAAAATTATTTTGATCAAACCTCTTCATAAGAATTTACATCAAACTTACGTTAAATTTCCAAAAGAATTTAGTCAAAAAATTTCCAAAATGTTGTTAAAAATTCGTAAAAAAATTATTCACAAATTTTTGAAAACTATTTGGTTAAAATCCCATAAGAATTTACTCCAAAATTATGTTAAATCCTCAAAACAGTTAAGCCAAAAATGTTTCCAATTTTTTTTTTATAATTGTGTAACGAAGGAATTTATTAAAGTTTTCCAAAATTATTATAATTCTGTAACAATTCACTCCAAAATTATGTTAAATTTCCATAAAAGTGTACTCAAAAAGCTTCCAAAATTTTCTTAGAACCTCTACAAGAATTTGATTCTAAAATTGTTAAATTTCCATAAAAGTGAAACCAAATAACTTCCGAAATTTTGTTAAAAACTCCATAAGAATTTATTGAAAAGTTTCCTCCAACATTTGCAGTAAACAGTGTACGTCTACATACTAAGTATAACGTCATATGAAAATCATGTTAAATATGTGTGTCTTCATTGTAACGTTTCTTCCAAAATTCTGTTTTATTATTATTATGAATTGCTATAATGGGAAGCAAAGGCGAGCTTCAAAGACAATGTTGAATTGTGGACAGCGTTACAGATGCACTTAATAAAAAAGATTGCTTCTGTAGATGTACTCTGCAAGGACGGATAAATCTTTTTATTAACCACATTTCCGTAGGGTCTCTCCCCGATTTAGTATTGTCTTCGGAATGCATCTAAAGACTCGCTTCCCATTAAAGGAATTAATAAAAGCTATTTGGTCTCTATATTAAAAAGTAAACGTTGTCTGCTGCGACTCTTTCTGATGCATTGCTGTCTCTTAAACTAGCTACCTGCTTCTCATTTTAGGTTTCTGCTCTAGTAGAACATTTTCCAAACATATTAGCGGTAGATAGATAGGCTTTTTCTTTTCTTTTCTCTTCTTTTACAGGGTTGCCACAGGAGTAGAATTCGATTTTATATGAATTAAAATCTTTGTTTTAAGTTCCATGGCAATGCCATGTAGGCTAAAGGAAAGGTGATGATTAGAATGAATTAAATGGTCGAGTAAAGAAAGTGGGAGAACACTGAGAAAACTCACATTCACTCTGTTTGTTCACCACAAAGTCCACTTGGTGTGAGCTGGGATTCAACCAGGGACCTCACACACCAGAGACGAATGTTTTATCACTGAGCCACTGCAGTTGCGGAACTCGATTTTAATACGTTAGCTCCGTTCTTAGTAATTTGAGTTCATTTCATGAAAATTCCGTTGCGTAGCACACAACTTATGTTATAAAGCGAAAACTGTGGGTAGTAGATACAGGAATCTGAAAGTAATAAAAGGTACCAATTCTTCCACACTGAACGGCAGAAAGAGAATCTTGGAGAGCATTCAAATAGAATAAGATTAATTTTTAACGATTTCCGGTTACCAAAAATCATTTTATTACTTTGTCTGTCCGAGAGACAGAAAACATAAAGAACCGCTTATTGAATGACCACCAATTTTCGCCAGGAAACTCAGAATCTCACTCCGAAATGCAGTGCGCTAACCGTATGGCCAGAGGACGGGACTGACAATTCGCATTTTCATAACGTTTTGGTATTCCCCCCCCCCCCCCCTCATTTTTTTATGTGTCGATTTAAGCGCCATCTGTGAAGACCCTGTTTTCAATTCTGGGTCAAATCACTGTTCCTTTTGCTGGAGAATTCAAATGTGCAATAAGAAGTGGGAGTTTCAAAAAATTTTGAAGTTATTCTCTTACCCCCGAAGTGGATGGGGATAGGGAGTTGCGTTTTGTATAATTGGGTGGCTTTTTCAAAACTATTTAACACGTACTTTTGTTTATTTTGCTGTTTTGTATATTTCGCGAGATGTTGGACCCTTCCGAGACTTTTTCTGCACCCTCTATATATATTTAACTAAACTTGGTCAAATAAAACTTGTTAAAGAACCTAGAAAGTTAAGAAAAGTTGAGGAAATGATAAAATAAGGCAACCCTGTTTTAGTATCTTGCTTTAACTTGAACTTCGAATTTCCTAAGTGCTTAATAGAAATAATAGCCTCACGTACACCATACTTAAAAACTTTGTACTTTTTTTAGATTTCTTTTGTCAAGACCAATTCAGAATGCGTTTTGGTTTTTGCATTTGCGTCGTTAATAACCACTTTAGAGTAGATTGTCACTGCTAGTAGAATGAATGTTCTCGTCATAATATGGAATGTTTAGAAGTAATCAGTTTCTTTTTGTGTGATTCAGTCAAATGCTAAAGAAACATTAGTAGTCCTTGCAATAAAATAAATGTTGAGTCGATGTCGTAAGATTGTTGAAGGACTTGTATGGCAAGTTACGATATTCTTTTTGTCCGCCAGAGAATTAAAAACTCATTGATTGTAATGTATGTTCAGTTGATGGGTCAGTGTAATTAATTTTCTTTAATATAGAGAGAACTTAATTGTCCTATCATTCCCAACTAAGTAAAGCCATACTGAAATTGAATGTTAACCCTGGATGACTCCGGGAGCTCGTTTTGAGTAAAGTCGTGTTATTTGTCGATTATTTATATTTCTATAATTCTTAGAACGTTGTCAAGACATTGAAAGAGGGTAAAGAGTGAAGAAACATTAATTTATGTTGTTGTAATTTTGTTTCGACTACATGCTTTCCTGTTGGAAGTTTGAGCTTCTAAGTATACGCAACGTTGATGATGTTTTTAGATCAAAAGATCCAATATATTTCAGCCAAAAAATTTCTTGTAGGCCTTATTTCTGGAGAACTGCATATAGTATAGCCAAACCCAAACTATCACTTAACTCAGTATGATGTGCTTATTCCGTAAAAAATACGAAAACTTGATTTAGGGGTTCTTCAAAAATTTTTTAGTCTCTGATCCAAAAATGCATCAAAAGATCCAAAATATTTCAATAAAAAATTTTCTTGTACGCCTTATATCTGGAGAACTACTTATAGTGTAGAACGAGGGATCTCTTACACCAAAATGAGCACTGAATCATTGGTATTGTTAAGCGGTGAAAATCGGTATTGTTAAGCGAATTCTTGTCTAATGTGTCCCTATCCAAATTGGTAATCCATGTTGGGTTATTATAGTATATCATACTAATATGTTCACGTGGCAGAAAGCGTTACGAAAATAAGCACATGCTGCTCTCTTGCAACTGCTAGGTAAACAGCTTGTGAAATAATGTATAAGATAGTGTAGGAAGAGTTCGGCGGTGACTATGGAGGTGATAACATCTCCTAGTATGATCCTATGAAGAGGAAGGAGGTTAAGTGAAAATTTCATACTATACATTTTATATACATCTTTTCATTTATTAACACATGCAGACGTCAAAAAATACCTTACTTAATTCATATCACTAATTTTTCACGTTTTCCCTATTTTCTACCCCTACCCCGATCTAGGTAACTGGCCCTCTACTACCGCCGAAACTACTTCCCTGATTTTAACATTTATACATTTCTAAACATGACAATTTTGAATTTTCTAGATTTTGACACTATCTATCTTGACATAACTACATTATCTTTCTACTTGTTGTCAATTATTTTATTTTATAATTCAAGCAAGATGACTAGATGGTCAGCCATTTGCAATATTTTTGCTATTTATCAAATAAATAATGCAATTTCTTACATTTCAAAATTCAATTTTAATACACTTTTAGCACACTTGGACGGTATGTCTGGTGCATCCAATTAACACCGATAATAGTGAAGTACATAAGATATGAAAAGAATTTAATAAATGTTAGTGAGAAGAAATACGTTTAAGATAAAACAGAAGGTAATTGTTATTCAAGACAGAAATTGTGTGGAAACCACGAAAGAAAGATTAATATAAAGTTAATCTAGAAAGTTGTGTTGCCGCCGCCGCCATCCTCCTCCTCCTCATCATCATCCTCGTCCTCCTCGTCCTCCTCCTCCTCATCATCATCCTCGTCCTCCTCGTCCTCCTCATCATCGTCCTCCTCATCCTCATCCTCCTCACCATCATCATCACCATCATCGTCCTCCTCGTCCTCCTCCTCCTCCTCCTCATCATCATCCTATTGACATGTCACTTGCTGCAACTGAAAAGCTTCCATGCTCCACGGTCTTCCGCTAATCTCTTCGTCTTCACGTATGATTTTCTGTTTTAGTACTGTCAATTAATTGTAGTCTCCTTCGTCCCCTCCCTCTCTTTCCTGCCACCATACACTCTAGCACGTCCCTCATGATACACTTTCTTCTTAGCCTTAAAGTTGACAGGACCTGGTTTAATATGGTCGACTTCTTCACTATCGCTTCAAAGAGAAAGAAAAAGGAACGCTACATAAACATATACTTAAAAGTTGAGGCTTCTAACAGGAACGCGGATACTTCATCACAAATAGATAACAAAATATCTTGGTGTTTATCCATCTTTTATATGTTAGACTTGTTGACTTGACAGCGTTCTCACTAGTATAACGAACAAGTAATATAGCAATTTTATTTAAAAGAAGTCGGAGTTTTCGAAGGTTAGTTACTGATTTTGAGCTTAAAACCATTGACATGAATATTCAAATTAATTTATTCGTTTCGAAGGTACGGATAAAGATGTAAGAATTGCACCTCTACACCAGAAATAAACTTCTCCCTTCTTATTCTTTAATTATTTCGTGATTGGCATTTCAGAAATCAAGGTTCTCGTTTCTGTAGAACGTTAGTAGAGCATGATTAAGAAATAGACGTCTTTGCATGAAGATCACGTGCATGAGAATATTTTATTACTTTGAACAGTTTTCTTCACCTACTTTTCCTCTTATGTTCTTTTGTTTCTTTGTTTATTTATTGTTTGTTTGTTTTTACACTTATTACGTTTTTAATTTTATGTATAGTTGTGATTTTGTAAGATTATTTTTGATTGTCTTTATTCTTGGCTTTGTATTGCAAACTAAATTGAACTTTAAAAAAAATCACTGTTATTAAGAACCTGTTAGTTTCACTGCTTGTAAGAAAACATTTACTAACCAAATGTTACATTTAAAAAAAGAAAAAGGTTTTACTGTTGTGAGTACTTATTTATTCTTCTAGTCTTCTTTCCTGACATTCATTTGTTATCTGTAGTTGTTCTTCTATATACAATGTATTGTGGAAATAGTTACCTACTATTTTATATATATAAACAAATAACTGCATGTATTATTTCATGAAAAAGTTTATTGAATTGAAGAGGAAGCTCATTTGTCGTCGAGATATCTTTAAAAATGAAATCTTTAAGTTTTACGTCCCACGATTATGCCAGCTAGGCTGAAGGAGACGGTAATATGAGAAATGAATGAAATTGTGGAATGAAGAAAGTGGGAGGAAAAGGGAGAATTCAAAGAAACCCCACACACATGGTGTTTGTCCACTACAAAGTTCACTTGGCGAGAGCTGGAATCGAACCAGGGACTCGAAGCACCTGAAGTGTGCGCTCTACCACTGAGCCATCACTTTTTCGCCTTACTTTAGGTGATAAAAGTTATAACTTTTGCCGATGTGACTTTCCCCACTAGGCGACACTGTTCAACCGGCAGAACGGCCAGAAGAGAGAAAGTTTTCATTCCTTTAGCATTGGAACTACTAACTAGTCGCATTATTTTCTTTCTAAAATATTTTCTAATTTATTTAACAACAAAGAAGTTGTGCCTTGTATACACAATTTTTACTGACATATAATATCATCAGATATTTTATGTATTCAGTAGTATTAATAAATCCTTCGAGATGTTTATACACGATTTCTTTCTTTATTACGAAGTTGTATATTTCTTACTCCTTGTTCACAAGTTTAGGATAAGAAAATAGTAATAAGTATCTTGAGAGGTAAGTACATAGAAACATTAACTATCATACACGAGGCGCTTGCGGAAAGTAACCTCCGATTGGTCACTGTGCGTGAAGAAGTGGGGCCAGCGCTACCATCTTTGCATAGACTAACGCGGTAGATCAGTCTGGATGCAGCCGTAGTAGAATGAAGGTTGTCTGATCACTAGTTCCACTTTTGTAGCATCTCAAAATGTGTGGTGCAATAGAAAACCCGTCCAAGTGCGAGGTGCGAACTGTTATACGTTTTCTTACGGCAAAACAATATTCGGCAGCAGCTATTCATCGGGAACTTGGTCCGATGTTCCGAGTTTGATGAGTGAAGGAATTGTTCTTGAATGGGTTCGTTCATTTAAAAGTGGACGAACAAACATTCATGACGAAGAGAGGAGTGGTAGGCCATCAGTGGTCATTGATGAACTCGTTCACAAAATTGATGGAAAACTTCCTGAAAATCGACGTTTCACAATCTCGGAGCTTTCCGATAAATTTCCACAAATTTCAAGGACTGTGTTATATGACGTAGTGATAGAGGTTAGGTTCCGGTCACAGGCTGGCTCAAGGCACAGGCGGGAGATTTTTATGCCGTGTATGGATCACATGTGATGAGTGAAGGAGTTATACGTGAATGGGTTCGTTCATTTAAAAGTGGACGAACAAACATTCATGACGAAGAGAGGAGTGGTAGGCCATCAGTGGTCATTGATGAACTCGTTCACAAAATTGATGGAAAACTTCCTGAAAATCGACGTTTCACAATCTCGGAGCTTTCCGATAAATTTCCACAAATTTCCAGGACTGTGTTATATGACGTAGTGATAGAGATTAGGTTCCGGTCACAGGCTGGCTCAAGGCACAGGCGGGAGATTTTTATGCCGTGTATGCATCACATGTGATCAGTGAAGGAGTTATACGTGAATGGGTTCGTTCATTTAAAAGTGGACGAACAAACATTCATGACGAAGAGAGGAGTGGTAGGCCATCAGTGGTCATTGATGAACTCGTTCACAAAATTGATGGAAAACTTCCTGAAAATCGACGTTTCACAATCTCGGAGCTTTCCGATAAATTTCCACAAATTTCAAGGACTGTGTTATATGACGTAGTGATAGAGGTTAGGTTCCGGTCACAGGCTGGCTCAAGGCACAGGCGGGAGATTTTTATGCCGTGTATGGATCACATGTGATGAGTGAAGGAGTTGTACATGAATGGGTTCGTTCATTTAAAAGTGGACGAACAAACATTCATGACGAAGAGAGGAATGACAGGCCATCAGTGGTCATTGATGAACTCGTTCAGAAAATTGATGGAAAAGTTCGTGAAAATCGACGTTTCACAATCTCGGAGCTTTCCGATAAATTTCCGCAAATTTCAAGGACTGTGTTATATGACGTAGTGATAGAGGTTAGGTTCCGGTCACAGGCTGGCTCAAGGCACAGGCGGGAGATTTTTATGCCGTGTATGGACCAAGTGTGATCAGTGAAGGAGTTGTACATGAATGGGTTCGTTCATTTAAAAGTGGACGAACAAACATTCATGACGAAGAGAGGAATGACAGGCCATCAGTGGTCATTGATGAACTCGTTCAGAAAATTGATGGAAAAGTTCGTGAAAATCGACGTTTCACAATCTCGGAGCTTTCCGATAAATTTCCGCAAATTTCAAGGACTGTGTTATATGACGTAGTGATAGAGCTTAGGTTCCGGTCACAGGCTGGCTCAAGGCACAGGCGGGAGATTTTTATGCCGTGTATGGACCAAGTGTGATCAGTGAAGGAGTTGTACATGAATGGGTTCGTTCATTTAAAAGTGGACGAACAAACATTCATGACGAAGAGAGGAATGACAGGCCATCAGTGGTCATTGATGAACTCGTTCAGAAAATTCTTACGTGAAAACAATATTCGGCAGCAGCTATTCATTTGGAACTTTGTGTCGTGTATGGATCACGTGTGATAAGTGAAGGAGTTGTACATGAATGGGTTCGTTCATTTAAAAGTGGAAGAACAAACATTCATGACGAAGAGAGGAATGACAGGCCATCAGTGGTCACTGATGAACTCGTTCAGAAAATTCTTACGTGAAAACAATATTCGGCAGCAGCTATTCATTTGGAACTTTGTGTCGTGTATGGATCACGTGTGATCAGTGAAGGAGTTGTACATGAATGGGTTCGTTCATTTAAAAGTGGACGAACATACATTCATGATGAAGAGAGGAATGACAAGCCATCAGTGGTCATTGATGAACTCGTTCAGAAAGTTGATGGAAAAGTTCGTGAAAATCGACGTTTCACAATCTCGGAGCTTTCCGATAAATTTCCGCAAATTTCAAGGACTGTGTTATATGACGTAGTGATAGAGGTTAGGTTCCGGTCACAGGCTGGCTCAAGGCACAGGCGGGAGATTTTTATGCCGTGTATGGACCAAGTGTGATCAGTGAAGGAGTTGTACATGAATGGGTTCGTTCATTTAAAAGTGGACGAACAAACATTCATGACGAAGAGAGGAATGACAGGCCATCAGTGGTCATTGATGAACTCGTTCAGAAAATTCTTACGTGAAAACAATATTCGGCAGCAGCTATTCATTTGGAACTTTGTGTCGTGTATGGATCACGTGTGATCAGTGAAGGAGTTGTACATGAATGGGTTCGTTCATTTAAAAGTGGACGAACAAACATTCATGACGAAGAGAGGAATGACAGGCCATCAGTGGTCATTGATGAACTCGTTCAGAAAATTCTTACGTGAAAACAATATTCGGCAGCAGCTATTCATGTGGAACTTTGTGTCGTGTATGGATCACGTGTGATCAGTGAAGGAGTTGTACATGAATGGGTTCGTTCATTTAAAAGTGGACGAACAAACATTCATGATGAAGAGAGGAATGACAGGCCATCAGTGGTCATTGATGAACTCGTTCAGAAAATTGATGGAAAAGTTCGTGAAAATCGACGTTTCACAATCTCGGAGCTTTCCGATAAATTTCCGCAAATTTCAAGGACTGTGTTATATGACGTAGTGATAGAGGTTAGGTTCCGGTCACAGGCTGGCTCAAGGCACAGGCGGGAGATTTTTATGCCGTGTATGGACCAAGTGTGATCAGTGAAGGAGTTGTACATGAATGGGTTCGTTCATTTAAAAGTGGACGAACAAACATTCATGACGAAGAGAGGAATGACAGGCCATCAGTGGTCATTGATGAACTCTTTCAGAAAATTGATGGAAAAGTTCGTGAAAATCAACGTTTCACAATCTCGGAGCTTTCCGATGAATTTCCGCAAATTTCCAGGACTATGTTATATGACAGCCGATCACAGGCTCACTCAAGGCACAGGTGAGAGATTTTTATGCTGATGGAATTTCTAAGCTAGTGCAGAGATATTGTAAGTGCTTGAATATTTATGAAAAGTATGTTGAAAAATAGGGCAAAGAAGTAGTTTTCAGATCTTTGTAAGCTTCTTATGTAGTTTTGTGTTTCTTTTTTAATCAATCGGAAGTTACTTTCCGAACAGCCCTCGTATATAAATATATAGTTTTGAGAAATTAATTTGAGTTCATTATTTTATTTCGGTGCGATGCTTATGAGTGCTTACTGTTCTCTCCCTCGCGTTACCATATCATTTGGAAATATTGAAAAAAAAAAAAAAAAAAAAAAAAAAAAAAAAAAAAAAAAAAAAAAGGAAACTGGCATAATTCGAGAATCCAGCTAGGTATAGTCATTGTTATGTTATTATTCATGTCAGCGAGGAAAAAGTTCCTAGTTTTTGAAAAATAACCAGATTTTTATTTGTTTGACCTTATTCTAATTTTAATTTTTACATCACTTTTTAACAATTAGGAGGAACCAGGATTAGAGGCTTAAATTAAAACCATGTTTTCGAAAAACATTAAACCATTTCCCAAAGTTTCGAAATCTTACCAAACGAATACTCAACTATGATATTTAAAAACACTTTAAAAAAAATATACTACTTGAAGACGAAAACGGGACCTTTGTTTTAAAAGTACATTTTGCGTACTGTTTCCATTTTTCTGAGGACACTGAATAAAAATGAAGTGATAACCTCGTTAAAAACAGGACTATGCTGTTCATGTAGAAGAAGCATATGATTCCAGTTCAGCAGCGAATTAAAGTCATCGATAAAAATGTGGTCGTACATCGAAACAGTTTGATAGAATGTTTAATTCTCCGGATTGAAGGTAAGATCAACCTTATTTAAGTACTTCTATCTGTTTTCTCGAACTTAGTTTAAACACGTTCGACTAGGTACAGATAATCACCAACATAAGATGAACAAAGCGGAGAAAATTAAATTTACAAATCATGCTAATGAGTTGGTTTTATGTTCCTGGTTATGTACTATGTAAATCCTAGCTTAAATTAGTTGATAGTAACTGTCGATTGACGTTCCAGATGCAAATCGATCTGCCGTTAGAAATGAACCAAAAGTGTGATCGAAGGGACAGCTCATCGCCGGAGAGTGAGGGGTCGTCGAGGGACCACGAAGTGTTGAAAGCAAAGCGGGGCCATGTGTTAGCAGAGCTACTAGAAACAGAGAAGATATACGTGTCCGAACTATGTAGCATTTTAAAGGTAACAATATTACAATATCAGCGTAAATCAAGTGTAACATTTCAATTTTTTTTCTCTTTTATGTACGCATTTAAAGATTTTTAGAAAGTGAATAAATCAAAGATGATGATGATGATAGTGCTTTAATTTAATAACATATTTAAAGTGCTAATAACAGCGTTAGCAAAGTATAGTACTGTACAAGGTAATTGAATATTTTGTGCATAAAAATACAATTAAAGGCTTAGAATTTAATGTTAGTACCATATAAGAGTAGAATTTTAATATTTCAAAGTTTAAAATTGAGTCATATAAAATAAAATATAACAAACAAAAACACTAAAATCATAATGATTAGATTGTCTAACAATAAAATATAAATATAACAATTTATAAAATGAAATTCATGTATAAACTGTTGTTATAACAGGATATAACATTATAAAAATATTAAAAACCTAACACAACCCTAATTTCTAAGAGTCCTGTCTTCTGTTATTAAACATAGTAAGTAAGGTGCTTAATACAGAGTTCTTTGTACTGTTCCTACACAATAAATTTGTTTTCCTTACTTTGTGAGTTGGAACTCTGTATGAGATATTATTTACAAGGTAATGACTGTATATTTTATTTTCTAGAATGGATTCTAAAAATCTTAACTGTTGTTCTCTTCTTTGTGTTAAAAAGTCGAGATTTAAAACTTCTAATAATCTCTCGTAGTGACAATAGTATTGGTACAAATGTAAATGGAAATTACATATTTTATAATCTTATTTTTTCTTTCTTTTTTAGACGCTTTCTATTTTATCTTTATTCTGCTAATGTTTGACCAAATCGCATTTGCGAATTCAAGTTTAGGTCTGATAAAAGTTTTATATAGTCTTATATACAGTACATGCTGTGGTTCTCGAAATTAGACAAGTTTCTACGTAAATTACCTGTTGCGATTATAATTACATGGGCGCATGGGGGGGGGGGATATTCAAAATTAACAAATAATTGGCTACTTACCAATGAATCCTCCCAGGATTCATTGGTAAGTAGCCAATTTCTTGTTAATACCTGTTGCGATGCTTGCGTATTTGATAACGTCATTCAGATGGAAGTTGGATGTGAGTTGATGATCAAAAGTTAATCCAAGTTCTCTGACAGATTCGATCTTTTCTATATTAATAATAATAATAATAATAATAATAATAATAATATCAATTATTATTCAGTAATTTCTAGTGGGAGTGCTAATGTTTAAATGCAAGTAACTCATTGTCATTAAATTTAGGACGTGAGTTGTTATATAAAATAAATGAAAAACATCTCCAATAAACATAGGTCCCAAAACGCCTCCTTTCACAGTTATAAACTACCTAAAATACGAAACTTAATGTTTTGAATTCCCTGACTAGAAAATTATTGGAACTTTCGGAAGCAACTCAAGAAATTGTATGGGAACTAGTATGCGCCGTACCTTTATCAATATTTCACAATCCTCTGGTACGCGCACAACGAATACTCAATTAGTACTTAAAAGTGAATCTCCGCATTCCAACTTAATGTTATACAGTTCGTTACGCCGATACCGGGGGATTGTGAAACATGGATGTTTAGATAGAGCGCATACTAATTTCTGTGTTAATTCCTCGAAATGCTTGCAAGAGGTCCCATAATTTTAAAGGCAAGACGTTTTAAAATGAAATGTTTCGCATTTTCGCCTTTTTGTAACTCTGGAAGGATGTATTTCCCAGCCCATGTTTATTAGAACTCTTCCTTCATTTTATATAAGAAATCACCTCTTAAATTAACCCTCGGACTACCAATGGGGAGGACTTTGTACCCACCACAGTATATTTTTTTGTAATCACTCTTCTAATGTTTTTTTTTAATTGTAAAAAAATGTTATTGCTCATTATATTTAGCTAAAGCGTATACTTACGGTGGTGCAAATTTAACGTTAGTGCATCTCATAAAATTTGCTATTTTAAGTTGGTGGGCACAAAGTACCTCCTCGTTGGTAAGAGATATAACTGTCATTTAGTAGTGTCATTCCTAGATGGCAGTATAGTAAATAGCTGTTAGATCTATCCGTGTACTGTTCACTTCAGTCACTGTAAATTTTTGTGCGAGTTTCTAATGTGTTTCTTTTGCGAGAAACATTTAATCTTAACAGATGGATACAAAATGACCCCCCTTGGTAATCCGCATTACAAAAAATACCTAGGTAGTGCGAGGGTTAAACCCTGTATCTATTAACTTACACTTTGATATTTATCGTATGACAGTTGTAATTGCTACAAATGAGATGAAATACGATAAATATATTTCTCATTGCTTGCCAAAGTAGCATCCAACAACATACAATAGTCAACAACTACTCTTGTGAAAGTATGGTCAACTGCTACTCTTTACATTACAGTATACTCACAAGGCAACTATGTAGCCAACCACATTAGTAATGTACTGTTATTGAAGCATTTAGAGATGCAGTTTATAATTTATTGGATATTGTACTTTTTTTTTTCATAGCTTCTTAATACCCTACCTGAAACAGACCTATTACTATTGTTGAGGTATCTTGTTCTTCGTCTTGTTCTCAATCTGGAAAATTGAAATGTTTTGAACTACATATATGCTGGACAATTTACTGTTTTCAAAGATTTTTTGCTTGTGTTTGGTTTTTTTAATACGACTTTTTTAAGTAAGTGAACTAGTGATATTACATACTTATTTAATAACTCTCCTTCACAAATGAATTAATTCATCACTAAGAATTTAGTTGAAATTTTTATTTTGTTAATAATTACGAAACAAAGATTAGAATTTTAAAATAATTGATTTATTTTCAGGGTTATAAAGATGAAATGCTTTGTCCAGAGATGCAGGCGTTGATACCACCTGGTTTGTTCGGGAAATCGGATATATTGTTTGGGAATCTCGAAGAACTGTTCAAATTTCACAGTGAAGTCTTCCTCCGTGATTTAGAAAATTGCATCACAACCACAGAACTTGTTGGGCTGTGTTTTGTACAAAGAGTAAGTATTCATCCATTCGTTATTTTTCCTAATGTCTGTGTAGTCAGATAGTAGTACATGTCATATATACATTTAGATAGGAAATATCAAATAAACTTTGTGTAGGAAATATCAAATAAACTTTGCATAGGAAATGTCAAATAAACTTTACATAGGAAATACCATATAAAATAGAAAATGTCATATGAACTTTAGATACGAAATGTCATAAACTTTAGATTTAAAGTGTCATATAAGCTTTACGTAGGAAATGTCATATAAACTTTAAATAGGAAATGTCATAAACTTTACATAGAAAATGTCATACAAACTTTACATAGGGAAGTCATTGTCGGGGCCCGTGGTAGGAAGCGATCAAAACTTTTGCGGCCACTTATGAGGGAGTCCCACCACAGGACACGAACATAAAAAAGATTATTGGCGACGCTATCTCTACCGTAGGTTGCCTGAATCAAACTGAAAGAGTAATTAATAAATAACCATGGGAAGGTCTCTAGAATATAATTTACTTGAAGAGTCGCCTGACGTTTAAAATGGAATGGATGTGAGCAGTCTCTTGGCTCAACAGTTAAATCTTAGGGTAAAGAGGAGGTCCATCCTGTTCGAACAACGGCCGACCAACTAGGCTGTCGGCGGAATGGTCTGATCAAGAAAGGGAACAGGATACTTTGAGTGCCTACGTATGACAATGACAAAACCAACTAATCACAAAGGTCATAGCACGAGTTTAACGAGATTATAATGGACGACAAATCAACATTTAGGCACTTGTTACACAACAAGGAATTAAGTCAAAGCTAATAAAATGTAATACAAGATTATTAACACAATTAATGGACCTCAAATATGTCCAAATATTCACAAGACAGGGTCAGGCTTGGCTATACTTAATCAATCAAAAGAAATATTCGCTTCATTAGAGACTTAGATAATTTAGCCTAGTAACAATTTAATCAATAAAACAATAAAATGGAAGAGATAGTTATCGCTAACAACCTTAGTTGTAGAATCAGTTTATAAAAACACAAACATTGAAATCAGATATTGGATGCACAGAAGTAGACGCGATACTGAGTCGATGCGAGGAATTAAGACGGACAATTAGGATCACAAAAACAATTTAATTCACTCACCTCGCAATTAAACACCTACGGAGATTGAGGAGTTCCAAGTGGCCTCTTGAGGTATCATCTAGTCGGGTAGAAGTCCAGTTGAACGTGGCTTGGCCAAGGAAGTGTTCACTGCGACCAAGAATTCCCAGGATGCGTCTGGATTGGTTCGAGCGGTAAAACCAACAAGATGCTATCACTGCCTACGAAGAGAGAAGTCCTTTCTCCAATCGGAATTCTTACGGGAGAATGCCGAGATGGAACTGGAGTCGCAGGGCACACAGGATGGTAATGATTCACTCAACCTCTCGAATAACAAGATGGTGAAGTACGCAGTCCTTGGCAGGCGTGACTGAAGTAAAGATTCACGTAGACTCAAAATAACAAGAGAGATATTCGTAGTAATCGACTTCGACGAACGGCTTCTTCGGAGGTACTTTATGAGAGAATATTAGAGTAGGTGAGAACTTTAGACAGGCGTTATCAATGACTGGAACGCCAAATTAGAAATAGTATGAGTTTTATTGAATGTTGCTTGTGTATAGCGCAGAGGAGTTAATAAGTAATAAGTTGTTTTATACAATAGAGGTAAGGTTAGATGACGCCTAAGTCCAGTGACGTATGCGTGAAATTGGCAGGGTCAGAATGTGACCAATGTTAAAAAGAGAAATAAGGGCAGTTGAATGAAGAGATAGAAATGTGACTGCCTGTATGTTGTATTAGCAAACTTGCTAAAATCGGAGTTTTCAGCACAGTATCAGAGTTTTTACTGTATGGCACACACACGAAATGAAGATCGAGATAGTCTTTGATGGGAGAACGGAGATGACGGAGTTCTCCACAAACACAGTGTAATAACACTAGTTCGTAATAATAAATAATAAACGTCGAGCTGCGACCAACGCTGGAGAACATATGACAAAGTTCTTAGTATAAGAGCGAGTACGAAAAGTAGTTGCTGACTCTAGTCGCGCTTAACTTCGAGCCCCCATACAATAAGTATGTGTTGGAGCGAAGAGTAGCTGAGTCGGCAGGCTTGCGTTAAGTCGATGGAGAGGTACCCCAAAGGGACGTCGAACTGCAAGACGTCGTCACGACGACGACACAGAAATTTCCCCCGAACGGGAGACAAGTGTCTCCATGTCTGGTTAGACGCAGCAGAATTCTCCCCAGAAAACATGCTTGTAGCGCTATTTTGTATTCAGGGAGTTTTTTCACACGTTACGTACGTGGAAGTATAGTAGAGTGGTATCTTTCCAAAAGGGCGGACACTCGTGTGCAATGAAATTAGTCTTTGCGTTTAGATTGGATACTGATTTCTAAACGACTATTTAGGGTGTTTACTAGAATATTCACACATGCGCGTTATTGTAAACAGTATAAGGCTTTAGCGTCATCTAGTACATAATATCCAAATTAAAAGTTAAAGGTTAATTTGATAACACAGAGAAACTCAGGCGTTATCGGGATTTTATAGATTTCATAATAGTTTCACAGTGATACCAGAAATACAAGTGTTCACTAGTCGCGTATTTTATACAGTGTGAAAATATACATTTTTAGCATTTTTGAGATGTCAAGTTGGCACCTAAAAGTTGGTTATATGTCTAGAACGTTTTTGAGAACATCTGGGCATAAACAGAGAACAATGAAAGTATTCAGAAATAACATCAGACTTTCAGATAAGACACAAGGGTTGGATATTCCTTGCACATGCAGCTACTCAAAAGTTATAGGTTACCAATTCAGATGTTTCGACAACATGCAGAGAGAGAGAGAGAGAGAGAGAGAGAGAGAGAGAGAGAGAGAGAGAGAGAGAGAGAGAGAGAGAGAGAGAGAGAGAGAGAGAGAGAGAGAGAGAGAGAGAGAGAGAGAGAGAGAGAGAGAGAGAGAGAGAGAGAGAGAGAGAGAGAGAGAGAGAGAGAGAGAGAGAGAGAGAGAGAGAGAGAGAGAGAGAGAGAGAGAGAGAGAGAGAGAGAGAGAGAGAGAGAGAGAGAGAGAGAGAGAGAGAGAGAGAGAGAGAGAGAGAGAGAGAGAGAGAGAGAGAGAGAGAGAGAGAGAGAGAGAGAACATTCTTTTCCTCTTACGAGACAAACAGCTAACTTTAGATATTCGTCTGGCTGAGTTACTCCACAGAAAGAATAAAAATATAAAGAAAGAAATTAAACACTGAATAAAACCTGCGTTAATTAGATGACAATAAAGTAATTGAACGGTTTTTAAATATTAATTATGAATTTATAGCAATGAGAAAAGCAAAAAGTAGCCTCGCTAAAGGGCGTTACGCTTCGATACGCTACATCATATAAACTTTACATAGGAAAGTCATATAACTTTACATAGGAAATATCATATAAACTTTACATAGGAAATATCATATAAACTTTACATAGGAAATATCATATAAACTTTACATAGGAAATATCATAAACTTTACATAGGAAATTCATATAAACTTTACATAGGAAATTCATATAAACTTTACATAGGAAATATCATATAAACTTTACATAGGAAAGTCATATAAACTTTACATAGGAAATATCATATAAACTTTACATAGGAAATATCATATAAACTTTACATAGGAAATTCATATAAACTTTACATAGGAAATATCATATAAACTTTACATAGGAAATATATAAACTTTACATAGGAAATATCATATAAACTTTACATAGAAAATCATAAACTTTACATAGGAAATGATATATAATCTTTACGTAGGAAATATCATATAAACTTTAGATAGGAAATGTCATAAACTTTACATAGAAAATGTCATATGAACTTTACGTGGGAAATGTCATATAAACTTTACTTAGGAAAGTTTAGTCGGGATGTCTTATAAAGTTTAGTCGGGATGTCACATAATCTTTAGATAGGAAGTATCATAAACTTTTGACAGGATATGTCATATAAACTTTATATATTTGGTTGCCGTTAATGGTGCATTTATTGTACCTAATATCACTTAAATGTTCGTTAACAACGCAATACCTTTTGTTTCTCAGCAATGTCGACTCTTAAGGGATGTTGCATCGGTAAAATTAAAATTTTATCACTAAAAACTAAGGGAAGAAAGGTTGTCTAATGTACTAATGCCGTATACAGCAATTAGAACATTAGGAAAGTTTTGTTCTCGTAGCGTGTACCGATAAAATTCTAATTTTTATATGTACTAAATAACAACTGAAAAACTAATTACTTTTAGAATTTTGCTATCGGGAACTTATGAATACCTCAAATCATTCACCTATAATGTTCTTCATTAATCTTTCCTTCAATATTTCGAGTGAGATCCTCAATCATTCTTCTTCAGGGCTATATAATGGGTTAAGTCGTTTCTACAACATGACCTTCACATTGTTCTTTTGAGTGTCAACAGTGGTAATTAGGAATTTTAAGTAGATTTGATCGATACCTATAGGCGGCTACCTTTTTGCAGTAATTTAGATTGCTCTTATTATGTTCTTATATAACACAGTTATATATAGCCTAAAGTTAGTGCAATAATATAGAAAAGTACACAGTTACATTAAGAACAACCTATAAGTATTGAGAAAGTTAAAATTTACACAATATTCATAATACTACTGTTGAGAAACAAACAAACAAACAAACACAAACACACACACACACACACATATATATATATATATATATATATATATATAAAAGATTTTGTTGTAAACTCAACTTAAGCCATTGCATGCCCCTGAAGAAGAGAGACCGAGGATCCCACTCGAAATATCAGAGAAAAGATAGATGAGGGACGTAACATATGAGTAATTTGAGATATAACCAGCGGCGGCCCGTGGGGGAAGGCTGCAGGACTGCAGCCCCCCCACGTAATTCCATATTTCCGATTCGAGACTTAATAATCAATCTTTGTATTTATGCCCTTTTTACGCGCGTTTTGTTGTTCAATTTTTCACCTCCTTGAAGCAAATTTGTTGTTCCACTTCACCCCTGGGACTGTCAGTACAATCTCGCCTGGCCTTTCTTACGATGCTGTGATTCTACTTCCTCCTCTTTTCAGCATGTCTATACTGGTAACGTGTGGACTGCAATACATGCAGTCCTTTCGGATGCTTGAGAGTTTGCGCAAGCGCGCTCTTCTCGTTTTGTGTTCGTCTGCTTTGATCAGCGACGAGTACGTATATTCAGGCTTGCCAACTCCATGGAAAATATCCCCTGGCATATCCTATTTAGTTTCTGATTTTAGCTTCGAGTGGCATAATCCCCCTTTCTTTCATTAGCAACGCTGAGTATACTTATGTTGTTTAAGGTTTCTTTGTTTGTCTGCTGGCGGGGTGTTTCTAGTAGGCAACTGATTTATGCTGTGCAATATTCGATTATATTTAATTCTTTCAAAATGCGATTATATTTAATTCTTTCAATATTTGCGTGGTGTTACTTGTGGTTTTTATCTTTGTATCAGTGTTTCCAAAAGACACGTGAAAAAATTTATGAAATATCAAACTATACAATTAGAATTTTTTGCAGTTCTTTTAGAGTGGTCTGTTTCGTTCTTATAAGTGACCTTATTTGTGCACTTGTAGTGAGTAGGGCAATAAATGGAGTCGAGGCCAAAGTGAGAGAGGTGTATCCTAATGCTTATTTTGTGCACTGTTTTGCTCATAAATTATATTTTGTAAAGGAAAGAGCCACCAGACAAAACAGTAAAGCCAGAATATTATTTTCTAATCTTTCTGCTATCCTGGTTTTTCTCTCGCTCTCATAGCAGAACAGCAGTTTTAGATTCCTGTTTTGCAAAGCGGATACCCAGTAATGGACCAACCAGATGAAATTTTAAATCTAGGACTGTTAATGTGGTGCGTGAAAAGCAGGAAGAACTAAATGAATGCTTCCAAATTTTGTCACAATCCGAGACCTCAAGCACTACAACAATAAATGAAGCGTCTGCCTTGTAGTGGGAGAGATATACCCTAATGCTTACTGAATTGAAGAATTTTGTTTCTGCCTATTTTTTAACTTAGTTACGTAACATCTAGATATTCTACATAACCAACTACATAGTTATCATATAGATGCAGGAAAAGTTCAGTCATACTTATCTGTCTTCAGTCATATTACTGAAATTAATAAAATCAGGAAATCAATAGGACTAGTTGATATGGAAACGTAAAATCAAAACCAAAAGAGAATTGTTTCAAATACACAGTCAAGAGCAAACGCAGCCAAAGAAGTCTGACGTTATTTTAAAGCAAGTAAACCTACGCTTCCATTTTACAGACCACTTATGTATATTCACTTCTGCAGAAATCTAATTTTAATCAGTTTAGTGCTTCCTTTCCAGAAAAAATCTTCAATAAATGTACAGAGCTCTTTCCTGTTTTTGATAAAGATGAACTTCATACTGAACTTAGTGTAGTTTATGCAAGAGAAGAGATCAGAAAACTTGGTGGTGCTGTGAATTTCCTCCAGATATTATAAACAGTAGTCTTGCTTTCACTTTTTCTCAAACTTTTGAAAATATTCATAACACTTCCCCTAACTACAAGTGCACCTGAACGATGCTCTTCTACCCTTAAAAGAGTGAAAACTTTTCTAAGAAATACAAGGGGAGAATGCTTAACGGTATTTGCCATGTTATCAATAGAAATGGAAATGGTTGAAAAAATCCCTAACTTCAATGATAGAGTTATCGAAAAGTTTACTACAAGGAAGGACCATCGTATGGAATTAATTTCTAAATAAGGTGTTTTATTTTATGCAGCCCTCCTAAGTATAAATACCACGAGCCGCCAGTGGGTATAACAATATGTTCCATATGATTATAACTTGTACATTGCTTAGCGGACATCAGAAAGATACTTCTTTTTCTAAGTAGAAATGTAGTTTTGATATAATGTATATAAATTATTCTTCTGTGTTGTATCATATGAATGTACGTCATCAGTATGAACTTGTTATTAAAGGAAGGAAAGTCAAGTATATATTAAATCTGAAGCACTAGTCTTAACATGCTCCCGATATTTCTGAATATTAAATTCTCGAGTTATTATTTATTATTCATTTTTTATTATTATTTATTATTATTTGTTATTTATTATTGTCATTGCCTTTATAATATAACTATGGGCATGCAAGCACTGCAAGTACATAAATCGTATATATTATCAGCAAGATTACTCGTAATATGTTTGAGCGCGGATATTTCCTTTTTTTAAATTATAATGCACACTTTGAACATAATATAAACATGGAAAATATTCATAAAAATATATTAATTCAACAACTACCGCTCTGTTCCACGATGCTCATATAGTTGTTTTATATTTTCCTGCAATCAACTCAGGCACTGATTGGCTTTTCAATGCTCTTGATTTTTATTGTTTAGAACAGGACCGAAACGAAATCTCTGGAACGAAACTATTGAATTCAAGACAAAAATAACGTCATTTTAATCAAATAGTCCTGAATGGTGTTGAACAAGTCTTGTTTAAGCTTTCTTTGACCGTGTACAAACAGCATAAGAGTACTTGTTGATAATAATTCGTTAACTTTGTGTATACACCTAGGTATATAAATATATCACTTGCGCTACATTTCGGGACTTACTGTTGAAAGTGGTTCCCGAACTACTATCCGACCTTGTAACCGAGGCACATGTCCTCCATCCTTATGACAGCACAAAGTATTTACAATGCAGAAGAAAGTGTTATGAATAATGCTATCAGTTCCGTTTCATACACCAAGTAGACCACTGTTTCAGAAACTATAAATATTACCATTAGCGTGTAATATACATTCTTGAAACAAAATAATTCATACATATAAATAAAAACAAAACTTCCAACTCAATTCGAACCTACACCAATACAACATTAGAATAACCTATTATATTCATATACAAAATTTCCGTTTAATAAAAACTCAAAATTCGTTACACCACTTAGGAATAAAACTATATAATAAATTGCCGGATTGCGTCAAACAAATGCGAAAGTTCTAGTTTAAAAGACACCTCAAGTTGCTATATAAACATGTTTGCTATAGTTTAGAGGAATGCCTTCAGTCTGCTCTTTCTCTATAATATAAATATTAAAATTTACTTTAATGTAGAAATATATAAAACAAAGTACGATTATTTTTTGTAAATACACTTTTAGTTTAATATTATTGCTATTTTGATTGTATAATATTTGTACTATTAATTGAAATAATGTATCTCTTGACGAAACCATTAACGCAGAGTTCTTAAAACGAAAAATTAAATAAATAAACTAGCTGAACCTGCGATGTCTACTTAGCGCATCATTCTGTTATGTCCATGAATCTCCTTCCCACTGTGCATGTCTCCTTACTCGCACAAGTAAAGGATAAGAGACTCACAAAGGAAGTGAATTGCTATGTACAGATGTTGGAGTCAGTTTGTAGCAAATTTGTAAAAGTAACACAATATCAAGTGGAAATATTTTTCTTAATAAATCCATATCCGTCCGAATACGCCTCATTGAGTCTCTTGAGGCATTTGAAGAAGCCAGCATGCAATAGATTTTGCCATTCAGATTTAAGCAAAGCGCCTGCAATGTCTGTCAACCCACCATACGTAACTTGTTTACTGGTTGCCTAACACCGTAGATTCGGCCTGCATCAATGTTAATCTTATGGACTCAAAACGGCCCCTAAAATATTGAATAGAACAATAACGATACGGTTTTTGAAAATTTGAGTGAGAACTGGATAATCTACACAAAATTTGGAATCGACCAGTTAAAACGGCACGTTTATAGCACTTGTGGTTTTCGAGATCTCATTGTCGAAAGAATTGGAGACAAACATATAAAGCTAGCAAATTCTAGACTAGTATTTTAATATATAGACTAGCTGAACCTGCGCTCTCTACACAGCGCATCATTCGCATATGAGCATAAATCTCCTTCTCATTCCTCACAACATATGTACATGTCCCTTTACAGACACAAGTGAAAGACGTCTTGATAAAAAAAAAAAAATCGGCAAGGGGTATCATAAAGGACAGTTTTTTTTCGATTATTTTTTCTCAATATCTCGCACCGTTTGTAAGATTTGAGCCTACTTCCGGTTGAAGTTTCTAATTCATGTATGACCAGTGTTTTCTTTCTTCTTGCTGCAGTATGTAGTAAGCAAATACATCACATATACAATTAATTATAATGTCAGTTATATATGGTGTTCATTGGGCAAAACACTCAAAAAATTAAGATTTATCTTAGCAAAAGAGACACTGACCAAAGCTTAAAACCCACTTTATTTTAAATTATAATTTGTAACTGTTTCGGATATCTAGCATATCCTTCTTTAGACACTATCGAAAATAAAAATCAGATTTTTTATTTTCGATAGTGTCTGAAAAAGGATATGCTAGATATCCGAAACAGTTACAAATTATAATTTAAAATAAAGTGGGTTTTAAGCTTTGGTCAGTGGCTCTTTTGTTAAAATAATCAATCCAAAGCCATGAATAGTCTTACTATTTATCTTAGACTCGAGAAATGCTTATCCTTCCTTTTTCATTATTATTTGGCCATGAAACATACGCCTGAGACATATACAACTCAATATACAACAATGTGGTGTTGGAACGTAAAACGCGTAGGATATGATGCTTTAGTTTTTTTTTTTTTTTAATTTCAATGCTTCCAGTGTACCCTAAAAATGTAATAAAGACATAATGCCCATGTCTTTTTTAAATATTCAATTAGAACTGGACAATCTACGCAAAATTTGCAAGCGATCAGTGAAAACGTCATCTTTCTAGAGCCTGTAGTTTCCGAGATCTCATTGTCGAAAGGGTTGGCCACAAACGTATAAATTTCCAGAAACATATAGTTTAAAAGAGCTCCAAAGATGGCAGCACAGTTCATTTGCATTCATTTTGGAGAAGGCTTATTAAAATACAAAGGTTTTGAACACTAATTTTATATCATAAACTTTATGAAAAAGATATAATTAACTAATTTAGAGTATTTAAAGTACAAATACTTAAAATGTTTTTCTCTGTTAAACTTGAAATCACACATAACCGTAAATGAAAGATTTGAAAGCTAAAGTTATAGGTTGGAGCTCAGGCGCTTTTAATTGTTATTGCAGCATTTTAATAGATAGATAAATCTTGGCTACGAGGAGACACTAAAATGTGTAAAAGTCATGATCAGCCTACTAGTGAAGACGTCTACACTACATACTTGACTTTCTTTTCTGCTAAACTGTAATTATTTTTGTGAACAGCCATTCTTGCGGCTAAGCTCCAGCTCCAGCATATATTTAAGAAATAATTTTTGTAGATAGTATTGATTATTATTTTGCGTCTTGAATCCATTTAACAAAGAAGTATGTCTATATTTATGATTTATTTATTTTCCTTTCGTTTTTCAGCGAGATGCCTTCCACCGCCTTTATAGTTACTACTGTCAGAATATTCCTCAATCGGAAGGTCTTCGCCGAGCAGTAGGAGAACACAACCTTTTCTTCAAGGAGTGTCAGATGAAACTGGGACATAAATTACCGTTAGGGGCCTATCTTCTCAAACCAGTACAAAGGATAACCAAGTACCAACTTCTTCTCAAGGTACCTTTATAAATATCAATTGCTAAGGACTTTGGTGTGCTATAACTCGTTTATACTTTTAGCCTTGTTAACATAAGTTAGTTTAACTTGTGTGTATGGTGTGTCTATCCACATGAAATAATATATTATAATATTATATGTGGATGTGCTCATCACCCTGATCTGGGGGTGATCTGGGACGGAGATCTTTATCTCTGAATGAATCCTGAAACAAATTTGACTCTTGTTTGTGTGAAATCTTGTAGTTTACTTGGATTATAGGTGGGTTATATGAGTAAAGTAATATTTATGTGAAAATGTGAATCGAACCAGGCGACCCACAACCTATTTCCTTAATAAGATTCCATGGAATCGAAGCGATTACTGGTACAGAATTGTCTTCCTCTCAAGAAAAAATGAAACTGAACGATAAACATTTATACAATTGGCTCCTGAATTCGGAAACTGCATCAATTAGTTGGCGAATTCTGACAACGAATATAAAGGAATTGAACCCGTGAATGTTATAAATTTGGCGTTCCAAAGAGAGACATAAAAGAACCAAACTGCTTGGACACTTATAAATTTGGTGCATACCGAACAGTGACAATTGGAATTATTGAATCTCGAACTGTTATGAATTTGAGTTGAGAAACAGGAACATTCGAGAATTGTATCGTGCGTGTTATACCTTGCCTGTCCGCCCGAGAGTCAAAAAAATCTCAAAAACTCCTTGATGGATCACCATCAAATTTAGCCAGGATATACAGGTCAAAAGTTGGAATCACGTTCTTTGATAGAGATAACATTCAAACCAAAGTGATAGAAATCAACCGTTTCCGCTTTAAGGTCGATCTCCATAAAGGAAAATTGATAGCGGATAGCGAGGGGCGGTTATTTTGCACTCGATGCGTCTCAATCTTCAGCTTTTATTAAAACCGGAAATGGTAGAAACCTCTACAACTGTTGATTTCAATATTAATCCACATAGAGCAAAAAATATAGGAGATAGCGAGAAGCGTTTCTTTGAAATTGGTTTAGCGTTCTGAGAATAGCTAGCAGCTTCTCTCTTAATCCTCTATTCAAACGAGAAGTGGCAGAAATCAATCACTTCCGGTTTTAGCGTTGATCACAGAGTAAAACTGGTAATAGATAGTAAAAAGTGGTTTTCTTCAGTGAATTACGCGTTCCAAGAATAAATTCCGTCTCCACTCTAAGCTCTCTACTAAAACCAAAAATAATAATAAAATCTATTAGCAGTTCGGGTTTCAATGTTAATTTAGAAAATATCACTCCATAGAAAGCAAACTGCTTGACATGGTGTACATTAGGCACTGCTACTCGTTCATCTCAAATGTTCAGAGCCACCCATTTTATTCGTTTTCAGTTGTCGGGGATGGCATCGATCCAGATTAATAACTGGTTCCATTGTATATTATAATTATTATTATTATTTATTATTAAAATAATATTTTAATACTGCATACCTGATGAGTTACTGCATTTGTGTTTTGTATATTCTTTTCTTATTGAGTTTTCGTATGGTGTTATTGAGTGAAGGGATGTCTAGAGGGGGAGACGTGAGTGGCTTTCTACATTACTTTAGAGGGTTGCCAGAATATAAGAGCAGTACACTCAGTGCATATATGTAGTGCATCTGTCTTTTCTTTCTTACGATTGTTGTGGTTTGAATGGGAAAGTTAAAACGCTGAAAAAAAAATTACCACACACACAGTAATTCATTACGATATTGCAAAAACTATATATCGTGTAAAGTAGTGCTTTTTTCCTCGCGTACCTCTAGACACAGTTCGCCATCCAATTGTGTACCCTTGAAGTTATTTAAAAGAAACTAAATCGAAATTAATTTATTTAACTTAATGCACATGTTCTATTGATTAAAAAGGAGAACAAATAGAATCCCAACAAAAGGGCAATCAGTATGCCGATCAAAAGACTATTTATAGGGGGTAAAGTGCACATCCGAAAAAAAATTAATATGGGAAATTTCAAAATATGTGGGAGGCATCCAGTTCTAGTGAGGAGGATTTTCCCCTATCCTTCCTGATAATTCGCACACTGAAGACAATGTTAAAAATTCAAAAATTGAAAGTAACTTTAGAACTTACTATGATTATTCAATAAATATTAAAAATGTGCTTATTTTACGATTACGTACTCCCAGAAACATCTTCGCGTACCCCTAGGGGTACGCGTACTCCCGGTTGAATAGCACTATTGTAAAGTATTCAGAATCTCTAGGGAAAAAAAAACTACGCTGTACCTGTATTAATGCGAAATCGTTCAAGTTAAAAGTTCCTTTGTCATATACGGCAGTAGACAGTTAATTACTAGCCATGGAGATGTTTTAATGTTTGATCCAATGTTAAATAAATAAAACACATTGAAGGCACAACAAGTTAAATTATGTACATAATTGCCTTCGCACAAATTTGATTAGATTGAATTTATCGTTTTTGATTTCTTTAAAAACTGATGCACATTTTTAAAAAATTCGCGTGAAAGCAGCATCCTCGTGACAGCAATGGCCTAATCTTCCCATCTGCACAACATATTATACACTTTATGTATAGTAAATTCAAAAGTAAACAAAAAGAATTATTTTTAAAAATGTAAGGCATAATATAGTTCTAATATTATGAGTTTGTACTTCTAATCTGATATTCCCTAAACAACAGTCATTTATGTCTATTTATCTGGCTATCAGCGTTTTTATTAAGCGGTATTGCATCGCAGTTTGTGATGCAAAAACATGGAAATGCGATACAAATTGAAAAAAATGTATCGCAAATTGCAATGTATCTTTGCATTTTCAATATTACCACGGAAGCCAAAATAAGGAGGAAAATGAAAAAGTATTCACTCTGCCTTTCCTTTCCTTTGTCCGTTTGTTGCTAGTGAGGTCATCCTCCACACTTTCTTAAGTTTAGGGTCATTCTATCCTTGTTTCTGAGTGTGTAATATAAAAAAGTCCCTTGAAGAAGAGGCGTATTGGCAGCAGAGAAAACAAATTCAAACTATATTGGACCTAGTTGATATATGGTGCAGCATGAATGGGACTTAGATATGGCTACTAAAGTTCAGAAGTGCATACAGTACATCACTGAAACAGTAACGGCATCCTTCAGCGCCGAAAATATACAAAAATACACTCGTGTTTCTCTCTCTTTTCTTTCCGCTTTTCGTTTGAAGTACTGATATACCGAATACCTATTTGCGTCTTTTTTTTTTTTTTTTTTTTTTTTTTTAAATCTCCTTGCGAGACGCCATGAACCTAACTCAAAAGCATCGCGACCCAATGGGACTCTATCTTGCTCTCTCTCTCTGTCTTTGTATGTTTGTCTGAAGAAAGAACAGCCAATGTCTTTGTGTTTTTCTGAGCCTAATTGTGAAGTATTTCCGTATTTTTTTAGACTTTTTTTAATGAATCTATAATTACTCCTTATAGTACAGAAAGTGCAGTACAATTTTTGCCAATTGCGATACAAATTTGAATTTGTATCTCAATTTGCTACACAAAGTGTAATTTAGAAAAAAAAGAAAAAACACGCTGCTAGTTTATATTCTGTTTGTGATCTCAGTTGATTAGTGTAGCAGTAAACAGGCGAACTGTGAACACGAGTCTTGCTTGTTGATGTGAGCGTGTATTGTTAAAGTATGTGAAGAAAATAGGTTTTATTTTTCGTATTATTGCATCTTAAAAGCTAAGATAATTAATTCTTTCCTTTTTCCTTCGACAAAAACTGCCCACGAATAAAATATTTTTTTTTAAAGAGTAGTAGTTTATGCTTTCAAAATAATATAAAATACACTCCCAAGAACAGAAGATAAATCTGTTAATATTAACGATTGTATTATTTTGGTTGTTAGGATCTTCTGAAGTACAGTGACGATGGGAAATGCTGCAAAGAGCTTCAAGAGGCTTTGGATTGTATGCTAGTTGTGTTGAAATGTGTCAATGACAGTATGCACCAAGTGGCTATCACTGGCTTCGGGGTAAGTAATTATATTATGCTAATAAAATAATTATATATATTTTATTATAATAAAAGAATAAAAAAAGAATGGAGAGAATTAGCTGCGTTGAGCGGAAAACGAGTGAGAAGGTGTTACAAATGGTGAAGAAGAAAAGAACAATTTGAGATATTATTAAGAAGAGGAAGGAAAACTGCTTGGGACATTGGCTAAGACGGACTTGTATCATGAGGGACGTGCTAGAGGGTACGGTGGCAGGAAAAAGAGGGAGGGCGAAGGAAACTACAATTGATGAACGATATCAAAAAAGAGAAATTATACCTGAAGACGAAGAGGTTAGCGGAAGACCATAGAACAGGGAAACTTCTTACTTGCAGCAAGTGACCTGCCAATTACGGAATAATAATAATAATAATAATAATAATAATAATAATAATAATAAAGATGAAGAAGAAAGGCTTAAATATTACTCAGAATTAATCATAAACAGATCAAAAAGGTTTGGCCAAAGCAATGGTTTCTGTTATAGTGGAATTGTGCAATTAACTTCCACAAACTTAGTTAATTCCATTCAACTTTATAACAATCACGATATTGGATCCAATCATGATATTGAATTTCTCAGATTGCATATATAATTCCAGGTTACTAAAGCTAAAATTACAAAATTCAACAACAGTTCGAAAACAATTTTCCAGAAGATATATTTTGAGCAGTTTCTTATATTTAAGGATATTTCTTAATACTGAAAATTAATGATACATTGTAATACTTTCGACAAAGTAGATACTTACAAATATCTAGGATTAACAGATCGAAACCATATCCACGAAGAAATTAGAAACTAGCTGAAAGCAGGGAATTCGTGTTATTATTCAGTCCAGATCCTGAAACGAATATTCGGACCCAAGTGGAATGGGAATGGCAGAAACTTCATAACGAGGAACTACATAATTTATATAGTTTACCAAACGTTGTTAGGGTCATCAAGTCTAGAAGCCTTAGGTGGGCAGGTCATGTAGCCAGAATGAAGAAAGTAGAACGGTTTCAAAATTCTAACTGAAAACTCAATCGGAGAAAAGGCAACTAGGAAGATCCGTGCGCAGAATAAAGGGTAATATTAAGACTTCTTTTCCAGAGATAGGAATGCAAAGTATAAACTGGATCCAGTTTGGCTAAAAAGAGAAGTCAATAGAAAGCTTTTGTGATTGCGGCGTTGCACCTTCGCGTTCCATGGGACTTAAAGTTAGTTTTTATAATATTTAGGGGAGAGGAGGGGACATTGGTACGATTTTTACTTACCCGAGATTTTAGCAACATATCGTCAGCTTGAGAAACATGATTTTTTTCCTACTTAAACTGTGATTCTTTAGCTACATTTACAATGTACAATATTGTTTCTACTAATGTCCTACCTGGAGTAAATTACATTTTACGAGAGGTCTCTAATCTGTACCAATCTTCCCCATGTAGGGGCAGATTGGTACTGGCTTTGGCGCAGATTGGTACAAGCAAAGCGAAATATCACACAGACTTTTTGATAATAGAGATAACGTAATTTATTTGTTTTATTTTTCCATGAAATATTTTGAGATGTAATATTCTATTAAACTTCCACAAACTCAAGTATTTTAACAATAGATTTAAGGATCTACGGCAGCAAAAATGAAAAATAAAAAAAAAAAAGTTTCATGAAAAGAATGTGAAGATTTGTAAGAATCTTTAGTAATTCAACAGATCTAGTTCAACCTGTTACAAAATAAATAAATGAATATAAATAAAAAAATAAAATAAAACAAGTCCAATGCTTGCTTGTGTTCTCATCAAAATTTAAAAGTTCCGCAAGCTATTTACAAAGATAAAAACGTACTATAAATGAGGTTCTGTCTCTATAAGGAAAAACAGAAGTAAATAATCCAAGGGCTACCTACAATTTACAAAATTTTGAAATCTTTCATACCTCAACTACTAGCTGGAAAAGATATTATACTTTTGGGCCGAGCGTAACCCTTGCTCCAAACGAGGCGGAACTTTGTTATTATAAAGGTAACCAAGAAAGTTCTGTCGCTTCTTCACCCACAACTTTCGAACATCGATATGTCACCTAAGACGTACTTGGAAGATAAAAAATAGTCCCATCAGTATCGACTACCTTCTGCCAACGTTCTGGGAGGCCATGGATTCCATCGCTGTAGAACAGGTGATAATCGTATGGTGCAATGTCCAGGGAGCATGACGGATACAGTAGTGTTTCCCATCCAAGACATAAAATGGTGTCCGGGATCATCCTATCCACGTGGGGCTTAGCCTTGTCCTGTAACAGGAGGATCCCTTCGCGATTCAGAAGTCCTGGTTCCAGAGTTTTGAGTTGTTCTTGAATACAAATCAACTGCTGACAGTACACAATTACATTGATGCTCCGACAAGCTGGTAGCAGTTCCGATGCACGATGATGCGAGCATCCTACCAAACACACAGGAGGACCTCCTTTTGGTGCAGTGCGGTTTCGGCTGTTTTGAACCAGTTCATGGGATGCTAACCAATGATGACGGCACCGTGGAGCTTCGTACAAGACCCACTTCTCATCATACGTCAACATCCTGTCCAGAAATGGCTCCTTCCTCAGACAATTACAGCAAAGAAACACAGGTGTCTGTTCGCGTTGCCTTCTGGTCCATATCCAATCATGTGGAATCCATCGACCCAACTTGTAGTGCTTCCCAAGTTAATAGAGGTGCTGCCGAAAGGTATCTTTACTCACACTGAATTGTAGTCGCAGTTCCTCACATGTCTGAACTCTGTTCGCCTTAATTGCTGCCTGAAGATCTTCATTTTGTACATGTGGTGCGTCTTCCAATGTTTCGTCACAATCTTTAAACTTGTTAAACCGCCGTTGCACTGTCCGCGTAGTCACTACATTCTTATCAAAGGCCTGGCGTATCTTCTCCCGTGCTACAGCGGCGTTTGACCCCAGTTTGAACTCGTACACCGTACTCGTCCTTAGGGCTCTCTGTGAAGGTCCCATGTTCACTCTGTCCTTACACAATTTCACTGTGTAACTGAACTGCCACAATCAGGTAGTACTTGTGTATATCTACACCAACAACTGACCTTCGCGTTTTCTTCATATCCATTCAACTTAGTGTGAGGGCCAATTGAACACATACCTCCACAAAAAGCAACAGAACATCCTTGGTTACCTTTATAAAATTAAAGTTTCAAGAACTTCGCCGAATAGCTTTCAAATAGGTTGCTGAAAGTCGAATAAATATGACGCTTACTATACGGTGCCGTTTAGCGCCCATGTAGAAATATATATTTAAGGTTGATTTTGTTAGACATGTGCCTATTAAAATCACTAGCAAATTATGACCTGAGGGAAAGAATCTTCACGTTTTTGCTATCATGGAACCTAAAGGGTTAAACAATTTTCCTTTCGGAAGTTTGTTTACTTATCGGCTATACCTGTAGTTCCGGAAAGTCGGAAATATAATAATAGGAAAGTTTTCCGTATTAGTTTGGTTAATTTATTTTTATGCTTTGATTACGGAAATCAAGCGATCAGACAAGAGATAGCCTATATTATTAGTAACTTTTTTCCACTTGATGTTAATCACAATGAAAACTGTGATACATGGGAAATGCACAAAGAGTAGCCTACCCTTATAATTACAAATGGAAGGGGTAGATTGGTACAGAGCAGTAGGGGCACATTGGTCCGTACCAATCCACCCCACATTCATGCATACTAATGTGCCCCAACGGAACTTCAGGATCATTAATTCCTATAACTGAAAAGTTACTCCACGCAGGGCAATTGAACATAAATGAAATTATTTGTAAAGAACTACACTTTCATGCAACATACATAAGTTTTCAAAAATCCAGTGCTTATTACAAATGTAAGCTTACAAAGACGTAAGTGAAAACTTACTTTTGCTCTAAGAAATCAAGTTATTTTTTTCAGCACATAGAAAAGAACGCTGCGTCCATCCATCAACTGTGCCTTACGATGTTCGTTTGTCACCAATGTTGCCAACACCAAACTGTTATCCATTTACCTCTTCACAGTGAAAAAATATCTACCTCGTACATATGTGCCCTGTATACCAATGTCCCTCCCCTCTCCCCTACTACAGTAGTAACATGGTGTATAATTTATTTCTCATACATGTGACATCTTTCTGATGCATTCTGTAATGAATTATATGATAATTATTTCATCTACGTATATGATAATTACGTACATCTTTGTTTGAATATAGGCTCTTTAGAATGCAACTTTGTATATACTATAATAAGGTATAAATATAAACGTTATAAAGGTATAATAACAAGATTTTGAAACAGCTGTCGATAAGCTGTACTTTTACTTTTCCGACGTAATATTATTATTACTTTTATTTTTTCAATTACAATGCTTCTTTTGGTACTATTACTTCAAAATGTACTATATTTTAATAATGCGTGGTAGGTCGCATAGTACAAGGCTTTACCTATTGGTAGAGCCTTTTGAATTTCTCCGTAATAGTTCTTATATTGCAGAGGAAAGGCGATTCAGTTGACAAAGAAGGTCATTTATGTTTTTTCTAAGTGAAACTACAGTCAATAGTTAATCATAGAAATGGACCATGTTCTAAATAGTTTATACTTTTGTAAGCAGAGATCTGGAGAGTAACGGAGTGTTTCTACTTTGACTTATATTAAAATGTGCCACGTTTTATTTTAATATCCATTACACCATTACTATGATATGAAATGCAAACGTGAAATAAAAGCAAGGATAGGAATCGGGAAAGAAGCCTTTAGAAGGAAGAAAATACTATTTTGTGGGATCTTGAATAAGGAGTTAAGAAAAAGACTCATAAAATGTTTCGTGTGAAATACTGTACTGTATAGGGCAGAAACATATAGATTATGCAAAAATAATGAAAAACGACTGGAAGCTTTCGAAATGTGGGTATGGAGAAGAATGGAGAGAATTAGCTGGGTCGAACGGAAAATGAATGAGAGGGTGTCAAAAATGGTGAGTGAGGAAAAAAAAACACTTTTTGATATTGTTAAGAAGAGGAAGTGAAACTGGTTGGGATATTGGCTAAGAAGGAATTATATTATGAAGGGCGTCCTAGAGGATATAGTGGCAGAAAAAAGAAGGAGAGAACGAAGGAGACTACAATTAATGGACGATATCAAAACACATAAATCGTACGTGAAGACAAAGAGGTTAGCTATAAACCATAGAGAATGGAAGCTTCTGAGGTGCAGCATGTGACCTGCCAATAACGGAACAATACCTAATGATAATGATGCACTATTGCTGTGCCCTCAGAGATATATTTTCGAGCTTAACGCCCGCGATAAGTCTGGATTACTTGAGAAAATATGGCATCAGTCTATGCTCTCTATCTACTGTTGTGTTACTGTCTATTTGTTCGGTTTCCACAAAGGAGTATGAACTTGCGTTCGGAAAAGCGAGAAGTCAGCGTGTAGAAAGAGCAAGTAAAGAAATGAAAGAAAAATACATGCTGCTCTATTGCTCTGGAAGGATTACTTTATTCCATGTGGGACACACAGAAAGACTAAGACTCGTTAGTTGGACTTTAATGTCCCGTTTTAGTGCCGAGATTATAGGAGACGCAGACCCGCAGTTTTAAGACAGAGTCGAAATGCATTCAAATCTTTTCTTTATCTTTAAGTTTTAACGTCCCCTGTTAGGCTAAAGAAAACTATGATTAAGGGAAGTCAATGTTGATGGAATGAGAAAGTGAGAGGAAACAGAATTACCCGAGAGCACGATGTTTTTCACCACAAACTTACTTGGCAGGAAATCGAACCAGGGACCCAACGCACAAGAGGTAAGCCTTCTACCACTGAACTATCGTGTCCCCAAATCTATTTAAATATCAATAAATATCAATAGTTGGTCGCGGTGGCTCAGTGGTAGAGCGTTCACCTCTGGTGCATGGGGTCCCGGATTCAAACCCTGCTCCCGCCAAGTGAACTTTGTGGTGGACAAACACCGTGTGCGTGGGTTTTCTCGGGGCTCTCCCGTTTCCTCTCACTTTCTTCATTCCACCATTTCATTCATTTCTCATAATCACCGTCTCCTTTAGCCTAACCGGCATAATCGTGGGACGTAAAATCCAAAGATTCATTTCATTCATTCAAATATCAATAGTCTCCCATCGACAATAAAAGACAAGCTGATGGGTATTCATTGTGATTGAGTTGGATACAGTAACGGACCATAACCACCTTATATATACAGGGTGTTTCAAAACATCATTTGGGAGGTGATTCCTGACACCAAGATAAGATAAAATAGTATAGATCTATCTGGGTGCAGAAATGCGTCATTTCCGAGTTATAGGCTACCGAAAACATGAAAAAATGAACTTTAAATGCCCATAGCTCCAATACTATGGGACCTGTCATAGTCGGGTCAAGACTTCACTTAGGAAATAATATGTGCACTATCCACAAATAGATGTTTCAGAATTCTGCAGTACTCAAACAACAGTTTTTATAGAGGGAGTTTCTGCAGGCATGTAACTTGAAGTACTCACCAACTAGCTTTATAGAAATTGTTGCGTGAGTGCTGCAGGATTCTGAAACATGAATATTTGAAGGCACGTTCCTAAGCTTGACCTGACTACACTAAGTTCCATAACATTCGAGCTACGGACCTTTAAAATTCATTTATTCATGTTTTCGGCAGACTATAACTCCTAAATGACGGATTTCTGCACCCAGGTTGGTCTATCTATACAATTAAGGAAAATTCATGTTAATACATTCGAGAACAGAGTTTTCCTTTGGAATACATAGGCCTACAGAATTAATTTATTTTCGCATTAAAATACACATTATTTTGTTTTATTGTTAGTTTGAATGTAGCAAGTAAGAATTTGTTCTATTGGATCGTTTCAGGGTAGTTTGGCTGATCAAGGGAAGCTGCTGATGCAGGGATCATTTAACGTGTGGACGGAAAGCAAGAAAGATCGTTTAAAAGAGCTTCGGCTGAAGCCTATGCAAAGGCACATCTTCCTCTATGAGAAGGCGGTGCTTTTCTGTAAAAAGGTGGGCAGAGACCCTGATAAGGCCACCTACCACTTCAAGCGCTATTTGAAGGTAAGCATTGCATTTCATTTTTATTGAAAAGTAAGTGTTTATTGTATGTAGCTCTGATAAATTCAACGTAGTAATATTAAAACAATAATGGTAAATATACGTTAAACAAGTACTTGAAATAATTACTCGGAATATGAAATTGACGCATGAGAGAGCATACCTTACTGCGTCACTTTTTTTTTTTTTTAATAATGTTTCAAAGATGCTACCACCTTCTTCAGTCGACGAATCATTGTGCAGCTTTGTTTACATCTGTAATTCTTATCCCTATTTTTTATTTTAGTTTTAAAATTCGGTTGCTGTCCTGTATAATATGTAAAATTTCTTCCTTTATATTTAAGACGAGCACTGATCTTAAATCTACTGGAACAGTTTATATATATTTGATAGACCATTTAAGCTGTCCGCCTGTCGAGAGAGAGAGAGAGAGAGAGAGAGAGAGAGAGAGAGAGAGAGAGAGAGAGCATTTGAAGATTAAACTTTTGTTTCAAAATGAAATTTTTGAGTTTAACGTCCCACGATTATGTCTGTTAGACTAAGGTAGACAATGATTTAAGCAAATGAATGATGATAGAAGTATTGGTGGACTCGGAAAGTGGGAGGAAACGGGAGTACACCAAGAAAACTTATGGAGACGATGTTGTCCACCACGAACTTACTTGGCCGTGGATCAAAGCAGGGACACGAACCACGAACTTGTTCCATATGACACGACACGAAGATCAGTGTATAAATAAAACATGGAACAGGGTCACACCACATCCCTTAAAAACAGTCTAGGCCTATTTCAGTAAAATGCCTATTATTAGGGCTCTCAGGAGTAATATGTACTTCTTAAAGCTTTAAGTTGTCAAATATTGTCATCTGAATATAACTAGTGAAGC
Source organism: Thermobia domestica (assembly GCF_964235325.1). Taxonomy (NCBI): domain Eukaryota; kingdom Metazoa; phylum Arthropoda; class Insecta; order Zygentoma; family Lepismatidae; genus Thermobia; species Thermobia domestica. The sequence goes on along the minus strand of NC_137457.1, from coordinate 333,626,188 downwards.
ATGGAATGGACCTACCCCGTTCCCAAAATAACTGAAAATAGTTTAAAATGTTGCTACTTCCCCATCATCCAAACAAAATATATTTCCCTAAGATGAAACATAAATATAATTCGGGAACGCCAACTGAAACCTTTTAGAAATAAAAAAAATGTGTATTAAGGTTTAATATTTTAATAGGGTAGCTCAATTTTATTTTTCTCTAGAGAGCTAAATATTATATCTTCTCCGTCTTCCCTCCAGGAAAGGTTCCAAGTTACATTTCTAAGCTATACAAAACCGAAACTACCAAAAGAAAGGTTACATGTCAGTTTCACATGTTTCTGCCATGTCAGCTTGTGGCTACTTTCACTCCTTTCCATTTGATACAGCGTTGTAAGAGACTTTCCTCTAGTTAAATATTAATGGATAATCTGTTCGCGGTAGGGACACTAGATCAACAATGTGTGAAAGCTTCTTCAGACCGGCCATCCAGTGAGATTTTCTTCATTGATACCAGGAGAATGCCGGGAGGTACTTAATATACAGGTTCCGGACAGTTTCCTTCCGTCCCCAATGCTTTCTTCCTTCCCTTTCATTAAATACTCTGATCGCCGAGGGACGTTATCCCTCATACGTGACGGGCTAAAATGGCCATAGATGCAGAGAGCCCTGAAATCTAAATTCCAATCCTATTGTATTATTTTTATTATTTTACTAAAATGTTATAAATTTTCTTTGTTTCCAGATGTCTCAGGTGGGCCTTACTGAAAACGTTAGGGGCTCTAAAGGGGACCAGCGTAAGTTTGAGATCTGGCTGCAGGGCCGTCAGGAAGTGTACATCATCCAAGCAGCAACAATGGAGCAGAAGGAGGCGTGGGTGAAAGAGATTAAGAGGGTGCTTTTCGAGCAGCTCGAGTTCTTGAAAGGAGAGAACATCAAACAGTACTCAGCCAAAATACAAAAGGGAGCCAGTCTTAACGGAATGCAACTGCCTAGTTCTCCTACAGCAATTCACAGGTACACTTCACAATAACATAAAACTAATTCTATTCTGTCATTTGTAAAATCCTTTTCTTTAGAATTATGTATGTCGTTAGCCTGCCCTAACCACTCTGCCGTGTCATGACAAAACGCTGTAACTTTGGCGAAGAAGTTTTGCGAAAATGAGCCTTAAAGTTTTCATCCGAAAATGTGATCTGTATCGTGTAGAACCAGTGTAACTAGGCAATAATGGTCAACCAATCAATTTTCACCAAATTTAATCACACAACATGCATTTACATAACATTACATGTAACCACGTGTTTCCAAAGTCAAGATACACTATTTCTACACGATACAGATCACATTTTCGGATGAAAACTTTAAGGCTCATTTTCGCAAAACTTCTTCGCCAAAGTTACAGCGTTTTGTCACGACACGGCAGCACTGGTTAAATTCAGGGGCAGTCTTCGCACCAATTTTTTATGGGAAGCCACGGGTCTCCCACTAAAGCGCTCAGCTAAAAGTAAACGCCATCAGTCTCAAGTACGTACATATAAAATTTTACAATCTACCGTATACTTATGAGATGTGAGTAATTTTATGGGTATTGCTTCTTTTCTTCTATTTGTATTCCCTCCGTATCCTCCATAGGTACAGTATGTTCAATAATTAATTCATTAAGGTCAGTTACTGGGATAAGGCTACATGACTTAAGGTACTCCCTTGCGTTAAGATAATATTCGGTCTAGAGTCCCTGATTCCCTTTTTCCAAGGTCTAGAAATCCCTGGTCAGAGGATTCACACTGACTTTGAAAGTCAGGGAAATTTTAATGCGTTGGCGAAAATCAGGAAAATGCTTCAAAATGAAACGAAAATTAGGGAAGTATGTTATATTTTATAGAAGAGTCAGGGAGGAGTTTTTAGCTGCTCATACAAGATAAGAAGAACATATCAAAGAATCAAGACAGATATAGAAATATATATACAGGGTGTTAATGAACTATACCGACAAACTAAGAGGTGATTCCTCACATCAAAATAAGTCAAAAAGTTCCTATGAACTGTGGGGAAAAGTGCCCAAAATCGCGAAAAAGCCAAATTTCATGAGGTCTTATTTCGAATTTGAAAAATCGTGGACTGGTGGTCCTTATCAGCGTAAAGGAAATCACGCATAAACAATCCATAATGCATATTTCATTAATGTTCGATGGCTGTACACAGTATTCCAGACATGCTATCAACCGAATTTTGAGATATGCTCTGACTTTATTTTTGGTCCAAAGTAGGCAAACGATAAGCCTTGACAGCAGTGAACACGGAATCCTTTGGCGCGATGTTGGAAGTGTTAAGGATGTCAACAGCACGGTCTCTCGTACTCGGGGAAAAGCATGCTGCGATGTTTTCTTTCACGCTTATAAGTGAAGAAAATGTGAAATATACCTTGACGAAATACATCGCATCACACGTTATTCCGAACACAAAAAAAAAAAACATGGAGCTGCCGGCTCCTAACACTTCTGACTTCCCACCGAAGCACTGGATATCGATTGTTGTCGAGGCTTACCTTCTGCCTACTTTGGCCCCTCCTTAAAATCAGGGTATATCTGAAAACTCTATTCAGAGCATATCTGAGAATTACACCCTGTGGGGAATACCCTGCACACCATTGAAAATTGATGTAATATACATTTTTGGATTGTGTATGCGTGACTTCCTTTACGCTGATAAGGAAAACCATCCACAGTTTCTGGAATTCGAAATAGGGCATGTTGAAATTTAGGTTTTTCGTGATTTTGGACATCCCTAGCTCTGAAACTATGCACTTTTCGCAATAGGTCCATATAAACTTTTTCTGTTATTTTGATGTGAGAAATCACCTCTTACAGTTTGTCGGTATAGTTCATTAACACCCTGTATATATATATATATAAAGGGTGTTAATTTATTATGTAGCCAAAATCCACTGGTGAAATCCTGACACCTAAACTATAAAAAAAAGTTCATATGAACATAAGGCGAAAAAGACGTTGTTTCAAAGTTACAAGATGTCGAAATATAGAAAATTGTAACTTTGAGGTTGCCTAGCTCGAAAACTATGAGAGATATCAAAGACTGTTAAAGAAATATTAGAGGAACTAGTACACTGTCTATCTAAATATCTGTTTCAGATTTTAGAGAAAGAGGTGGAAAAGCGGAACCTATACCGCAGCTCCCTCTATAAAATGCGTTGCGCCAATACGTCCCAACTCTGAAACATGGTTATTTAGATAGACAGTGTACTAGATTCTATAATATTTCTTTAACCGCCTTTGATATCTCTCATAGTTTCCGAGCTAGGCAGCTTCAAAGTTACAATTTTCCATATTTTGACATCTTGTGACTGAAAACGCCTTTTTCGCCTTATGTTCATATAGACTTTATTATTATTATTATTATTATTAGTTAGGTGTGAGGATTTCACCAGTGGATTTTGGCTACATAATAAATGAACACCCTGTAATACATATAAAGGGTGATTCACGAAATCCGTAACGGAACCTTAACTCAGCTCCTAGTGCACAGAAATCTTTCAAACAAAAATGTTATTACCAAAGTGCACGTGACGAATCACGTGATGATACTTATGAAATCAGAGGCGTCTCAGGAATACCTCTACGGGGGGACAACTTCAAAATTTTACATGAAAGTAGAGGTTGATTTTCCACCCATTGAAACAATCGCTAAACTTTAAACAACTTTGAGGGGAAATACTTTGCCATATTTCTTACCATTTGCAATTACACGACCTCATTATTAGGTCAATGCGAGGATTTCTGCATGCTGCAACTTAAATAGAGTAGCAGATAATTGTTTGAAACTAGAGCGAAGAACAAAAGTGCATATGCGGATACAAACAGTACAACTTTCGGAAACAGTGGCGTGTCGGGAATACCTCTATTGGAGGCGGCCAACTTCAAAATGTATCAATGTATCAAGTATGAATTTTCAACTCAACACAACTGGTGGAGAGAGATTTCGGTAAAACAAATAAAAAGCTTTATGTAGTGTTTGAAGATAGTATCACGAATAGAAGTGTGTAAAATTCAAAACTTTGATTTATTTTCTGCTAGGATTCCAAAATATAAAACTTAAAACAAATCAGAAGTATCCGATCTTTTAAGAATAAACCTTCCCAGTTGCTTAACTAACCGGTAGGATAAATATCAGATCCACAGAACTAACTAATTTTAAGGGTAGTAAGGCTATACTGGTAATTTTCATACACAATGTGCGACTTACTAAAACTCGAAGGTAATTATTACGTGTATTGTGCGAAAAATTGTGAAATCCATTTAAATTTCAGGCCTTTGCGTCAAACCTCTTCGTGGGACAATCAAGCTATTAACAATAACGCCATGGAGTCCAATAGAAGACAGATTCGCTTACTGAGCTGTGATCCAACCAACGGCTTTGATGAGGAAGAGGGTTGGAGCTCAGACTATAGTAACAGTGAGGACGATGATGGAGACCCATTCGTCGATCACCCAGAAGTCAATGTAAGTAGTCTAAACTCATTGGTTATAAGCCTCACTCTTTAAGTGTTCATAAGCAACTTTATATGTAGAGGCCGTGTGTAAGGCAAAATGAATATTCCTTAATATTCCTTTATTAGAACTGGAAAAGAATTTAACAATATTACCACAGTAATAAAAATGTATTAGTCTTATGTCCGATCAAAACTGGAATACACTGCTGTAATCTGGAACCCATCATAACAGCAATACCGACATCAATTGGAAAAGGTTCAATCTAAATTTATCAAATACTTGGCATACAAAAGAACTGGAATCTATCCATCTTATGAAAACTATCTAACATTAATAGACAACTTTTGTATCCCAACACTTGAACAAAGGCGAAACGTGTTAGATCTGATTTTTCTCCATAAAATAATACAAGAGAACTGGAATCTATCCATCTTATGAAAACTATCTAACATTAATAGACAACTTTTGTATCCCAACACTTGAACAAAGGCGAAACGTGATAGATCTGATTTTTCTCCATAAAATAATACAAGAGAACTGGAATCTATCCATCTTATGAAAACTATCTAACATTAATAGACAACTTTTGTATCCCAACACTTGAACAAAGGCGAAACGTGTTAGATCTGATTTTTCTCCATAAAATAATACAAGAGAACTGGAATCTATCCATCTTATGAAAACTATCTAACATTAATAGACAACTTTTGTATCCCAACACTTGAACAAAGGCGAAACGTGATAGATCTGATTTTTCTCCATAAAATAATACAAGAGAACTGGAGTCTATCCATCTTATGGAAAGTATCTAACATTAATAGACAACTTCTGTATCCCTATAGTTGAACAAAAGCGAAACGTGATACATCTGATTTTTTGTCCATAAAAATATTACAAAACAAGTTTAATTGTACGGATCTGATATCGACACGAAATTTTCATGTCCCAACACTGAAAACTCTTGCTGATAACTCTGGCCTCTTCTCTTGCAAGGGCCAACGTATTAGTGAAGTCGCCAATCTGTAGAATATGCTGTTAAGAGAATATATAGCGAACACAAAGAAATTGATCTGTAATATGAACTACAATATGTTTTAAGAAAATTATTATGCATTTATTTTATAATACACCAAACACTGTAATTGGGCTTATGCTTGTTTGTGTTCTTGTTCACAATTAAATACATATGAACGTTCTGAAGATCAGTTCGGGTGTGTCTGCTTCAATTTAAGCAAAGTTTACCTTCGCTTCATAAAGCATTTAGAATATATATTTCAAGATAAAAACAACGCTCACCTAATTGTGTTCATAAAGCTGAAATACTTTCCAATATTTCGAATTCATGAACGAGTATCCTTTTCCTAGGGAGACTTAATACGTGTTATGCAATAAGTTCTTCATTTGCTTGTAACTTTAGTGAGAGTGAACATTTTAATTTACTTATGAAATAATGAATATTTGCGTAGTAATATTATTAATAAGAAACTCAGTATTATGTAGGTGCTCTGCAAAACTTTTCCTTCCCGCTTAACGTTATGTTGTGTAAGGTACACTTACACAAATATTACCTCTCCGAAATAGACATTTTTATTTTACAGATATATGCCAGTATTTATATCTCGAGTTATACCAAGATATGTATGTTAAGGGGAAACAAATAATTTTGCTGAGCCCCTACATAATATTAAATATATATATATATATATATATATATATATATATATATATATATATATATATATATATCCTATATTATTGTATATTGCCTGTATTATACTGACTATATTATTGCCCGTATTGTTGATCAAGTGTCAAATATTGCGCCCTCTTTGCGTTTTCTTCAAAATCAGGACTTTATTGCGATAACTACATAGATCTGTTGTTTTAACAAAGATTCCAAGTAAATTTTATTTTTCTTTATATATATAATATGTGCATTTTGAATATGTCCCGAGTACATCCGTGAAAATAGAATGATAGTTCCTGGTTTAAAAAAAAGGTGTTCTGTGATCTAGGACGTAATTTAGGAATTGACAACTTTAAAAAAATCGTACTATCGTAGGTATTGCAATTAATTGTTATTCTATGTAACGCACTTTTAAAATATATTAAATAGATTTACTAATTTATCAACTTACTTCAAAATTACCAATAATTTCTTTGTTCGCAGTGTTGTGTGTAAAAAGTTGCAAAGCTTTACACTGCTGGGATAAAAATTGGGCCTGCAAATGTTTCTTCCACGTTTCTCCATCTTCAGCTTCCTCTTTTAACTCCCAATATTTTCTTCTGTTTTTCAAATCATTGATCAGCTGTGTTCTTCTTCTTACACCTCGTTTTCTTTCCATCTTTCCCTCTATGGCGTTATGGAAAATACAATTTCTCCACAAGATGTGTCCAGTCCAATTGGCGTTCCTACGAAGGCTGCTGGATAAAAATGTCCTCCTCTTTCCTACCAGTGCTAAAACATCTTTGTTTGTTACTCTCTTCGTCCATTTTATCTTATCCATTTTCCTACAACACCTCATTTGAAAGATGTATAAGTATTTTTTTAACTTCCGTAATGTCCAAATCTCCGAACTATACAATACAATACTCCATATATATGAGGGCAATTCTGAAAGTAATAATAATAATAATAATAAACTCAGTTTGCGCATGTGCATGAAATGGCTGGGAAAAGACGTGTCAGTCCTGTGGCGCTGTGTGCAGTAGTTCAGTAGACAGTGAGCAGTGGGAGAAGGAGGTGTTGCAGTTAATTCGTCCACTGTTACAATTGAAAATCTACAAAAATAGAAAAACCCGCCAAATGTGAAATGTGTGGGGTAATACGATTTCTGAGTGCGAAAAAACCTTTCGGCAGTTGCATTCATCGCGAACGGTGTAGTGTTTACGGACCAAACGTGATGAGTGAAGGTGTCGTATGTTTAAAGATGGACGAACTGACGTTCACGATGCAGCAAGAAGTGGGCGCCCATCTGTAGTCAGCAATGAACTCGTGCAGGAAATTAGATTTGGCGCCGAGCGACTATCGCATCTTCAGCCACATGAAACAGCGGCTTGCGTCGCATCGCTTCAAAAATGACAGTGTTCTTCAGAATGCTGATAGCGGGTGGCTTCATTCCAGTGGTTTGCTTTTTTTTTTATTTATTTATTTATTTCAGAAGGATTTTCAAATCTTGTAGAACGTTATGACAAGCGCCTCAATTTGAATGATGAATATGTTGAAAAATAATGCAATATTGTACAATAGAAGTTTTGTATCTGCGAGTGTATGTCATTGATAACTAAGCTTTTTTTTTTTTAAAAAAATTTTTTTTTTATTTATTTATTGTCCTTGTAGCATTTGACTTGCTTTTTCCTTAGTTTAACGTTAAGCCTGTACGTTAGGAGTGATCTTTTCTTGTTGAATGCCACTTCGGTTACAACAGTTCTTATCCTGATCTCTCTAGTGCAGGAAGTGACTCTTGTCAAAAGATTTCCCAGATATTTGAAGTCATAAACCTCTCGAAACTTTCTTTGTTCTATTCTAATTCGTAAGGGTATAATTTCTACGGATTATTATCATAACTTTGGACTTTCCAATGCTTATTTCCAATCCATATTGCTTCCCACTATTTCATGCATTATCTTCTGTTGTCCTTCTTTGGTTCTGGCTATAATAACCGTATCATCTACATATCTGACCTTGTTAATGATCTATTCTCCAATTCCCATTAATGATTCCATTATGGTGTTTATTTTCCAAATTTGAGATCACTTTTCTAATAATGCCGTAGACACGTACGCATAAAAATTATTCCATCGGACCCAGCATCCTGAAATTAGTATAAAAATTGCAATTAGTAAGTTGTCCAAGCATAGGTGCCTTTTACTAGTCGCATGATACTTACTTTAATGGATCATTCTCCAGTCTTGGAATTTTCATTAAATGTGTATCTATAGGGATCTGAGGTAAAGAGTGATTTCCCCTTCTCTCATATAACGCGAAAGTGTGAGCTTCAATATGAGATTGTGAATGCCGTAATACTTATTGTTTTGTTGCAGGGTTCGTCGAATAGGTTTGTTGTTCTGGCCGACTACAGCGCGATGGGCCAATCCGAAGTCTCGATGAGGGACGGAGAAGTAGTGGAGCTTCTGAAAGTGGGTTGTGCTGGCTGGTGGTACGTGCGGGTATTAGGTAAGCCTTTCCTCAGTTTAATATTTTCTTTTTTGACGCAGCCATTCTAACTGAGTCACATTGTACAAGAAAAAGATCTTTATACATGAAACAAAATTAGAAATGAATTGACAGTTCAAGGCCAAGTGGAAATTTATTCTCAAAAGATTATCTATGTCACGGAGAGAGAGGGCAGTGGTAAATGTTGTGGTGGTAGTTTCAGCTTTCTGTAGAAAGGAACAACATCATCAGAATGTTGCTACCTTGCAATACATGTTTAGAAGGGTTGTCAACCCAGGTGGAAGGAGCACAGCAGATGCTTTAGCGGGAATACTTACGACGTGACAACAGGCCAACCGTGCTTGTTCAAATGTCAATCCGTTTCTTGTTTTGCTTCAGGTATAGTTGCTCTGTAGAAAAAGAATTAGAGAAAAATACATGGAACAAACCTATTATACGTTGTTTTGGGTTAAACGTTAAGCAAATCCAAGTGTACATATTATAAAGATTTTCGGAGAGTTAAATAAATGTAAGAAGAGAAATAATTTGAATCGAACGATAGACTAGAAGAGAGAGTGGAACGTTTGTTTCGTTCATTGTCACAAAAGTTTTACGTATATGAAATATGCGTATGTGTTAACCACTTTTTTCTCACCTCAACCATAGGTTGGTGTGCAACATGGAAATTTTAACTTTTCTCTTTCTTGGGAAAGCTGTTTTATACTGAAGTCTCTTCTTCGTAACTGCATCTAGGTATTCTATCCTTGGTCTTCCCCTTCCTGGTTTCCTTTTGCCTTTCCCTCTATCAGCGCCGAATCGGAGTGCCGAATAAGATGGCCAAGCATGCTGTTTCTTCTTTTTCCTATTATCTTCAGGATCTGTCCTTCCTCATTAGCTTCCTTTAGTACGTCTTCATTCCTTTCCTTTCGGTCCATGATATTCTGTACATTCTACGCCAACACCACATTTCAAATGCTTCCAGCTTGGGTATTTCAGGTTTTCTCAGTGTCCACGTCTCTAATCCGTAAAGCGCCACGCTTCATATCAGGGTCTTAATAAATCGTTTACGAACGTCCAACAACACATTTCTTGATGCTAGCAGTTCTCTTTTTCTGTTGTTAACTAGGAAGAAGAAAAATGATCTATTGACCTACGAATCCATTTCTGTATCCGAAATAAGTGCTTGATTTGACTGCCTTAAATAGATTTGTATTTTCATTTATTTTTCTTAATTTTATTTGGTTTTAGCTAGAACACAATTGAAATCCTGTAATAAATAAATGTTCCTTAGGCTCTGCTTATCTGACACTGGTTTCTCTTTCAGGCTCTCAGCATGAAGGCTGGGCCCCATCGGCGTACCTGGAACACACAGGCAAGAAGGCCTCTCGCAGCTCTCCTTCAGTGAGTAGTCAGGATAGTGGGATGGGAAATGGAGGCTTAGTGGGTGGACTTCGCCACGCGCCGAGTCGCACAAGCGTCACGTCGACCATCAGCCAAGACGGGTAACATAAGCGTTGTGTCTGGACCATTGGTGCTAGCAGTATCCCTCCGCGCGATTCTCTATAATAGTCATAGCACTGTGATCGGGTTTATTATTCATTAAGTACCTAGGAACAGAAACCTCTGATATGGGACAATTAATATGATGCCATATTTAAAAAATAAACGTAATCGAGATACATACAGTGCGGTCCATCAACACTCAAGACAATACATTTGTTTGCTCAGAGACACAAATAAATAAATAAATAAATTTAAAAAAATGATTCTAAAATTGCACTGACAAACAAATAACTCCAAAATTCTTAGAATGGCAAAGAAACATTGTTTTCCTTTGTTATAACACATCCCAAGTAGCACTAAGGGCAGAGTTCGTGCTACACGGGACAATCAAATAATAATAATAATAATAATACCAAAAAATCTTTATAAGGACCTTCAAATAATTTATCACGTTTCTAGTGATTTAAACCAATTTACTGTTGTAACAACAGAAAAAAAGGACAAAAACATATTAATATTTGTCTGTTAACACAATTTTGTTCAAGTTCTAGGTACGACACTATAACTTAAGAATGTCGTTAATAGTTATTTATTAAACAAACAAATGTTGATCGTACCTCACACCATCTCGTTGCTGCTGGTTTGTTATCCATTGAGCTTCAACAATAATCATTGTTTTCTTAAACAAATACGTTCATTTTTTAATAGTAATAATAACATGTGTATATACATATATGTACAGGGTGTTTCAGAACAACACCGACAACGTTTGGGAGGTGATTCCTGACACCAAGATAAGACGAAAAGTATAGACCAGCCTGGGTGCACAAATGTTTCCTTTTGGAGTTATAGGCTCCCGAAAACATAAAAAATGAATTTTAAAGGGTCATGGAACCTAACCTAGACTAACCTAACCCAGCTCCAAAACTATGGGACCTACCATCGTCGAGTGAAGACTTCACTTAGGAGCTAATATGTACGCTATCCAAAAATAGATGTTTCAGAATCCTAAGATACTCACGCAACAATTTTTATAGAGGCAATTTGGCTAATGGTATATAATTTGAAGTACTCACCAACTACCTCTATAAAAAATGTTCCGGAAGTACCGCAGGCCTCTGAAAAATGTATTTTTGGATAGGGCACATATTAGTTCCTAAGTGAGTTCTTGACCTGACTACGGTAGGTTCCATAGTTTCGGAGCTATAGACCTTTAAAGTTAATTTTTTCATGTTTTTGGCAGCCTATAACTCCCGAGTGGAAGCGTTTGTGCACCCTGGTTGGTCTATACTTTTTGTCTTATCTTGGTGTCAGAAATCACCTCCCAAACGTTGTCGGTGTTGTTTTGAAACACCCTGTGTATATTTAAAAGGCTGCTATTGTATCTGAGATACGAAATGGCACCAAAGATTACTTGTACAGAATTTGTGTATTTAAAAAAAAATGAAGAAAACACTGTGAATACCTTAAAAAAAAAAAAAACGTTTATTTGTAAAAATAAAATAACAAACGTGTACTATAGTGTGCGTGTGTGTATTATTATTGTTCTATATACAAATATGTACATACATATATATATATATACATATACATATATTGATACATACACAAATACTACATTTTTTCCACTTTAATAATTATAATAATAATAGCAAATAATTAGAGTTTGATATATACAAAAATGAGAAATACGAAAGTAGAAACCATTTTTCGAAATCTCAAGGGTCTTTGTAAACTTCGGCTGCTTACAATTCCCCTTTTGACACTGTCTCAAGTATTCTTCATTTCTTGTTTTCTTTGTTGTGTTGTTATATTATAGTTAAGAAACAAATTGTGTGCATTTTTTTTTTTTTTTTTTTTAAAGAAAATATATTGATGGAACATGTAATTATAAAATAGTTAGTAAAATATTTATTGTTCTGAGTTCTTTTGTCGTGAAACAAATAGTTTTGCATTCGTGGGATTCATTCTGCTTTTTGAGCGAAAGATTACCGAAGTTAACTGTGAGTAATCAGTAGTAGCTTTAGCGGGTAGGCATGGGCCTACCCAAAAATTTTGAAAAATATATAAACGTTAAAAGACATAATAAAGAGTAATTATATTCCACTATTTATATTAATGCTAGATAATTATTTAACAAATAACGTGAACCACTATTGTAAAGGTAATTTTCTACTGTCATTAATCAATCAAATGTGAATATGTATCCATAAACGAGGGAGCAGGTCTACCCAAAATTAAAATCCTAAATCCGCTCCTGTGAGTAATTAAGTAAAGGGGTATTGATTTCAAACAGAAATATTTTCCCGTTCCCTTTCCTGTTTAAAATGTCTTACTCATTTAAAAAGTGGGGGTATATATAGTGTTTGTTAATAATTTATAATAACTATTATCAATATTATCTTCAAACTTTTCATATAAATTATTTTTCTTTTTTAATTATCTATTATTTTTCTGTTCGTTCAAGGTGATATTTATTGTCGTGCATATCTTTATAGGGTTGCCAACTCTGGAAAATAACATTACCGCCATCCTCTCAAAATTCCCAATGATATAGGCCTAAGTATAAAGTATCCATGTTGGGACCCATTCGTAGGAAGGAAGTGTACTATCGTGGACAAAAGTGCACTAGAACCAGTATTCTACATATCCTTAGTACGTTCACTAATAATCTTAATAGATACATTGTGCTATAAATGAGAAAATGAAGTCGGTATTGATCATTTTATTGTATTTACCAGTAACTGTCACTTCTTTAAAATTGTTGAAACATATATTAATCCTTACGTGACGATTTTTGACTTACAAAATGAAATTTACTGTTTAAACATATACTTTACCTACAGGAAAGTGCTTTAAGAAGTCCGAAGGAAGGAAGTTGGAAGTTTGTTATATGTAGTGACGTAGGGACGTGAAACTAAACAATGCAACAAATATTATACTCACAAAATACCTAAGAGTTATTTACCAACAATCGATGCACAATTTAAATTTATCGCTATATTTATTCCGTACAAATATGACAAATTATACACTTGTGTGTGTATTGTTCTAAAGAATGTTTCACCGGCCTTAGCCAAAATAATAGCAATATAGGAAGCAAACAGTTGCACTCAGTTTCAACCTGAACTTCTGGTGGTTTGACCCCTATCTGCTTAGTTGAAGCCAAAAACAGGCATCTCCGGCCACGCCGGTGATATGCCGGCCAATTGACAAACCTATACTTTTAGGAAGGCCTGAAATAGATGTGCAATAAACCAATTCAAAGGGAAACTTGTACGTGAAAACACCCAAAAGTTTAATAAGAAATCATTGAACTGTTTCAGGATTTTCTCGTTTTCTTCCACATTATCATTCTACTAATTGTTTTGAAATTCAGTTGTTTTAATCGTCCGCCCGCTTTAGCTTAAAGGGCATAATCCCATGAGTCGTAAAACTGGAAATTCCATTTCAATTTAATCATTCAGTAAGAATTTACATCATACTTTCATTTTCCACACAACACAATTTAAAGGCATGCTTTGACTAGTAATATCACAGAAAGCACTAATTGGGATTTCCCCGTAGGGACTGTTTTGGCTTAGTTGTACAGCACTCACCAGTAGTGTGGAATTTGTGACTTGATACCAACTCGCTCGTGGATCCTTGGTTCAATCCCAGCTCGCGCCAAGTGAGCTTTATGGTGGACAAACACCATGCGCGTGGGTTTTTTCGGGGTTCTCCCGTTTTCTCCCACTTTTTCATTCCACCATATTTTTCACTTTTCATCATCACCATTTCCTTTCTCTTAGCAGGCATAATCGTGGGACGTAAAACCTGAAGATTGTTCGATACCAGTTTGCACTAATTGGACGTTAATGGTGGACAAACACTGTGTGTGAGTTATTGGGGTTCTCTCATTTTCTCCCACTTTCTGTATTCTGTATTCCGAATCTGTACCATGGAGTAATGTGTTTATACGCTTGTTAAGTTCATATAGCACGTATTGAACCCGTTTTATTATTATTATTATTATTATTAATAATATTATTGAAGTCAAGCACCCTAGATGCGATTTCGAACCAGATGGTCAACTTGGCGGCTCCAAGTGGGGACGTGCCTTTTTTCTTAAGGCAAATTTCAATATTTTTTTCCGTCCTTAGTTTTCAAGATATGAGATTAAAATTTTGCATACGGATTGTGTGCACCATTGGGTATTTCTGAGATCTCTACGTGAACCCGGGTACGAGGAGCACAAATGTTCCGAGAGGGTGATTTTTTTTTTAGAAAAAATCTGTTTTTTTTTTTCGAATTTCCGGGTTCAGATGTATGATACGGACATGTAAGTGGCACCGTTGGAAAGGGTGTGTAATACTGTAGAAAATGGCGTTTGAACTATTACGCTAGGCCAAATAGTAATGACGCAGTAAATTTTTAGAAGATATATATAAATGGATCACCTTTAGACTTTCAAAAAATTTTCCTACCCTTTGTTTTCAAGGTAAAAGATTGAAATTTTGCACGTGCATTGTGGACATAAGACCCCTACATGAATCCAGGGCCAGGCAAGAGGGCGCAAAAGTTATGAATTTTTTCTCCAAAAATACTCCCTTTTTTCCATTTCTAGCGTACAATACGGACAAGCGAGTGGTACCGTTGAAAAGAGTGCTTTATTCTGAAAGAAACGAGGTATGAATCATGATCTTACGATACATAGTAAGGAAGCAGTATCTGTTTGAGTGAAAGTCTAAAATTTACTTCAAAAAACCTTTATCCCTTCAAATCCTAAAAGGGATAAAGGACTTTTTTTTTTTTTTTTTTTTTTTTTATAATGTGTGGAGCAATAATTTGTTCACGACGAAAGAAATCAGAACACCATCTCTGTTTCTTTTTTTGTAATTGTTGAATTAACTTGAAACCAAAGAGGACGTTTTGAAATATGTACGCTAAAGAAACCAACAAATAATCTTGTTAACTGTTTTAACTGTATGTTCTATAGTGTACAAAAGAATTTAATTTGCAATCATATGAAATGCTTCCAATGCAATTGAAAAATGTAAAATTTAATAACATTTGTCAATAGTTCGAAAAGAAAATATTAATGTTAGGTATTGTAATTATGCAGTTTCTGACAATTGTTAAAAACACTTCTAACAACCCAAAACAGATGCTGCATAATTATGGCTATTTTATATTTTAAAAAAGAAAATTAAAAACTGGATTTTATAATGTTATTTTGTACAGATGAAAAAGTAATAATACGTGTTTAATATGCCAGTGTACACCTTTGTAACTGTCCAGTACAAATATTGAATTTTTTTGTTAAATTTCTTTTTTCTTTGTTTTTTTTTATCACTCAGGTTAGATAGTAATTGTTTTTAAGGTGAAAAAAGAAAAATAGAACAAAAACAAATAAAAAGAAACAATTAGTTCTTGTTTTTCCTTTTGGATTTGCGGTAAAGATAACCACACACCAAACATCCAGTCTGTTGAAATCTTCAGTGTGCATACAGCAAGTGAATGATCTTTGAAACGTTTTTATCTGCCAACTATTGTATATACCGCATGTAAATATATATAAATATATATATAACTTGTATAGATATGAAGTATATAAAAATAAGTGTAAATTTATGCAAAATACGTGTTTTTTGAAAAAAAATTACAATGAGACTGATGTAATAGCATTTATGCATTTTTGGAGCGCAGCAGGGTCAGTATGAGTGACTGATTTGTGTCAGGGGCGTACGCAAGGAAGCTAGTTCTAAGAGTTTAAGCCGTTCAAATATAATTTATTTTACGTTCAACAAATCAGAATATTGTATTTGTTTTATATATACATATGAAAACAGAATTGTATGACAGTATTAACTAATTTAAATACAATATTTTGCTCAGAATTGTGTATTGAATTGAGAATTAAAATAGCAACAAACCTTATACATTCCACGATTTTCACGATGTTGTTTCTAATTCAATTAATAAAGTTTTTGATATCCTATGTATGTGTATTTTATTAGACTGACGTTTCAAATGCACTGATTGGGTGTATTTTCAGACCTGTACTTATTTGGGGAATTGTTGTACAATTATTGTGGTATAGCTTTAATTTATTACGTCATTATTTAACAATCAAATATTGTTACAAATTACAGTTTTATAACAACACTATCCATGGCTTTAAATTGGATATTGTAACGAAGGAAACACTGACCAAAGCTTCAACCACACTGTATTTTAAACTATAACGTGTTACAGTTTCGAATATTTATGTCTGTATCTTCATTTATGTTCTACAGTGTCTGTGTAGTGTCTGATGAAGGATATGTTAGATATCCAAAACTGTAACACATGATAGTTTAAAATACAGTGAGTGTTCAAGCTTTTGTCAGTGTTTGTTTCATTACAAAATTACAGTTTGATTCAAATTTATACAATTAAGCATTATGTTAAATAATATTATTGCTTTCGTTCTTTTTTTTTTTTTTTTTATGATAATAAAATATTCCAAAATTTTCACTTGATTTCAAATTCAATGAGTTATTGCGTCATTTTGTTTCTATCGTTTCCGTTAGTAACCTTTTATATGTATGAATGGATCTACATACACAGTGTGTTTACTAAATTTTAAGACTGGCATTATCAGAAAATAATGCATTACCTTGACTGCTGCTCATCTTTAATTTATGACCCTCCTTGTTCTATCCAGGCAATTGTACGGCTGTATAGTTTCTGGATTTCTTTCTGGAAGTCCTCTTGTCCGACAATGCTGAGTTCCTTCGTCACAGCCGTTTCCATGTCCGAAATTGAGTCAAAACTTTTCCTTTCAAAGTGTAAGAGTGATTCATCACCACTTATGATTCTCTTAAACTATTCTGGGTCATTTTCGGCCAGTTGGGCTCACTCTTGACTCGACGACACCTGATCTTTTTGCTCTATTATCAGACTGTAGGACACAAATCTGGAACAAATGTTCCTCTTCTGTAGATTTTGTTCCACGATCTTCAGAACAGTATCCTTACCAATGTGCAAGTCCTCCGCAATCATTCTGAGGGACTGGCAACGATTTCCACACTTTTCGAACATTTTCGTCAGTTCGAACGGTTGTAGGCCGCCAGGTCTAAGGTCGTCTGTGACTGCCTCCCGACCCTCACGAAATGACGATGCCACACAAAAATGTTCACTCGACAAAGAGTATGATTGTTGTAAGCGGTTTGAATCATGTCCACGGTCTCCGTGACTGTTTTGCCAAATTTTACACAAAACTTGATGTCTACTCTCTGTTTCGCTTTACTATCCATGACGAACAAAGAAAACACACCACTGAAATCACTATAACAAACAAAATTCGGAATATAAATTCCTGAATTCTTCAACACACTCTGTACTAAAAGCTACACACACTAACTGCGTGGTGGCTCCAGCAGTTATCTTATTGTGTCGTCAGCCTTGAAATTTAGTAAACGCACTGTGTATAACCGATGCATTTTTCAAGCAAAAATGTATGCTTTTAATTAGTCATCATTTAGTAAAAAAAAGTCAGCGTTAGTGCTAGATGCACCAGAAGAACATAAAATTTTGTTTCAAAATTGTTGGGTCATAAAAGGTTAAGAAAAGCAATAGAAGTAATAGAAAGGAAGGTTTGAAATTTAGTACAATTAAAATATTTCATCATCATAGAAAAAATGTGAGCATGACGAACACAATATTTGAGAATACGGTTAATTTTATGCACTTGAATCAAACTGTAATTTGTAATAATAGTTGATTGTTAAATATTGAAATATAAAATTATAACGGTGTAACAATTAAAATTATATTACAATATCATCATCATCGTAATAGGTATTCTGCCATTATTGGCAGGTCACTTGCTGCAACTAAGTAGCTTCTGTGCTCCACGGTCTTCCGCTAACCTCTTCGTCTTCATGTACGATTTTTCTGTTTTGATATCATCCATTAATTGTAGTCTCCTTCGCCTCCTCCCTCTCTTTCCTGCCATCATGTCCTCTAGCAGTCCGTTATGATACAGTTCCTTCTTAGCCAATGTCGCAATTAGTTTCCCTTCCTCTTCTTAGTAATATTTATAATTGCTATTTTCTTCCCCACCATTTCTAAGATCCTCTTATCCGTTTTCCGCTCAACCCAGCCAATTCTCTCCATTATTCTCCACACCCACATTTCGAAAGCTTCCAGTCGTTTTTGCGTGATGTCTATGTTTCTGACTCATACAATACAATACTCCACACGAAGCATTTTACGAGTCTTTTTCTCAACTCTTTATTCAAAGGTCCACAAAATAGTATTTTCTTTCTTCTAAAGGCTTCTTTCGCCATTCCTATCCTTGCTTTTATTTCACGTTCACATTTCATATTATTACTAATCGTATAAGAATTTCCCAAATTAGTACAACTCGAAAGATAAACGCAATCAGTGTGAAATGTCAGTCTAATAAAATAAATGCGAATGGAATACCAAAAGTCTTATTAATTGAATCAGAATCATGTGTGTGTCAACGTCTCTAAGTAGTATTCAGCGAAATATATTGCTATATTTCTGGCATCAAGTATATATTTGTCTTTATAGTGAAGAACGATGGGGGAAAATACATTATGGGAGATATGTATTAGTGAACTAGCACATGCGCCTTTGAGGCGTGTGGTTCCGGGTTTGATTCCCGGTGGGAGAGCATAAAAGTAAATACTAATTTCACAATTTCATTTCATTTCATTTCGTCTTTATAATCATGCATATTGCACGAATTTGTGCTAGGAATAAGACTCGTCAAGGGATAAAGATATATAAACATATATAGTTGTGACCTATACATACAGATTACTTTAAAATACTACGCTACATCTACGGTCAAATGAATAAAAAATCA
Organism: Thermobia domestica; assembly: GCF_964235325.1. NCBI lineage: Eukaryota > Metazoa > Arthropoda > Insecta > Zygentoma > Lepismatidae > Thermobia > Thermobia domestica. The sequence continues at coordinate 333,607,176 of NC_137457.1, read as the reverse complement.
TTGAAAAATAGACATTTTTAATCCTATCAGTAATCAAATTCATTTACACATCTAGGTATTCATTCACGGAATAAAAGCAGTGCTGTAATAGATAGGTTTTCAGTAATCTCTTGTATTCTTCTCTTTATTCTTCGAATATATTGAGAAAGTTTATTGTACAGCGGGGGACACTTCTAAATGGTACACCTTAGTAGTAAATCTCCATCTGGCTGTACCATTTAGAAGTGTCCCCCGCTGTACAATATGGTACCCATTAACATTGGATTTCTTTCATATAACTTTGTCCGATGCTGTTTGTTGGGGATTTTATCCTTACGCCTGGTGTCGTATTTATAGGTTGATGGTGTGTTGAGCAATTCAATGTTGGTTTTAACAAAGAGCAACATGCGAAATACGTATAGGGACGGTAAAGGCAATATTTTAAGTTCCATAAATATTGGTCTGTACGAATCGTTTGTTTTGGCCCTTCTTATAGTTCGTAAAACCCTTTTTTGAATCACGAACAATATATTACTTTTTTTGGGAACTTGTCCCGGAAGATTATGCCATTGTTAGTAAATACTGAGAGAGTCTGAAATGTGTTACGAAGCGTATCTAGATTTAAAACATGTTTGATTGATTTTATTGCATAGAGCATTTTATTGTTCTTTTGGGCGAATGAAGATATGTGTGTTTCACTTTCAATTTCGTCAATCATACATATCCTTTGGTCTAAAGAGCATAATCGAGGGACTTTAAACTAAAACATTTCATTTTAGGAATTACAATGGCGGAAGCCAGATTTACATGCTGCTTCATAATTGCTTATTTTTTTAAAAAACTGCTTAATAATCTTTTTTGTTTGTGCAAGTGATTTGAAAATATTGTTAGGTGTACCCAACAACATAAAATGTTAAATGATAAGATAGCTTACTTGTGTAAAGCATCTGTTTTGCACACCAATCGCTCTCTCTCTCACAGTCTTTTCCAACTTGCACATGTATGGCGTAGCAGTAGGCTTTAACGAACAGAGCCAGGATAGAGAAAACAGACTGAACAAAGGAGGGGAGGGGAGGGGACGAGGTAACATAAACGGACTAAAACAAGTGTTGGCAGAGTACGAGTAGTTAGTTATGAATCGACCAGTAATGGAATTTGTAGAACTATTGCCTGACAACACTGTCTTTTATCAACACTAGTCTCCTCTGGTTTACTAAGATTACGGTGACGTCAGACAATATTCACCTCTTTCGAATCTACTAGCTTTTCCAAGTTTAAAAAGAACGCCTTCGCGGCTAAGCGGTTAGCGTATGCGCCTTTGGCGTCGGATCCTCGAGAGCTCATGTAATTTGAATTCCAAGTTAATCAGTAGGTCCACGTCTTATATAGCCTCCCTGCTGAGAGGGACGCTAAATTCAAAATCAACTCAAGTTTACAAGAGCATATGTGTTTTTATGAATTCACAATGTAAGAGTAAAAGAGTATTTAGATAAGAAACAAATGTCACCTGAGCATGGACATTCTTTTCATCCCGAAAAATCCAAGAAACAGAACAATAATAAGAAACGAAGATTTCTGAAAATATAGGAACTAAGAAATAAGCTTAAATTTCTGTGTGCTTTACGATCATAAATGAACGTTTAAGAAAGTTGCTTTTTTTTCTTAAATATTTAGTCAAATCACCCATGGCCGGATAACATACAGATTATAAAGTAAAAGGCTGATTTGAATATCAATGTATGTACGTGGTAGGAATATTATATTAATTTCATAATATCCATGGAAGTATTTAACATTTTTGCTGCCAAAATCCACTAAAAAATTTTACTTCTACGCTTCTCGTATTTGTTCATATTGTTATACATAAGCAAAAACAGCACAAAAAATGACAAAACATTATAGTTTTAACGCTGCTGGCACCTCTTTCTAGCACCAAGCTAGAAAACTTGGACCCTCTGCGGTAGCAACATTGTTTTCAATTTAGAGCTGCCTTCAATTTCTTTCTTGTGGACATCCTCTTTCCTTCCTTGACCATACTTCAATTTCGATTTTTTTTAAAAAATATGCCGCCCTGGACTCAGGACCATATGGCTGAATTACGAATTATATGGACCTGGTAGTATCCAGTTTTTTTAATCCCTTGAGTTAGAATTATCTTTAAGTAGACTGTAGAATCCAACATAAAAGAAACGGTTACGAAAAAGTAGAAAAGAAACAAAAGCATTGTGACCTTCCAGGAGTTCTGAGGGTTAATCTTGGCACCTAGTACTGTTTTAATGCAAGAACGAAACATTTTTCGTTCAAGAAAGCAGTAAATATTTGTAGTCAATTATCTGGCATCACTTCAAGCATAAATAAATGAAAACAATACAATAAAAGAGCATTCTCTTTGCTGTCCGAATAAAAAAAGCATATGAACGCATTTTCTTAAAACTAGATTCTCTGCGTGCGCCCCAGCATTTTATTTTTTTTTTTCTTTCTTTTTAGTGTTTCTTTTGTGTATGTTGAGGGTGAATCTGAAAATGATATTCTTTGTTTTAAGTTAAGGGTATACTCATCTCAAAAGTATATACACATATAAACATAATAATCATAATAATCATAATAGTAATCTGTAGATAGATAAATATTGCTATATACATAAATAGCCTTAAAAAGGAAAGGTTTCTAGCTAAAAGCATTTGGGATCTGTTTCTTGAAAGCTTCTCTTTTTAATATGAAATTCAAAAAAATAAAAAAAAAGAATCAGTGTTTGGGATTTTGATTTTGACTTCTTCAGATTAACCAGACTCCTCAAGCACAAACTGTCTTCTTTCCTTCCTTCACATGTCAATCAGAGTGTGCATTGCATTGTGGGAAGAAATTGAACCAGACAAGTATCCTTGACAATACAATAAAGCTTTATGTACAAACATTGTACTCATGTAAGTTAATAAAAAAATTAAAATACCAAAGATGCGCTGTTTTATTTTGTATATAAACTAATTGTAACCCCTCGCCCGGACACCTTCATCTCGGTACACGCTACTCGTTAAAGTTGTGATTAATTAAAGGTTTTAATTGGTCGCATTTAACAGTTTTTAAAGCCCAGATAACTTTTGAAATATTAATGTTGAAATCTAAATTAAGTTAGACTTGTTAATTGTAGTATGCCTTATGTGAGTTGGTGCTAAAGCTTGTTAAATATAGGAGTGTTCTAAAGGTAAATGGTAACAACTGTCTCTAGTTTATATTTAATTTATTTGCCTGTTTCATTAGCTTAAAAACACGAGAAATTCTCATGTAAGCATTACAATTCCCAATAAAGTACAATATTACCAGGTAGCAGAAGACATACTTAATATTCTACCAATGCATGTTTCTAAATACAAGTGGCCCCGCGTAGCGTAGTCGCTTACGCTCTCGCCTTCGGTGCGAGCGGTCCCGGTGGGGGCACTCGGTCGAAAAAGTGTGAAAACCTTCATCAGACCACCCATCTTCAATGAGGTTTTCCTCATTCACACCAGGCAAATGCCGGGATGGTACCTTACATACAGGTCCCAGGCCGCTTTCTTCCTTCCCTTTTCTCAGATGGACGCCGAGGGACGTCATCTCTCCTACGTCCCAGAGCCCAGAAATCTAAATCTTTCTAAATACAAAACTATAAAATAAGAGATATGAAGTACGTAGTCATGATCACTTACATCGTAATTCGGTAACCATTTCTACCACATCTGACATGTACTCAGGAGTATCTCGTATCAGCTCTTCATTTAATGACTTATTTAAATATTCCTTAATAGTGTAATAGCATTTTAGGGCAAGTAGCTAAATAAACTTTTACAGAAAACGGTAACATTAGTCATATTCTTCAAGTACATAGGAAGTTTATTATACATCCTAACACAATTTATGTACTCAGTTTTACTTATATTAGCATATTTTTAGATGCATCGCAAATATGTCACTACTTTCTCTTGTATTATTGTTATGAACATTTTAGTTAAAGGTTAAAATGATGCATTTTTTGCTATAAAAAGAATAGATTTATAAGTTTGTAAGCCGGAAAGTGTTAAAATTTTTGCTTGTATAAAAACCTTTTTACATATCGATTTTGTGAGTAATCCAAAAAATATTTTAACCTCTTTCTTTTGCAATCAGAAAGCGTTTAAACTATTTTCAGCAGTTCTCCAGGATATTATTCCGAAGCTAATTAGTGAATTAAACTTGGCGTAGTAAAAGGAAACAAGTTCTTCTCTCGACACAGTACCTTGAAGTTTGTATCATGTAAAACACATGCTACTTAGCTTCTTGTTATAGATATGAGGAGACCATGAAAGATCGTCACTTATGGTTACACCTAAAAGCTTTGTCATACAAGAATATTGTAGGAAGTAAGAAGATATTTTTATTGAATTTTACACGGTGTTCCCCTGGAAAACGAAATTGCAAGAGAATCGATTTATCATGATTTATAATTAATCTATTCGTTGTTAACTACTTTATTAATTTGTCCGTAAAAAGGACGGATTTCCTCTCAACTGCTTCTATTGATTTTCCTGATATAATCATACTGATGACATCAGCGTATAGAATACATTTGGTGTCTTGTTTATTTCAAGAGTGACATAACTCAAAAATCGCCCTCATTGACTTATGGGCAGAAAATGAAAGCTAATCTTAATGCCTATCTCTGGTAAAAATTTCACAATGTGCTTCCAAAACTGGGCGCTAGAGTACTTGTGTCGTTCTTGCGCCGAATTGTTTTCACCGCGTATCGAAACTTTCAAACGCTTCTCCTGAAAAGTTAGGAATTTTGAGTTATGTCACTCTTGAAATAAAGAGATGGTATATTCTAACAAGTCATTTAAGTATATCAGGGAGAGAATAGGAACCAAAATGGAACCTTGAGGAACACCTCCGATTACAGTTGATGAACCTAGTCTGTAACTATTACTGATATTTGTACTGCTTGTTGTCTACTGGATAAATAAGAGATAAACTGTATTTCACTTGGTAACCACAAGAATATTTCAGATATTTCATGGTTTCCATGCGTGTCAACAACTGTTATTTTGTCAAAAGTAGTGGTATTTCAGTTGCTGACGTCTCGCCGAAGCCGTTTTCGATACGCACGTTTTTTCTTTCCTGAGACGAGCCATTTTCAACTAATCGATGTAAGATCACATCTATACGCTCGGAGTATCAACGTCGAAAAACAGGAACAGCCAAGAAGCGAGAAAGGGTAGACAAGTATTGGTCCGTCTCCTTTATGGTAAACGTCGGGATATTAGAATCTTCAGGGACGGCTTTCTTATTTCTTCAGAGACGGGAAAAAAAGACGCCTTAAAAGCTATCCAGGTCTATGATTGGCTGTTGGATTGTTTATCTGACAAATTAAACAGAAACTAGGCTTACATATCACACCCGCCTTATCCATCCAGATATGTTTATATATAATTATTATTACTGCACATTATTTTGCATGAAGCGTTGAGTGAAGTTAGGATAGATGGTCTTCGTTTAATTCAGTTAGGCCGACTATACACTATGAGATAAATCCTAAGAAATTGGACAAATGTTACGACATATCTCGTAAGAAATCCTAACCTTTTGTGCCATATACATGAAGAGTTTTCCTGTCTGACCAAATGGCGTTGTGTATCTACTGATATAGATACCAGAACTTGCACACATCTAAAAAAGAAAAAAAAAATGAGAAGACAAATTAGCAAAACATATCTGCACCACTTTTCATTTTGACGAGTATTTTTGCTCTTTCACCCACCTATGGCTAACGGGAAGAAAACAAATTTGTTTTGAACCCCTGGTTGGTCTAGTGGCTGCCACGCTTGACTTAAGTTCGCGAGGTCCCGGATTCGATTCCCGGTGGGGGTACAGTTGAGCAATCAAAGTGGTTCGAATTCCACTGTAACCACTAGGTCCATGTTTCCTTTAGGCTAGCAGGCACAACCGTCGCATGTTAAACTAAATCAAACCAAACAAATTTGTTTTCACTTTCTCTCATCTGATGTCACTTAAATCGAAATCTTACGAATTTTGTTTCTGAAATAGAGCGTGCTGTAAACACGAGAAATCTCATAGGATCGTTCTAAACATAGGAAATGACATGCGATCTAAGGCCATACACGTTGAGATTTTGATTCTATGAAAAATCGTAAGAGATTTCCTAGGATCTATCCGATAGTGTAAAGCAGGACTTGTATTTCTTATACAAGTTATATTTTTTTTCTTTCAGGTTCATTAGTTTTACTCAAATTTGACAAGAAGGAAAACTTTAAGAACTATACTCTAAAAAATCGTTGTGTTATTTCAATATGCCTATGTGTTAACACGATTGTGTTAAAATATAACACAAACAGTTGATTAGAACAACTCACTCTCCATTTGGAGCTGTGTGTCAAATGCCGGTAGTTGAAATGACACATAGTCTGTGTGTTAAATTAACACAAGTGTAGAATCTTCGGTGTTGTTTTCTACGTGATTGCCAAATATGTTGAGCATCTAATTATAAAGGCTTATGAATTGAAGCTATAGACAAACACAGTAGAAAGAAATACTTAAACAAATCCATGTATACGCAAAATTTCAATATGCAAACCGCGCGATGTTTTCAATTGTTTTACATGATGTTTCTGAAGAAATATGTCAACAACGAGAAACAACACCGTATTACTGTGTCACTTCTACACTGCACTAGAGCTCACGAGGCAACACCGAGGACTGTGCTTCAAAAATGGCGGAAAACGAGTAGAATCACGATTAAGAGGCAAACATATTATAAAGATATAGGTAAGAGTTTGCTTTCACAACAAGATGTTGGTGAAGTTGTGTTTCGTACCATCAAGAAATACTTCACAATAAATGTTGGGACGACGAAAATTTTTATGAAGATTTTTTTATATGAAGTGTTTTGTAGTTTACTATTCTTATTTTAAAATTAGAATCTTCGGTAAGCGTAAGCATGCATACCACATGGTTTTCCAATACAAAAAATGGTTACATCAACACCACACACGAAGTTATTTCAACACCGAAATAGGTGTCGTAGTAACACAGAAGTGGAGTCGAACTAACACCAAAAATGGTGTTAATCTGGTGGTTTGACCTTGAATTTTAACACAAGGAATGTTGAATTAACACCAAAACGGTGTTACTTATAGGGCTTTGACCTTGAATTATGACACAGATTGTGTGTTGAAATAATAAGAAAATGATGTTGAAGTAACACAGAGACTGTTATATTGATACTTGACATGGTGTAATATTAACACAAAAAAATTGACACACTGTGTTACTTTCTTCGTGTTGGTGCAACACCGCCACAAGTAACACTTTTCTCCACACTACCGATCCTGACATGGTGTCGAATCAACACCGAAAATACTAACACAGATCCGAATTTAACACCGCTCAACACCGGTTGTGTGTTAAAGACGTAACACATCCCTGTGTTAAATGCTAACACCGCGGGGTCTGTGTTGAACTAACGCCGCATAATGGTAGTCACGCTGGAACCACTGCCCTGTGTTAAATTTGAGTTGAATTAACACAACCATTTTTTACTGTGTAGTAACGAAAGAATATTGAAATACAAAATAGAATATAGGGGGCGCGGTGGCTGTGGTAGAGGGTCCCCCTCTGGTGCTTGGGGTCCCGGGTTTGATCCCAGCCCCCGCCAAGTGAACTTTGTGGTGGACAAACACTGTGTGGGTGGGTTTCCTCGGGGTTCTTCCGCTTCCTCCCACTTTCTTCATTCCACCATTTCATTCATTTCTCATCATCACCGTTTCCTTTAGCCTTGTCGGCATAACCGTGGGACGTAAAACTCAAAGATTTCGTTTACCAAATAGAATATAAATGAGCAAATTGTAACTGCCTGATGATGAGGAACAAGGTTTCCTAGAAATATAGAGCTAATGATATTCACAAAATATTTGCCAAGACGGGTCATACGGGTAGGTACCGTAAACAAATAAATGAGTTCCTCACGCTCTTTGACCCTTTCGCTGCCACCGAAACATGTGTGTTCCACCATAGTTTCTAGTACTACCAGTGGTAACTTGTTGTTCTAGTAAAACTAGTCACAAAACTTGTTCCAGCCATACTACCTGTAAGAGGATTGATGCTAACTGAACAAATGCCTCAGATACAACCGTTTCGATCTCAATATAACGAAGAAGTGATTGTCATTGGGTTAAGTTACCAACGTGTCAAACTTGTGTATTTACAATCACTTTGGAAGTACTTTTATTCCAATACATGTACAGTAAGTGTTAATGTAAAATGTTCGAGCATTTCATTACCACTGGGATCCTACGTTAGGTTGTTGTAGGTCCAAGTTTCATATAGCCACGCTGCTGAAACGGGCGCTAAAATCAAATAAGAACAACAATCGTTAAGATTGGGACATTTGGAGAATTTAGAGCACAAGGGAATGAAGTTTAGTTGCTGAGGTTGTGAGAAAAGGAGACATAATTTGTGAAAGTACTTAGAGAGTTAGTTCTATTTCTTTTTAACTTGTAAGTGTTGTTTACAATAACCGGACATAATTCTTTTAAGCTTTGAAAGGAGCTTTAGCCAGAGACCTTTACGATGAAGTATGTCTAATGAGCAAAACTGGACTTGATTCCCTTGTTCAATGAACGCGCCATCTTTCGCAAAAATATGGCTGGACAGATATGTCCTATTCCTTCCACCATTCAAGAAAGAAAAAAAAATGGGAGATTTTTTCATGTTTTGTTAATTTGGATGAGGTCCTTATTCAAAATAACCACTAATATTATCATTCGCTCCGAAAAATTAAAAATGAAAATAATAAATAAAAAAGTAAAGAAAAGGTTAAGTGAACAAATCTTTGCTGAGCAATTTTCAGTTTTAATTATATCCATCAAATGCAGCTTTTATTCTCTCCTACACTATTTCTTTGTGCTGTACCTTTTATCTAGTCCTGCAGCAAACAGAAAATGTTCAAACTAGTTTATCTTTCTCTTCTAATTTACAATCACAGTTGAGACGTTGGATGGCAAAGTGAGTGGCATAAGTCACTTTTGAGATATTGAGATTTTTTTATTAGAATCGTTATATAGAAAAGTCGGATAAAAAGTACAAAGTTTTGTTGTGAATTCTTTATGTTGGTAAGGTATGCCGCCAACTCGGAAAGTGCAGTGTTAGAATATACATGGTGGTAGGTAACTCCACCGACAAACTTTGGGAGCTGGTTCCTTATATGAAATGAAAGAAAAAAGTTCTAATAAACATGGGATGAAAAACGTCTCCTTTAAGAGTTATGAGCCACCGAAAATTCGAAAATTCACGTTTCGAAACGTTCTGCCTTAGAAACTACAGGACCTATCCCAAGCGGTTTAAGGAATTACAAAGGAACTAGTATGCGCTCAATCTAAATATCCATGTTCTACCGTGGTCCGTTATCGGCGAAACGAACTGTAAAGAAGTTGAGGTATAGGGATACTTCTTTAAGTAATAATGGCGCGTTCATTTCGCCGATAACGGAGGATGTTAAAACATGGATATTTAGATAGATCGCATACTAGTTCCTGTGTAATTCCTTAAACCGCTTGGGATAGGTCTATAGTTTCTAAGGCAGGGCTTTTCGAAACATGATTTTTCGAATTTTCGGCGGTTCATAACTCTGAAAGGAGACGTTTTTCGACCTATATTTATTACAACTTTTTTCTTTCATTTCATATAAGGAATTATCCCAAAGTTTGTCGGTGGAGTTACCTACCACCCTGTACACACAAAGTTCTTGTATTTTCAGTGAAATAGCACATAATTGAGCGGCTGGAAGGAAAAGTGTTGCTGGTCATTTGTAGATATTGAGATACATATTAAAACAAATACAGGAAATTCTACAAGTATTAGTAAGTTCATAAGTTTGTACAATTATCTGTGTGTACTCTAATAAACACATCCGTATCTAAAATGACGAGTAATATTGACTTATGCCACTTTGCTATCCGACCCCTTGTGTAATAGAACAGTGTGTTGACAAAAACAATGCACAGCAGTAAATGAACGTAAAAATAAATCATAAAAACAAAGTGGCAACATCAATGTAAACAGAAACATGAATAAGGAAATCATACTGGAACATTATGCATCATCATTTACTGTCACAGTACATGTCATCATCATCATCATGGTGGTCACTGTCCTTTAAAGACAAGTAATGATGATGGAAAGGTGGTATAAATGGCAACAAGTCAATTACGTCCTTCTTCTTTATCTTGATGATGACCCAAGGCCCTTTGTAAAGTGGTTCTTGTCGAATGTTGCCTGACTTACGCCACTTTGCCATCCAACAAGTTATGGTTTCAAGTTCACGGAATTGAAAGAAGAAGAAGAAAAAAAGAGTTTGTAAATCACTGGTTGAGCCAACTTCCAGTACCAATCGTCAAACAGCCACTCGAGTGTCAAACCATTTTCTGTGCGTGTTAGAACTACGACCGGTAATTCACTTTGAGTTTTTCCCGAACGGTCGCGCCATCAATGTCGACCTCTATTTCGAACAGTTGGAGCGGATGTATGCTGCACTACGCCAAAAATATCCTTCATTGTTAAAGCGAAAGCGCGCCTTGCTGCAACAGGATAAAGTAAAACCACATTCGCAACACAGAATGCACGAACTTGATAGCATCGAACATCAGGCTACACCCGCCATATAGTCTTGACCTTGCTCCTTCGGATTACTATCTGTTTCGGTCCATGGTGTACTTCCCGAAATCGCGATGCTTCATCAACTGATCTCTTTGTCTCTAAGAACTCGACGTGGAAGGTCACTCCATACAATTCAACACGAAAGGCTATATTTCGAATGTTAACTTGCTTTCATTGTACTGTAATAAATACAAGTATGTTGTGTACTAGAATATTGCAAGACTTATACACTCTTGTAGATTTATCACTTTTGGTTTCAATAGATGATGAAACCAACTTTTCTATGTTGAATCTACAGGCTATTAACGAATTCTGTGACATAAATTCAGGAAGTGATTTCTTATACCAATAACGTCCTAATTTGAAGACTATGGTACCTCTCGCAAACTATTCAAGGAATTATATAGGCACTAGCATGAACTCTATCTAAATATTCATGTTTGACAATCTTCTGGTACCCACGCAACAAGTATTCAATTAGTATTTAATAGTAATTAACTTTACTCCGCATTACACCTTATTTTATAATTACAATTCATTATGCCGGTACTAGAAGATTATGAATCATGGATATTTAGGGCGCATACTAGTTCCTGTGAAATCTCTGAACATCTTGGGAGACGTCCCATAATTTTCAAGCTTATCTTTCGCATTCTCGGCGGTTTATAACTGAAAACAACATATTTTTATACTACATTCATATCAAAAAAAGATTCTCACTGTTTCCTATCACTCTTCTTCTATAAGAACCAAGAATAAAACCGGAAGCTGCAGTCCATTTGAATCACTTCCGGTTTTAGTAAGGTGCCAAAGGTAAGGAAGAGGTCAACTTCTGAGGTGATGAGGTCAACTGAGCAGGTAGGGTGACCTTGAGTTGAAGTTAGGGGCCGCGGTGGCTCAGTGGCAGAGCGTTCACCTCTGGTGCTTGGGGTCCCGGGTTCGATCCCAGCCCCCGCCAAGTGAACTTTGTGGTGGACAAACACCGTGTGCGTGGGTTTTCTCGGAGTTCTCCCGTTTCCTCCCACTTTCTTCATTCCACCATTTCATTCATTACTCATCATCACCGTCTCCTTTAGCCTAACCGGCATAACCGTGGGACGTAAAACTCAAAGATTTCATTTCATTTTTTCATTTTTGAGTTGAAGTTAGGCCATGTAGACTTGCTGCTCTGTTGGCACTGGACCGACTGGTGTGGCAGAAACCGTCGAGGCGAGCGTACAGCTAGAGGTACCATTGGTTTTGTGGTGCCCTGTGCCCTGGACAGATGGAACAACGAATGAACATCAAATTTTTGGTGAAACTTGGAAAATCCTGTCCGGAAATACATGAAATGTTGAGGGCTGTTTAAGGAAATAGTACACTAAAGAAAACAGCTCGTTTCAAGTGTATCAAGTGTTTCAAACAGAGTCGTGTAGACTGCAAGAACGAGGCACGGTCAGGACGACCGTCGACATCCTGTGCTGGAGATAACATTGACACGTAATTCGAACACAACGCTAGATCACCCTTCCTACTCACAAGACTTAGCCCCCTACGATTTCTTATTGTTTCCGAAATGTAAAATGATCATTCGGCGGCATTGGGACGACGAGGAGACGATAAAACCTCAATGTACCTGACGATGTACCTCAAGAGCGTTGTGAACACTTTTCAACGGCTGTTTTCAACACGGAGCGTTTCCACAGACTTGGGACAAGAGTATTGATCCTATTTTGAAGGGGATAAGATTGATGTGACCTAATTTTGTAAAATACAGTGTTTATGACATCAGTTCGCATATTTATTGGATAGACCACGTACATATAGAGGGTGGTAGGTAACTCCACAGACAAACTTTGGGAGGCGATTCCTTATACGAAATGAAAGAAAAAAGTTCTAATAAAGATGGGCCGAAAAATGCCTCCTTTCAGAGTTATGATTCATTGAAAATTCGAAAAATCATTTTTCAAAACTCCCTAACTTACAAACTATAGGGTCTATCCCAAGCGGTTTAAGGAATTACACAAGAACTAGTGTGTTCTCTATCTATATATCCATGTTTCAGAATTCACCGGTACCAGCGAAACGAACGCACCATTAGTACTTAAAGGAATATCCCTATACTTCAACTTCCTTTTCCCAGTTCCTTTCACCGATAACGGAAGATTGTAAAACATGGATGTTTAGATAGAGAACATACTAGTTCCTGTGTAATTCCTTAAACCGCTTGGGATAGGTCCTATAGTTTGTAAGTTAGGGAGTTTTGAAAAATGATTTTTCGAATTTTCAATGGATCATAACTCTGAAAGGAGGCATTTTTCGGCCCATCTTTATTAGAACTTTTTTCTTTCATTTTGTATAAGGAATCGCCTCCCCAAGTTTGTCGCTGGAGTTACCTACCACCCTGTATACATTTCTTAGTATCCCTTTACCGTTTTTGCTCTGATCCTGTTAACAGACCTGTTCTCTAGTTTGGAAGTCTAAAAATTGGTTCTCGAAAGGATAATAGGTAACAAATAACAAGACATGTTAATAATAACAATCTATAATCTTCTCATCATAAGCATGCTCCAAAATCAGTTTTACATCAGATGACAAGAATGTTTCATGAAACAACAAGCAACATCTTCACATATACACAAGAGCAACAGAAGGATTTGAAATAGAACAGAAATTAGGTAGCAGTCTTTGCTCATTAGTTTACAGGATATCCAATCAATTTCAGAAGTGAACATATGAATAAATCCTTCAACGAAAAAATAATAATAATATTTACAAACTTTTCCAATGTTACTGACTAAATATTAAATACAAGTAATGTTGATACCATTTTACATACACCTTGCTCCAAGCACAACAAAAGATAATTCATCAGGGGAATAAGGGAACTTAAAATATAGAGCACCATCAGTGTATCTATTTTTTTCTTTTCTTTTTTTTCTTTCTTCATTAAACTCACAAGAAGAAATTGTGCACCGTTTGAATCAAGGATGTTATAAAATAGAGGATCTCCCCATATGTATCTTCATCCTATTTACTTAATGAAGTCGAAAAACAATAGAGCATCGGCACACGTCTGATTGGCTAGTCCTGTTTCCGCCATCGTCTGATTGGCTTCTTTCGTTTCTGTCTTGAATGTTGGCTCAAAACATTGCGATCTTATTGGGTTGAGTGGGGGGTGGCGAAACTGTGACGTATGGCTTCAAGATTTTGTTGTGTATAGGCAGATCCTCTACATCCCTGGCTTGGATACAACAAAATCTTATAAAACTGTTTGTACATGGAAATAGGTGTAAGTCTCCATCATAAACGTGTAGGGTAAAACAGTGTCCGCTAAGTATTAAATTACACATTCTACGCTATGGTATGGACCTGCCGACCAAACAACTACCTTCGTATACTTCTGCTTATGTCCTGTAACTCTTATTGAACGGAATATATATACGTATGGTATAAGTGTGGATTACATCGACATTCATTTTTTTTTTTTTTTTAATAAACAAAAGTGATAATTGATGAAACGTTAGGTCGTTTCCCGCAGTTTGTACTAAAGAGAATCTCTACGTGAGCTGTTTTCTGTGTGAATAGTTTGGTGAAAACGGTTTCAGTACACAAGCTGTGTTCGCTGATTGAGGGGAATTAGGTAACAAAAATTTAGGAAATGGGGAAAAAGGGAACTTCTAGGGTAAAATACTTGGATTCCGTTACACACGAATATCAGTAATTTTATGTTTATATGATGAGTGATCCAAAAATAATGACAACGGATGTGTAGTACAACGGTTATGGCTGTTTAAAATTATATTTATTTTTGTACATATTCTCTTAACAAGTCAAATCATTTAGTCCATGTTTTTTAAACTCTGAATACCTTTAGAAAAAAAAATATTTTGTCTTGACTCCCAAAGTACTTCCATAGCGGCTATAACTTGCTACGATGTTAAAATTTCTTGTCCCTGAGCTTTTCCTTGAGCCGGGGAAAAACTTGGAAGTCACTGGGGGCTAGATCTGGACAGTAGGGTTGATGTTTGAGCAGCCATTGCAATTTTAGTTTTCACAAAAAAATCATTTTCCTTGATTTTCGTGTTAGCATCTCGACTGCTTATACTCAATTGAATGTACCTTCCTGAAATGATGACCTATATATATTTACAGTGAACTGTTGAGTGTACAGAGAAGCGAAGTTATTTTATTTAGATTTTTGTGTATTACTTTCGCTCACTCCTTGTAATCTTGTATACTGACCACTGTGACCTCATCATGTTCTTAAGTGAAGTACTTCGGGAATAAATATAAATTTTTCGTACATTCTTCTTTGATGTTGAAAGTACCCTTTATTTCTGTATGTCACCCAATACTGTTCTCAAAGTAGCCTGTTCAGTTATTCCAAAGTTATTACTATAGAACCTGCACACTTGTATATTCTTACAGATTCAAACCGTGTTGACATCTCGGATACGAACTTGAATTGTTAACAGTTGGCCACGATTTTTATAGTCTCAGGGTTGTACAATCAGCGACAAAGGTTCTTTCCGTTTGATAAAATTAGTTTCGTAATTAACTTCAGAATGGAAGGACAATTTGAGTACAGTTTTCAGTAATTTTTTTTTTAAAAAAAGTAATTTTCTGTACGTTCCAGCCAACGACCGATATTGCCAAAATAAATTTTAGAAAGTGGAAAGAAAGAACTTTTGTTGGTGATTGTACACAGACATAAAGCAAAATGCATTACAACATAACATGTGCGACTATAATTTCGCTATATGTCCACTTACATTTTAAGAAAATCTTATCAATTGTATAAGTGAAACAAATACATGCTTAAAAAAAAAAAAAAAAAAAAAAAAAAAAAAAAAAAAAAAAAAAAACGACAGTTAACAGCGGCATTTTGAAGGTAAGGTTGTAGTGCATTTTCGATCGTAAAACGAACTGAAACAACATAAGTCTATGCGTGGGAAAGTTGGTAACGAATTGCTGATTCAGTGCAAATTATCCCTTCTTTATAATTACAATTTGCAGGACATCTGTTCATAAAATTTTCAATGGAAACCTGAACTAATAACAATTTCTTGGCAGTGTGTGATGTGTATACTGGTCCAAGAACACGAGAATGTATCGAGTGGTAATATAACAACGGTTGCTTCTTTTTCTCATTAACTTGGCGCTGAAGATACTGTGCATAGAAATACCTTACCCTGAATCCAATACGAGGAACACTTTTCCAAACATTTCGTTTCTATCTGGCAACTTAATCGGCGTCTCCAATTAAACTGCTAGGCGTTGCGGACACTGACAATGTTGCCAGACTAACAAAATTCGGATCAAATACAAGGTAAGGCATTCTTTTAACCTCCAGTATTAAGCATGTATCCTATAGCTACCATCAGCAAATAGACGCTGAATTAGTCTTTCCATGGTCCATTCTTTCGCAGTCCTTTGGCACTGAGTCAACGTTTTGCTAATGGACTGAACATATTTCCAAACAAACATTAGGAGTGAATGTATATTAAGAGACAGGTTGTGCTGTCTTTACATATTACTAACTTTACAAACAATTAGTTCTAGAGTTGTCATATACATACCACGTACAGTAGAATCCCGAGTATCCGGCCTAGTTTTCACTTATCGCAGTTAAATGAGGAAGGCAAGGTGTTTCATTGGCAACATTGACAAAGCATTGGAAATGGGCGGCTGCTACGATCCTCCTACGTGTCGTGTTCAAAACACAAGTTGTGACAGGAAAAGAGCGGCTTTCTGCTCCTTGTTCATTGTTTCGTCAATGTGTAAGGTACCACAATATAGTATGCTTGCCGCTGTTCCTGATTATAACTGTACAGTAAGTACAGTACTGTATTCGTAAATTGGGTTGGGTTATGATTAATGTTTTTTAAGTGTACTACAGTGAAGATTTGAAAATGGGCAATAAGAAGTGAGAAAATACGTACTGTATTATAACACTGAGTTTTGGTATGAAAACTTTGTTTTCTCGTATTGGTGGAGCAAAGAAATGAGTTCACAGAACTCCGGCTTTTTTTTATGTCCGGCCTGCCTTCCCGCCACATTACGCCGGATACTCAAGAGTCTATTGTATCTGAAAATTTTGAGAAGCAAACTGAAAAAAAAAAAAAAAAACTTCAGAAATCAATATGCCTCCTACTTTAAAGTTTTTTATAGTATGTTCGGAATACCAGGTGGAAGTTAAAAAATATGTAATGCTGACGTTTGTTCTGTCCCATTTGTGAAAATTTAGGACAAGTCATTAAGCACTGCTAAAATCTCTAGAATTGTAATAATATATGCACAAAATTATACTACAAAGAAAGAAAGATTTGAGTACTGTGTTGCACAGATGTGTTATGAATACCAGATTTAGTGGAAAAATATAAATTAATAACAATAACACGATAATACATCCTTCACTGTCTAAAGATACCGTAGATTTATTTACCTATTGGTTACGGTCAAACATGTATATTTACTTCTTAGAAACATGTCTTTGTTTTCCAATTAAGATTACATCCACTCATGTTCAAAAAACTGAACCATTTTTTAATTACTTCATCTAGTTGAGGACAGGATCGTGTACTACACAAGTTTGTCAATAAAAAAATTGGGAAACACAGCAAAACATATTTATTTGCGACATGGCTGATGTTAAAATGCTCAATTCTATCTTATTTTTTCTTTTAAAGAACACACTGTATTTCTAACACTTCCTTGTCATTATAGCTTTCAATGATTTAATATCTGTTATTAACTGGTGAGTGTTGAGAGGCGAAAAAATGTCACACCACTGCATAGCACCATTACATTTATGGAACGAATTCCTTTTGGCAAAATCAAATCAAATACTGAATGAACATGAAAAAAAAAAAAAAAAAATCAGAAGAAAAAACTTTAATCCCACAATACAATAAGACAGAAAAAGCTGGCTACTGCACTCACGAGACCAGGTTGTCCTGTATTCTTCTATCGTTGTTTTCTGTACACAGCCATGGTTTTCTCACCTTAATTGGTTCCCGAACAAGTCAGCCGCAATTAGATTTAGCAGTTGGTGTGTTTAAGAGGCTAAAAATAATAACAATACTTTCATATTTCGACCAGTGGCGGATCTCCAGGAGGGAAGTCATATGGATAAAAAGATACATACAGGGCGTCTCAAAAGTCCCCTGACAAAAGTAACTCTGTTATTATCAGAGTTACAACAAAATGTAAGAGGAAAAACCATCTTCAAATATGATGTTTGGAATCTAATGTGAAGGAATTTTTTAGATCGGACGAGCCGTTTCGGCTGTACACTCTTTATACGCTTTATGTTAAATGAAAATGCAACGTTGCCATTTACCGGGAGGTGGATAATTTTTGTAAGAGTACGGTGAATGGGGGCATGTTTCAAATGGGAGCTGACAATCGACACATTAGCGTAAGAGACAGTAATTTCACTTACTTATGTTGTGGGTCCAGGTAAATGGCAATATTGAATTTTCATTTAACACTGACCACATAAAGAGCGTACAGTCCAAAAGGCTTGTCCGACTAAAAAAAAAAAAAACTTCACTTTAGATTGAAAACATCATATCTGGAGACTGTTTCCCCTCTTACCTTTTGTTGTAACTCTGATAATAACCGAGTTACCCTATGTCAGGGGACTTCTGAGACACCCTATATATATCGTTACAAGCTAAGAGAAGGAAACTTAAAATATAAACTAATTCTTGTATAACTCAAGAACCTCCACTGATTTCGAATTAAAAAAAATCTGAACTCACTCAGTGATAAATGCTTACATAGCTGCATTCAGTAGACAATCACAGATGCTGCTGATCCAACTAAACACTCATTTTAAAAATAGATCAGAAGAAAGAAAGGATATAAGAAGTGTAAGTGGTTGAGTCACTGCTTTTGCTTTCAGAACTGATTTTTTTACAATTAAATTAAACTTTGTACTTTCGTTATAAATTTACAATTTAAAAAAAAAATGTGTTTTAATAATTATAATACATCGTTATCTCAGTCTCTTTCTCAGTCACTCACTGGAAACGCTCTTGTATTGTTACCTCATGAAAACATCCGTGTTTCTGAAGCTGGAATTGTCCCTGCAACGAAAAGAAAGACATATAAGAGACATCACTTCTTCAGAAAGTACTTGATTCTCATGCTACCAATTTCACAATCACACGAAGATAAAATTACATGCTGATCAATTTATTTTTTCCTGTAGGTAATGTGTTAAGTAATAGTTTTATTTTTACTGTAGTAATCCGTTAAGTGAAAGGTTTTTACTGCAGATAATCTGCTAAGTGAAAGGTTTTTACTGTAGGTAAACCGTTAAGTGAAAAGTTTTTACTGTAGGTAATCCGTTAAGTGAAACGTTTCTCCTGTAGGTAATCTGCTAAGTGAAAGGTTTTTACTGTAGGTAATCCATTAAGTGAAAGGTTTTTACTGCTGGTAATCTGCTAAGTGAAAACTTTTTACTGTAGGTAATCCATTAAGTGAAAGGTTTTTACTGTAGATAATCTGCTAAGTGAAAGGTTACTTAATAAAGTCGTCTGATCAATCTGAAACGAAGGATAATAATACAAATACAGAATGTCTCGAAACTTTCTGCACACTGAAGAAAAATGTTAAAAATGATCTATTGGGACGCACTATAAACATGTCTTCGTACACTTCTGCATATCAATCTGGTTTCAGAACTGATCTTCCTTGGGATATATACATGCAATTTGGTTTACAGATTATACATAACTTACTGAGAAGCATGCATTTATAGTGTACTATACCACCTGAATCAATTGAACCTAAAACAGAAGGGAAAACCTTTAACCAGATTGGAAACAGTGGCGGAGATCCTCTGGTGTAAAGGCAGCCTTCTTAGTTTTACGGAAGACTATTCTATTTGTAACCACAGAAATTCTTGTAGTGAGTTCCATGAATTTTATTAAATTTCCATCATTAAGTAAGTACATTTTCCGTGTCGTGACATTGGAACACTACATTGCCGTCCAACGCCCTTCTTTTTATTTCTTAAGTATAATATACGCTTACTTTTTTAGTGTAAATACTTAGGTTCAGATGGATTATGAGTAGTGTTACTAGTCACAGTAGCAAGTAAAATATAAAATTTCATATTCACCGCTATAAACCACAAAACAGTAGCACTTTCGAGGGACAAAGCCCTCATCATCGACTGATTTAAATTTGAAAAAGGTTAAAAGGGTAAAAGACCTAAAAAAAAAAACAAAAAAAAAAAAAAAAAAAAACGAATAATGACTATCTTCATAGTGTCTAACGTAGGTTCATTCGCCATGGTGTTCGTGAAAGTGAAGTGGTTTGTTTACTTCGAACAACCATTTTTATCCTTTCACTTTTTTACGTTTTTACCTCTTTAACCTTTTACAGACTCAAGTCAGCTGGTAATGAGGGCATGGTTTCTTGGAAGTGGTACTGTTTTGTGGTTTATGACGATGAATATAAGCGATATCATTTACTTGCTCTATGTGACTATTATCACTGCTCGTAATCTATACCACTATGTTCTTTGTGGTTTCGCATTTGAAACGTTTTGTTTTAGAACACTTAGCCTATTTGTGTGAGCTGCGCTGAAAGACCATTTTTCAAACTTAATTTAGGAAGACTTTGTCGAAAAGACTATACACAGGTACAACATAGTATATTTAAATGAAGTTCGTGGCCTCGCGTGGCGTAGTCGCTAACGCTCTCGCCTTTGGTGCGAACGGTCACGGGTTAGATTTCCGGTGGGGACATTCGGTCGACAAAGTATAAAAACTTTTTCAGCCAAGGCAACCTGAGTGAGACCTTTCCTGGATTTTCCACATTCACACCGGCAAATGCCGGGAGGGTACTTAACATATAGGCTGCTTCCTCCCTTCCTTTTCATCAAATAGTGTGATCGACGAGGGATGTCATTCCTCTTACGTGACGGTCAAACATGTCGACAGATGCCGAAATCCCAGAAATCGTAATTCCTAATTCTAGTGACAGGCTAACATGGCCATAGATACCAAAAGCACAGAAATCTAACTCCTAATCCTAATCCTAGTGACGCGCTAGCATGGCCATATATGCCGAAAGCCCAGAAATCTAATTTCTAATCCTAATCCTAGTGACGGGCTAACATGGCCATAGATACCGAAAGCGCAGAAATATAATTCCTAATCGTAATCCTAGTGACAGGCTAACATGGCCATAGATGCCCAAAGCCCAGAAATCTAATTCCTAATCCTAGTGACGGGCTAACATGGCCATAGATGCTGAAAGTCCAGAAATATAATTCCTAATCCTAATCCTAGTGACAGGCTAACATGGCCATAGATGCCGAAAGCGCAGAAATATAATTCCTAATCGTAATCCTAGTGACAGGCTAACATGGCCATAGATACCAAAAGCCCAGAAATCTAATTCCTAATCCTAGTGACAGGCTAACATGGCCATAGATGCCGAAAGCGCAGAAATATAATTCCTAATTCTAGTGACGGGCTAACATGGCCATAGATGCTGAAAGTCCAGAAATATAATTCCTAATCCTAATCCTAGTGACAGGCTAACATGGCCATAGATGCCGAAAGCGCAGAAATATAATTCCTAATCGTAATCCTAGTGACAGGCTAACATGGCCATAGATACCAAAAGCCCAGAAATCTAATTCCTAATCCTAGTGACAGGCTAACATGGCCATAGATGCCGAAAGCACAGAAATATAATTCCTAATTCTAGTGACGGGCTAACATGGCCATAGATGCTGAAAGTCCAGAAATATAATTCCTAATTCTAGTGACGGGCTAACATGGCCATAGATGCTGAAAGTCCAGAAATATAATTCCTAATCCTAATCCTAGTGACAGGCTAACATGGCCATAGATGCCGAAAGCCCAGAAATCTAATTCCTAATTCTAGTGACAGGCTAACATGGCCATAGATGCCCAAAGCCCAGAAATCTAATTCCTAATCCTAGTGACGGGTTAACATGGCCATAGATGCCGAAAGCCCAGAAATCTAATTCCTAATCCTAATGCTTAAATGAATATGTAGAGCGGTACAATATTAAAATGAGGTGTCTACGAGAACGTCGAGAAATAAAGCTACAGAAATGAATCTATGATTTGTAACAGTAATAAATCTTAACCAATTAGATGATCTTTCCTTGAGATTATATTATTTATGCAAAGACAAGGATGCTTGATGGATGGCTCTGTGATACACTTGATAGATCTTTTCGCCTCAGACCCAGTTTTCTAGGAGAGACCAAGTAAAAATAACCACTACAACCTAAAAAGCCCATTTATAGGACGTCTCAACAAATACAAAGGACCAAGAAAGGTGTCTAAATTTCCTCTGATTCCAATAAACGCTCAACGGGACAAAAATACCTGAGTACGACTATTGTTACACAAAACGCTTTGCAATCCAACACACCATTAATCGAGATCACTAAAGTGATAAGTAATCACTAACACTGTATTTGATTCGTATTTTTTAAAAATAATATTCTATTTATGTATTTCGTGTATTCGAGACCGTTTCAAGATTTACATATCAAGGAGACACGACTTAAAAAACAAAACCTTATAATTCGAGGGAGACAGTTATTTCTAGGAAAGAAAGAAAAGACTGTACGTAATCACTTTGAAATGAGATTGTGACTTCCTTCACTAGACAGGGTTTGTACATGTATTACCTTGTATATTGCATAATTCTTCCTTTATTTATAAGTACGTAATAATAATAATAGAATAGGAAGCACCATGAGGTTACTTGAACAGGGTATCTACTAAAATTCCACAATGAAATTTCGTGACTTTGTCGTGACCTTTTCTTCACCAAATCATAAAATTTCCTAACATTTTCAAGAGCGAATTTGGGTGCGAATTATGTCGAATTTTCATCCATGCGATACAAAACTACTTTGCTTGCGATTTGGTAGCGTCTAAAGCTGACCATAGACATTTTTGGTGTTGAATTCTGATGTTTTATAGAACAAAATTTTTCAATCTGTACTTACATTTGCACAATTAAAAAAAATAGTGACCCAAAAGCTAAATTTCGTGACTTTTTCGTGACTTTCATGACCGTTTTCTGATTTCGTGACTTTTTCGTGACATTCGTGACCGATAGACACCCTGTTGAAGAAAGGCTGTGAAGAATATGGAATGAAAATAAATGTTAGAAAGACAACAGCCATGGTGATTGAAACGATGCTATATCGGTGACAAATATACAAGTGGGAGGGGACAAAATTGAACAGATGACTAGTTTTCCATACCTGGGTAGTATTATTAGTCGTGTTATGAAAGGCGATTGTGAAATAAAAGCAAGGATAGGAATGGCGAAACAAGTCTTTAGGAGGCACAAAATATTATTTTGTAGGACCTTCAATAAAGACTTGAAAAACTCATAAAATGCTTCGTATGCAGTAATGTACTGTATGCAGGGCGCAAAATTTCCGGTCGCCAGATCGCTATTGGCGACTAGAAATTTAGAACTGGCAACCAGTGTTCAGTAAGTCACTGCATGATTTGCTGACAATTTCCATCAATGGCCCTTCACTTAAGGACTTTGATCCAAAAACTGCAATCGACAACTGATATTTGAGTGCAGAAAAAGAGTGTTACAGAAACGATAAGATATATTTTTTAACATGTATATGAATTGTCCAGTTCAAAATTTATTATACTGAATCTAATTGTGTGGTTTTGAAATTTTATGCCCTAATGTAATCTCCTTCTTTGTCAAACGAAAGGACGTGGGGAGTATCTCTCATAATTTGTACGTGAGAAATACTGACGACCATCATTTTCGGGTTGGCGAGTGCGTCTGATTTTGAAATTTTGCGCCCTGCTGTATGGGTGAGAAACATGGACATTACGTAAAAATGTTGAAAAACGATTGGAAGCTTTCGAAATGTGGGTGTGGAGAAGAACGGAGAGAAAAGAACAATTTTAGATATTATTAAGAAGAGGAAGAGAAACTGTTTGGGACATTAGCTAACAAGGAACTGTATCATAAGGAGCGTGCTAGAGGGTATGGTGGAAGGAAAGAGAGGGAGAGGCCGAAGGAGATTACAATTGATGGATGATATTAAAAGAGAAAAATCGTACGTGAAGACGAAGAGGTTAGCGGAAGACCGTGGAGCGTAGAAGGTTCTCAGTTGCGGCCAACGATCTGCCAATAATGACAAATACCTATGATGATATGAATGTCACCTTGCGGAAGGGAGTGGGAAACCAAACCCTCATTTCATTACCGAGTAAAAATGTTTTACTCATTTATTCTACTAAGTTTTGAATTTTAACAAATTAACCCAACACGACATCTTCCCATAATAGCTTACAGGTACTCTAATAAGTCCTTTAATATAGTGCACCCAATTTCACTAATGCAACAAGATGATCAATTGTTATTAATAACAATGTAACACACACTCGAAGCAAACAAATCACTTATTTCTTTAAACATGTTTTTTGGGACCTTTTAGGGAAAGAAAAAAAACTAACGATTTAAGTCATCCACGTCTATGATTGGGTACTGAATGATTTATTTGACAAAGTAAATGCAAACGAGGTTTATAAACCACATCCGATCTGTCTAGATGTGCTTATATACCACACCGGTCTCGAAAGGGTTAATGAGCCTATTGTACAGCGTAATTTCCGAAACTTTCGAAAGGTTGCTTTGGTATGCATGCAATTTGTAAAATTATTGAATGATGTAATAGGCTGCATATTAATAACAGTCTAACCACCTTCAGCTCAAATTATTAAGTAGTGGTTTTCCTGAGTCTTTGTACTTAGTGGAAAGCTCTTAACTGTTTTACATTTTAACCATATTTATGCAATAATTCAAGGACATCGTCATACAGGCAAGTGATAGCGCCGGTAGCGACATCTCTTAGTATGGCTGTTTATCTTAAGCATAGATATGCATCCTATTATCTCAATCAGTGAGAGTTGTTATTCTTGCTTCGCTATTGGTAGCTTCCGAGTTCGAGTTCTCTGAGTCGACAAATACAGATTTTTTAAAAATTCTTTACAAGCACCCCTCATGTTTACGATGAGAATGCGTGGATGGTTTACTCTTTCCCTTCCAAAATACCTTCCTCTGTTTCATTGTTAATTCTTATTACTATAAGAGGTCACATAACTGTATCTGAAAATATCTTAATAAACAGAAAATATGTGATTCTAACTATTTTTTATGGACACAAAAGATAGTGGTAGTTTCTTATCAGTCCTCCTTGAGAGTAATGTGTGGCCACGCAGGCCTGCAACCAGAGGGGGGCTAGGAGGAGGCTTGCCCCCGCTAAACTTTACGTGGCCCCTCTAGACCTTAACAGAAAATGCTATTATTAATACGAAAAACACAATTGAGCTATTGGTAAGAGAATGTTGAATGACTTCCCCCCCCCCCCCCCATGGATGTTACCTTCTACCTCCTGTAAGAACGATCGAGTGTTAAACAGTCCACTTAACAAACAAAACAACTTTATTTTTCTAATGGTTTTGTCAAGTGGAATATTTAGTTTTCAACATATCTTATCGGCATTGCGACAATTTTAGCTAAATACCGGTAAGGAAGGAAAAAATATAGACTTTAGAAGTTTTGTTAAAAGTGATTAAATGATTGAATGGGATATTGATGATAGAATGGGTCCTTCACAGAAGAGTTAATCGAATTTACAAGTTTTGTAAGTTACAGGCTTCCATTAAAGTGACAAAAAAATTGCGAATACCGCTAATGTGGGAAAATAATATACGTTTAAGAAATAACAACCAATGACTGGGTGCAATATCTATAACAGATCTATAAGGAAATTTAAACGCGTAATTTGAGACGTTATCATTATTTCTGCAATGCAGGAAATTGATTAGGATATGTAGCTCTACAGTTAGTGTGATGTCTTAAGGAACGAGTACTGACGATGATGACAAATCTCGTTGAAATGTATATGCGTCGAATTGTTATATGGGTACTCGTAATCTGGCATTTTTTCCTCATTATAAAGTGCTGCAATGAAAACAAATCTTTAATCAGAGTGAAAAGAAATTACAAGGTTGCTCCGCGTACAGTTTCATTTTGACTCAGGGTTTTGTGGAAGTTGTAGAAACAATCATATTGACTTAGTTCCTAAACTGCGATACACCATTGGGATGATTTTAGGAACGAATACGCCGTTTGTAAGTTCAAGACAAAACAGAAGTGGGTGGAGATTGTTTTTCAAAGTTAAATAATTCCTACAAAAGGAAAATAAAACACGAAATTGAAGATTTATTACAAGTGATGGGTCAATC
Source organism: Thermobia domestica (assembly GCF_964235325.1). Lineage (NCBI taxonomy): Eukaryota > Metazoa > Arthropoda > Insecta > Zygentoma > Lepismatidae > Thermobia > Thermobia domestica. The sequence goes on along the minus strand of NC_137457.1, from coordinate 333,581,230 downwards.
CATAAGAAGTGGTCCAGAGCAGGTTGCTCGACCATCTCCGAAAATTATAGAAAATTGGAGTGTGGTGAACCTTATGTATGACAAGGTCAATAGCATTATTCATGCTGTCGTATGTACAGGTGTTCCTGAATGGCGGCCATCTTGGTTGTCGGTGGAGTGCCATTTTATGCATTTGCAAGCATGTACGTAAACTACAGTTGGTCAAGACGTACGAAGCAGACCAACAGGAAACGAAAACGAATGTTTACAGGAGAGACTGAGGTACATGGAGAATATATGAAGGGTAAGGGGAAAAAAGAAGGAATGTCACAAAACTGTATTTTCGAGAAAACGGCGTTTTAATATTGAAAGCCGCGTAAAAGAGAATAGGATTAGTCAAATCTTTTGCCCCTTTATACATGGATATTTTTACATCTACGGATGCTTACATATACAGTCAAATAGTACCAACAGTCACCTACAGATAGGACAAAGTACCCAATAAAGCACACACATGGACATTCCTTGTTTTTTCCCCTTACCCTTCATATACTCTTGCTTCTAAATAAATATGCAGGGTTGCAAACCAATACATGAAATCACCAGGAAAAGTACGGAAAATTTCATTTTTAAAGGGGCTGGCTGTATGTTGGAGACATAAAGTGGGGGCGGGGGATAGTGACCTGAATACCATTGCATGTAAAGAGTCTGCAGAAATATTCACACCTGATACTACTGGTGCTGTAGATTTATAGGGGTTTGAAAGTTGAGTTCATAATTTTGATGGCATTTTTGCGGCGTATAATCTCAGGACGGCAAAGTGCTGAAAATTGCTGCTTAGGCCACAAAGTAATTGTGTTTGAGTAAACTATTAAAAAAAAAAAAAAAAAAAAAAAAAAAAAAAAAAAAAAAAAAAAAAAAAAAAAAAAACCGGTCTCATATTACATGGAGAAAAAAGTGAGGACATGGTAAAAGCGCGAAGAAAGCACGTGCGTGACGATTGTCGTAGTCCGGAAAAATTTAAATGTTTAGATATATTTCATGCTAGATCTAAAAAACTACGCATGGTTCAGGAATTAGGTACGCTTTCGTTTGTGTTCAGTTGTGCAAAAGTTTGCGAGTGGCGTTTGTTCGTCTTTCTAGCTCCATGGTCATTGCCACGTCTATATGGAAGAAGGTGTTAGCTCCCCTTGCACCCACGACACCCATCGTCGAACTGGACCGCGATATTAAGGCATTCAATGTATCAGCAACTGTCACTGAAATCCAATCTCAGTTACGGAAGTTACTGTGTTCACAAGGTTATATGTCATAGATAGATGTATTTGTGAACCAGTTTTGAGATTACAGAATTCCAAAGTTCTGAAAATTTGTTCGAATGGTATTTGCGGCTGAAAGACATTGGTTCATGTGTCATTTTAAAACTTATGAAAAGAACTTTTACATGATACATAATATTTATTTATTTATTTATTTATTGAACAATTTCCCAGATACAGCATAACTTTGCCATTTTACACAGGGACATGCTAACAAAAGAAAGAAAAAAAAAACAAGACAACAATAACAACAACATAGAAAAAAAAAGTGTAAAAGTCAAACTATTCCGTCAAAGCTCGTTTAATTGCTCTTTCAAACACTGGGTAGTTCGAAAAAATGTCCACATCAGTTGTTACTTGATTATAACTGTTTGGTATTCTATAAAAAAGAGACCTCTGTATAACAGCCAACCTAGGACGGGCAAGATGGAATAGGTGGGTATTCCGAGTGATGCGGGAAGGGACACGTAAGGATAGTTCCTGAAGTAATATTTCCGATCTTAAGGTTCCATTAACTATTTTATGTAGATATTTCAGGTCAGAGATAATTCTGCGTACTTCAGGAGTCTGAATATTAAGATGTCGCAAGAGCTCCTTCTTAGATAATATTCGAAGTGCAGGAACACGAAAACGGACTATAGCAATAAAGAAATTGAGAACAGAATCAAGTCTGGAGAGATGTGTAGGTGCTGCCATGGCCCATATGGGAGAGCAGTATTCAATCTTGGGCGCTATTAAAGTCTTATAAAAAGTTGCTAATGAAGAAACAGTGCGTAGTTCGGTGAATCGATAAAGAAGTCCCAACATGCGCATTGAATTCTTTAGTATTGAGAAGATGTGGTCAGAGAAGGTGAGTTTTGAATCAAAGATGACACCAAGATCGTTATGACTAGCAGAATGTGTGATAGGGGAATCGTTGATATGGTATGTGGAGGGAATAGGAGACTTTTTCAAAGTAATAGTAATACTGTACATATATACTTGAAACTATCAAAATATTGAATTTGACTTTCTCGAAAATCAATGTTTAAAAATTTTCAAAAATAAAAAAAAAGGAAAAAAAGTTCATACAACAGAAATAAGTATGAGTTAAAATCAAATTAATAACATACCAGTGTTAAAAGAGAAACATTCCATATCTGGAACTTAACTCTTCTCTGGCTTTGAATTTAGTTTGGAGTGAACTTGAAAAGTTTCTTGGGTTGTGACCATATATTTGTCAGGTGATGTATACAGTCGCCTGGTTTCTTAGTGTCACAGAGTTCGCCTTATACAGTACACCCACTGCACGAATCGACAGAATATCTGGCTTCCCAGAAAATCGAAAAGATTGAGATGGACCAGCTGGATAGGGAAATGTCATTTTCACTTTGTCTTTCCCCAGAACATATGCCAGCCACATGTGTTGTTATAAATTGCAGTTATGTAGGAGTATCTATATATGTCTCCCATTGCCAGATGTCGTCCAATTTGGTGAGTATCTGTTCCAATGAACTCTGGGAACACAAAAATACCCTGACAAAAAGTTTGGGATTATCTGAGACTGCAGGAATGAACGCGTGAAATTTCTGTGTCTCACGAACTGTTTGTGCTTTGCTGAAGCAATCTTGTAGGAATGTTGCTGTCACGGTGAACTCTTCTTAACTGACGACTGTAAAATGAATTCTAGTAACATTTGCCGCTGCCCAGGCGAAACGCTAACGGGGTGTAAGAATTACATTATAATACGCATGCTGCAGATTCTTTCCGGCTAATAAGCCTCTTGACTGTGCCACCAACGTGCATGAGACGTTGCAGAAAAATGCTATTCAGCTTCTATGTCGAAATAAACTTTATATAGACATAAGTTTAATTTTAAAAAGAATTTGTTCCTATTCTTGTACTGAGCACCAGATTCATCAAAGAAGTAGCAAATAATTTTCGGTCTAAACTGGTCCCTGAAGAACACAGTAAGTTTCTGTTGGAAATGTACACAGCCATAGTGTTGTGTTCGATACAGTCTGACATTATAACGTAACTGACATGTTCTATTTTTGTTCCCCTTTACAGTACACTACACATGGATGACTGGTGGCTTTTTCACTAGTTCAGTGATAGCTTTGCGTCTCATCCTATGCTACAAATGCGTAGTTCTCTGCAAAATCACAATAAACCACAAGCAATTATTTTTCAAAGTTTCTTCATAAATGCAATTTGTAGTTTCGCAATGAAGACAGACAGCTTATTACAAAAGAAGTCAACGAACTCAGATGTTGTAATTTCTATCACCTTTCTACGTTACATGTGTCCACAGAAATTCACTGTCGGTTAAGTTACATTATCGTGAAACGCCTGCTCAAGGATGGGGCCTCTATTTCCTAATTACACGGCATAATATACAGCTTTACATGTGACAGTTCATTGACGCTGGATTGAAAACAACTTTGCAAGACAATGTTTATATGGTCTTAGTTTGTCAAATTTGTTATAGAACCGGATTTTCAATTTTCAATCATAAGATTCAGGTTCTGGTGAATGATATATACTCATAGAGTATATGTACCATTCTGATCTTTAATGATATATTTTTAGAACTCAATTCTCAAACTTTGGAGAAGCAACAACCATATTAGGGCAGTTTGTTTAAACAGGATGTATGCTTCCATTAAAGTATACACTTTCATAGATACACGATCCTTTTATTTCTGACATGACTTTGCTTACTGCATCACTCTCATAAAGTGGCCTAATAGCTTCGGTAGATTGATCTGTGGCAAACACTTCCCAGATTTCTGCTCTGAGTACCCAAGATGCCTTTGGTTTGCAGTAACTTCTTTGCTTGAAGAATCATATAGTTTGAGACACTGAACTCACTGGTTATCATCTGTGCATTCAGACAAGCATGTTAAAATCACAATTTTCGTTTTCATGCTACTTGAATTTGTATTACTTAGTCTTAAGAACACGCAAAACGGAATTGTGAAGTGTCTCATTGTCACTCTTACAAAGTGTCGCATTGTCATTGTTAAGCAGGTTACTTTTTGAAGCTGCTTGTGCTCTCTTGCTTTTCTCTATAGACTACTCCTTATGTACTACTTCTTGCTTTTGCAGAACACTCGCCCAAATGCTGAAGACAATTAAAGGATATGCATAGCCTGTACTAGTGAAGTAAACTCAGTTTCCTTATCCGACTCTGACCCTGTAACAGTACACTCACTGAGCACTGACCAACCTCCTCCTTTTTTTCTAAGTATCGGAAACTGTATTCTACCGTAGTCATTTATTTATTTATTTGTGAACAATACAACAGCCATAAGCCCAATTATGGGGTTGGTGTATTATAAATTACATTTAGAATAATTTTCTTAAACATATTATAGTTCATATTACAGGCGTCAATTTCTTTCTGTTTGATATATATTTTGTTATAAGAAGAGCATATTGTCCAGATTGGTACTTCAATAATATGTTAATCCTTGCTTTTAGTAACACAACAGGCGAGAGTTGTCAACACGAGTTTTAAGTATCACGACATGAAAATGTAGTGTCGATATCAGAGCCATACATTTAAACTCATTTTATATTATTCTATGGACAAAAATATTTTATATTATTCTATGGAGAAAAATCAGATTTATCACATTTCGCCTTTGTTCAAGTGTAGGAATACCGAAGTTCTCTATTAATGTAAAATAGTTTTCGTAAGATGAGTAAATTTCAGTTCTCTTGTACGCCAACTATTTGATAAATTTAGATTGGACTTTTTTCCAATTGGTGACTGTATTGCTGTTGCGATGGATTCCAGATCACAGTAGCTAGTTTTGGCTATCTTCGTCATTTTCGGTGAAAATGAACATGTTTACTGTGATACATTTCGCAGTTCCTTTGTTTAGTAGCTGTGATTCATGTTATTAAGTGGACTGAAACAATTAGGATAGGACTGTGATTGAAACGAGCGGAAACCTTACACCTTGAACGCACGCATTTCCGTCCTTTTGTGCTGTTCACATGAACACTAATTCCTCAGAAATTCCAAAGATGAACAGGACACAAGTTTTTCAAAGCCTTGCACTAATCACAACATAAGGCATCCTGTACTCATTCACACATAAACATCAATATCATGACAGGCACATCGAGTATCATCCACCTTTGCTAGACAACTGACTCCAGTACCTCAGCGCAAACAGCTTGATGCATGTCTGAACATGTCTGCGCACGCTTCTGCATGAATCATCAGGTTGAGTTCTGCTCCCAGAATCAAAATATGTGCAATGCTTCACAGTCAGGTAATCCATAGTGTTTGTCAAGCACTTGCATATTTGTTGCAACTTCTGGAAGAACAGAAATATATATTATAAAATACTGCGTGTGAGTAGGTAAAGCATAGGAAGAACAAATCGTTTTCCCACTAACGGTTTTTATTACCACATCCTCTATAAACAGTATTTCACAGAAATATTACACTAATGTAAACTCTCTAGTATACGGTAAGAATAGGTGTCCCTTCGACTTGATGGTCTCAGGAAGAATTCCTCGATAGTGAACTACGTGAGTGTGTGCAGGACCTCGCCGCTTTACTGCAAGCAGAGAGGGGTTAGAGTTCCCGACAAAGTTCCACTGCAAGCTAGGCCGCGTTGTATTAGGAATCTCTTGCTTCTCCACTCCAAGCCAGGAGGAAACGGAACCCTTAGCTCCACTGCAAGCCAAGAAAGGGGATTTGAACAGTCGAAACTGATTGGCTGTCCATGGAATACTCTCAGTCATATAGGAGGAGTTGCTGTTGCTGTTTCCTCGTCGTCATGTGACGCTGTCGTCTACGTCGTCAGGAGCTGTAGGACTCCATAGTAAGGTACACGTGATTGTTGTTTGTAAATAAGAGCACATGTTGGACGTATGTAAACAAGCACATGGGGCATTGCAATTATATCCATCCACTTTGCAACAAAAAGCTACAATACGTGATACAATACAATACAAAAAGCTACGTGATTTTCTACTCTAAGTTTGGGAGTGGGAACTCTTGTAACAAATAATCTCATATTGATCCCAAAATAAAACTCTGGGCATACATTCGTAACAGTCTGAATATTCTCTTATAATCTGTTGAAAATTTTCGAAGTGTGGCTATTTGAGAAAATCAAATTCAAAATTTTGATTCTTTTAGAAATAATAATAATAGTTCTATAGTGTTATACCTGAAAGCTCTATTCACAAGCTTTAAAATTACGAATATCCTACGTCACGTCACCCGCAAATACCAATGGAATAAATATCGTTTACGCAATTTTTGGTAAATTCTAGGAACTTCGAGAACCTGTAATTTGGAGACTAATTTATATATATCAGCCTGAAATATTATGGTTTATCATTTTTCCACTGGTACCAAGAACTATAAAATTTCATCAAAATCTGGCACGATAAGGTAGAATTTACTTAAAAATTGTGTTGATTTGATGTACAATGACTCGTATAAAAGAGGAGAGGTTATAAAATCTTTATTACATAATTGTCCCATCCTGAAGAACAGCTCCTGAAAAAATACAACACATGACGGCAGTGCTATGCCATTTTTCTTTCTCTTTTTTGTGTAAGTTATTGTCCGTCTGCCAAGCACATGTCAGTTTTTGACGTTTGTCTTGCTAATGTAATTTCTTAAGACTATCCTCTACATCAGGGTGTCTACTAAAATTCCAAATTGAAATTTCGTGATCTTTTCTTTACGAAATCACACAATTTAGCAACATTCTCAAGAGCGAATTTGAGTGGAAATTACGCCGAATATTCATGCATGCGATGGAAGCGTGCTTTGCTTGTGATTTCGTAGCGTCTAAAGGCGACCATACACATTTTTGGTAATGAATTTTGACGTTTTATAGAACAAAATTTTCCTTTCTGCACTTATATTTCTACAAATAAAAAAAAAAAAAAAAAAAAAAAAAAAAAAAAAAAAAAAAAAAAAAAACGTGACCCCAAAACCACGACTTTTTCATGACTTTCATGACCGTTTTCTGATTTCGTGACTTTCGTGACCGATAGACACCCTGTACATGTTAATTATATATTTGTTTAGTGGCACCGCACTGATACTATACTTGCCTTCCTCTCCATACGTTTCATGTTAGCGTTTGTGTTAAAATTTAAGAAAATGCATTTTCCAGTAAGGATACTTACGATGGATAAAAGCTTAGTGTGTCTGGACTTTAAAAACAACATTACTAATGAGAAAAATAAATACCTAGAAAAAAAATATATTAAAAAAGGATGGAGAACTACAAGATTTAAATGCGGAATCTCTCGATTACAAAGCAAAAACCATTTTGGACTATTCAATGATCATTTCTTGTAATTGAATAGACCCTCATGCATTTAAGTGAGACACAGAAAACAAATCAAACTTAAGATCCTATAGGATCCATGTTGAATAATGAAATTAATTTCTTACCTTAAGTATCCAGTTCACACTTATTATTATATCATTTCAATACTCACTGGTCTCTTCATTAGTAACTCAAACCTTGTTTCACGTCACTTTTAAAAGGATTTCTGTCTCCTGAATGACTAATGAACGTGAATCAACGGAAAACAACACCTCGTTGATTGTTCAAATGTCATCGTATACACTAACGGACAGAGGTAAGTCGCCGTTAATCGTTACGATTTTAACAGATTGATTCCATTGACGAACTCGGCTGAAATAATTGCCCTGGCTATCTATTGTGAAAACGGAATTCAAAAGTTCCCTTCCGTTACGGAGTTCCCGTGGGAAGAGTGGAAGAACGTACCAACATTACAATATTTAAAGTCCTAACAATACAGCGTGTCCACATGAAACCTCTGCATGGAAACTATTAGTGCCAGAGAAATAACGGTTTGCAGCATCTTGTAGAGCAACTCAAACCGTTTCTGTTGTTGATTGTTAATTGTTGTTATTTGTTGCAGGTATTTATGAACAAACATGACAACAGTACAAGAGAGAGCGCAGTGTGTTGTGTAATTGGCTGAGACCAAGTCACCAATTACCGTGCAAAGGAATTTCAGACGAAAGTACCAACGGAACCCACCTGACGTAAAGACCATTAAAACATGATTTGAGAAGCTTTTACCCACGGGGAGTGTTAACCGACAGCCTAGTTCGGGCAAAGCACGAACGTCTGAGGAAACTGTGGATAAGGGCAGGGAGGCCTTCACTAGAAGTCCAACAAAGTCAGTTCACAGAGCATCACGCGAGTTGAACCATAAGGTGCTCCATAAAAGACTGCGTTTGTATGTATATAAGGTGCAAATCGTAAAGGCGTTATAGCCCGATGACCTACCAAAACGAACCAGGTTTGTAATGGAGATTCTGGAACGGATCGAGGACCATCTTGATTACTTGGGGAGGGTGATTTTCAGTGATGCTCCACCTTCCACACATCAGGCAAGGTGAATCGTCAGGGGTTTCCATGCGTTGTTCGTGAATATGTCAGAGATAGCGAGAAAGTGAATGTGTGGTGTGCTTTGGGACGCGACAGAATTATCGGATCATTTTTCTTCATGGAGCACACAATAACTGGTCCCCTTTAACTGTACATGCTTGAACACTTTGCTTTTCCACAGCTACTCCCTTTGCAACCAAACGTGATATTCCAACAGGATGGTGCCTCATCGTACTAATGTTTAGATGTTCGTAGGGCTTTAGACCGAACGTCTCCATAGCGATGGACCCACTTCTTGGCCACCATGATCTCCTGACATAACTCCTATGGATTTCTTCCTATGGAGCTATGGCCAAGATTCTACGCCACATCTGTACGTGATATTCCAGCTCTTTGTCACAAAATTGTAGAAGCCATCAACTAGATCACACTGGACATGCTACAAAACACATTGCGGGAGATTGAATATCGCCTCGATATTATGAGAGCTACTAACGGGGCCCATATATATAAAAACCTGTTTGAGTGGCTCCCCACGATGCCGCAAACCGTTATTCTCTGGCATTAATAGTTTCCATTCAATTAATATTTGTAATCAGGAGGTTTCATGTGGAAACCGTGTACTTTCAACTGGATATTTAAGGCAGGAAATTCCTTTCAAACCCAGGTAAATTGTAAATATGTTTTAAAGAAAGAGTCTTCACAAATTCATAAAACAGAAGACGGAAGAAGTAGGAGCTCTTGGGAGAAGTTTCGTAGAAAAAAGTTTTCTTATCCCATCAGAGCGGCTTCTTTGTTGGAATCTTCAACTGTGTTCCACTTATTAAATCCCTTGGAAAAGTTGAGAAAGATGCAAACATATTGGCGAAATCAGCAAGCGTTAGATCAACTGAACGAAAACACATTCAAAATGTGAAACATACAATTCAAATATGTCATCTGATGCATAAGGACGGTTGTTCACAGGCTTTTAGTAGTTGGTTAGTGCTTTCTACGGGAATGTTAAAAAACCTTCACCTCTAATCCAATGTAATGGAACCCACAGGATTTACTATACTCACCCTAAAAAAAGCCATCGCTTGTCATCGTATATTGGGTCTGGCTGCGACTGTTATGTTCCATACGGAGTTTGATTTGAAAGTGGTAAAGACGATGCGTGGTCAGTCCTTAGACCAGATAAAAACCCTTTGATTACAGTATGTCGTGAGGAAAAGGTTGCAGTGTGCCTAAAAATTATAAGAACAGATAAAAAACAGAAAAAAAAACAAACACTAGAGTCTACGAGTCAAAAACTTATGCCTCACGATTACATTTCTCATTTTAAAATACTTAATGAAAAAAAAAAACTTTTTTATCAGAGGTGATTGTACTGCATTTTCTCTCCAGGTATTTCTGTGCTGATTTTAATATTATTATTTTTCATAATTTGATTTAATATAAGGCACACTGAAATAAAACCAAGTAAGTGCTGCTACTGCGTTCACTTTGTAACATGTCTAAAGAAATTAGTTTTTCTGTGTTAAAAAAAGAAAAATACTACTAGCGCCATGAGTTTGTAGTGGGGTTTTAACTATTAAACATACGTTTTACGGAGACACTTAGGCGCAAGGGCATAGGTCTTTGAACGTTGAGGGAGACAGGATGGTCCTTCCGTATCTCGAAACGGTGCTAAAGTTGGTTTTGTTAAAATGGTTACATCTAGTAACTGTTATTTTCTGTGTTATAATAAGAAAACTGGTGTTTCGAAAATCACAATTTTAAAGCTTAAAATTCGACAAAATAGAAACTTTGTTCTATTATGAAGGTCAAGGAACACCTCCTTATTGCAAGTGAAGTGGAATTTTTCTGTGAGAAGCATTTGTCAAATCAATGTATCACCCATTACCATGGATTTTCTGGTAAGCAAACATTATTATATTTACAAGCCATATACAAGCCATTTAAAGAAGAAATATTACAAGCAACTGTTGTTATAAGTGAAAAAAAGAAATTTTTTGGTGTTCTAATTCTTCATTCTGATGGTTAATATTCTGATGGTTTCGTGCTTTGTGGAGGACTATGATTCACAGTTCAAATATCAAGACTCATCAAATTAAATGTAAGTTGATGTTTAATAGAATTTCTTCTCATTTAAATGACTATTAAAGTTGCACAGTGAAATTGATTCAAGATTGAGTGTTTCATTTGGAAAAACCATTAAAACCGAATTATTAGTGACTTCATATATATAAAAGTGTCGTCCATAATTATTATTTTATAACATATATTTCAATGTCACTCAGATGCTTTATATTAATTATTTTATGTGAGTATTTCTTACTCGACACCGGACGTGTTCATTTTATGGAAGACATGTTACAACTTTTGGGTAGGCAAGTTTTCACTAATGAAGCTCTCTAATTTTATTATTGGAAGTTCATATTACGAGCTGCTATCAAAAAAATCTCGATACTAGTTCTGTAACTCGCCAACAGATGGCAGCACAAGGCTGCAGGGAGTAACGATCTTCATACGTAAGCGTGTTAGGATCACCCTATACGTATCGGAGTTCTACAACTGGAGCTATTCTGATCACGTACGTTAAAATGTCTACGATTTCACAGGTGGAACGAAGAGCTAACATGAGAGTCTACGTTAAACATTATTCAACAAACTTCAGTGGTGTAATGAATAGTGCAAGGTGTTTACATTGGCACGCACGCATCATGAGTGGATGAACTTCGTTGGAAGGCAACATCGGGTCAGGACGACCTTGAACGGACTCAATTGCAGAAAGTATTGAAATAATTCGACAACTTGTGGATGCGAATAGTCGAAGAACAATCCACAATACTGAAGCCAACGTCCGTAGTGCCATACGGAACACTGCATCGTCCATCGTCCTTAAGCTGTTGCTCCTCGCCAGATCTGCTACCGCGGAGTTTGATATATTTCCGAATATGAACATTCAGTTGAAGAGTTGCCGTTTTAACATACTGCGAATGCTTGACACGTTTGCAGAAGACTTCGAGGATATGTTCCAAAATAAATAGAATGAAATCTCAGTTTAACGTCCCACGATTATGCCCTTTAGGCTAAGGGAGACGATAACAGGGTGTCTACTCAAATTCCAAAATGAAATTTCGTGACTTTTTCGTGACCTTTTCTTTCCCAAACCATCAAATTTAGTAACATTTTGAAGAGCGAATTTGTTTGCGAATTGGGCCAAATTTTCATGCATGCGATAGAAACGTGCTTTACTTGCGATTTGGCAGAGTCTAAAGCCGAAAATGGACGGTTTTGGTGCTGAATTTTGACGTTTTACAGAACAAAATTTTCCAGTCTATACCATATTTCTCAAGATAAAAATTCGTGACCTAAAAGCTAAATTTCTTGACTGTTTTATGACTTTCATGACCGATAGACACCCTGGATAAGTGGAGCAAGAGAATAATGACGGAAGAATTGGTGGAAAGTGAAAGGAAACGGGAGTACCCCACGGACACGATATTGTTCACCACAAACTTATTGGTCCGGGAAACGAACCAGGCATCTCACAGAAGTCAGTAAGTGGTCTAGCACTTGAGCCACCGTGGCTCCCACGTGTTCCAGAAGAGACAGGAACGCTGGAATCACTGTGGTCCTGGGGAAGGAATAATTATTAAGATTATTTAGAAGATGATAATTGTGTAAAACGAAGATGAATAAAATACTTTCTTTTTAATAGCTCTTTTTAAAACTTCTTGATACTCCCTCGTACGATTTTCTTGCGCGAGACTATGTTAGGAGTATCCCGCCATCACTGACAGGTTGCTGATCGGAAACTGAGAAACGTTGGTTTCTTTTCCCTTTGAGGGAACACTAACCATTTTTTAACAAGTGTTTGTCAAGTTCTTTGACATTTTAAATGTTAAAACAATGTAAACTTGCAAGAAAGAATTCACGTAAGATGTTCACAACATTTTATTTACAACACAAGAATATCTTTCGGAAAAAGTGTTGTTCTATAAATAATATACAATTATATAAATGATTGCGTACTGAACTCGGGGCTACTTACACAGAAAGACCGCGCATTTAGAGCTTGAGCACGAAGTGGAATTCAAAAGTATCTCGGTACCACAACTGCATGTACTTGGCTTGGAAAAGAATCCTCACGCACTTGGGCTTAAAGATTGAGTGTCAGACACAGAATTTGTTTCTAATTTATTGGGATACATGGAGTCATAGCTGTATAGGGTCTAGATCAATTGGATCAGGAGGTTTAAGAAGATCGTATTCGGAAATATGAACATAGAAAGTTAACTGAAGTGGATATGTATGGACTGAAATTAAATTAATTACACGATATGTGTTCTGCGTTTCATCCAGTGCATTGATTTTACTCTAATAGGGCTTTCTCCGCAAAATGGATAGAAAATACATAAAATACTTTCTATTTCTTGATAATACTTCATATATATTTAATAAACAATTTACAACAAACGATTACTGTTATATGTTAAGTTGATATTCCTATATTAAGAATGTGCACAGTTATCTTCAATCTTCTAATTGTCTTTTAATTAAATTTAGATAAGCGGATACACAAAGAATGAATGACTGAACCGGAAATTGAGCCTTGGTATCTGGCTTATCATGCCGATGCGTTAACAACAACGTTATCTAGTCCGCTCATGAAGAGTCGGAGAGCAGGTTCCCATTCCAGTTCAGCCGTGCATTTTTGTGTGATTGTAGTTCTTTAATTCAGCTCTTGGAGGCGAGATACCATGGTGAGGAACGACCTATATTGTGACGGCTGGTCTTGCATCAGGGTCTCTGCACCGGATTGAAGCACCGTTAGTGAGCCGGAGCCCAGTTTAATAGTAGGTTCCATTCTTCATAACATGCGTGTTGTATAAACACAATTGTGTATCATTCAATTCTCACGTAGAAACGAAAAATCTTTCAGTTTGACGTCCCACGATTATGCCGTTTAGGCTAAGGGAGGCGATGATTAAAACAAGTGAATGCTGATGGAAGAATTGGTCAAATGATAATGCGGGAGGCAACATAAAGTACCGCGAGAAAATCCACGTACACGATGTTGTCCACCACAGACTTACTCGGCCCGGGGATCAAATCAGGAATCCCACGCACGAGGGATAAACACTCTACCACTGAGCCACCGTGCCCTCGACACACGTACAGAGGAGTTAGTTATTCCTTCCATTATCATGTTATACAAACGGATTATTGTGTTTCAAGTCTCAGTCTTGAGTTTTTGTGTTTCAGCGACTTATCATTATGTACGCCCCAAACCATGACTTGAAATGGGATTCGGAGTAGCTGGAGAGCCACTCTTTCCTCTGGTCTAGTGGCTTGTGCATCTATCTTTGGTGAGAGAGCACAAAATATTCACCTTCATTAACCACTCATTTTCTTTAGCCTAAAAGTCATAACATACACTACAAGAGGTGATTCCTTACATTAAAATAAGAGAAAAAGTTCATATGCACCTGTGGGGAAAAGTGCATAGTTTCAGAACTAGGGCTGTCCAAAATCGCGAAAAAGCAAAATTTCAAGAGACCCTATTTCGAATTCGAGAGACTGTGGATAGTGGTCTTTATCAGCTTAAAGGAAGTCACGCATACGCAATCCAAAAACGCATATTTCATTAATGTTCAATTGGTGTACAGAGTATGCCCTGTAGGGTGAAATTCCCAGACATGCCATCAACCGAATTTTGAGATATGCTCTGATTTTATGATTGTTCCAAACTAGGCAAATGGGTCATTCCATGTCAAATCACCTAGAGCACTCTGCTTCAATGTCTCAGATTCTCTTCAAAATTATTTCATACCTAAATACCAAGGAAATTATGCTAAATTATTTTTTCTAATTTTTGGGATGAGAAATGGGCCGGGGAGAATTTTTCGAAAAATATGAGTTTTGTTTCAATTTCACTTTTTCGCACTCAGCATCATGGAACTACATTACCGTAACTTCCTCATTTTTGAAGTTATTGGGCTCGCCCAGACGTCAAATGAAAGCTTAATTTTTGTTCTTTCAGAAGATCTTAAGAAACCTTGCAAAAGGTTGCACTGTTAAACATTAATGGGCATACCAAGAAAATTTTAGGGCTTTTTACAAGTTGTGCTATTGCTCAAAAGTTACAACTATGAAACTTTTGGAACTTTTCTTTTTGTACATTCATCTTAACATGTACATGGTATGGTTAGAAAATAAAGAGGGTGTTTTTTTTTTGTATTTTTGTAATTATTATTTTTTTATGTACGGAAATATACAGTTTTAAGTTTTGTTACAAATTGTGTCATTGCTCGTAAGTTACAGCTATGAAACTTGAAACTTTTTAAATAGGATCATCTTATTTCTTAACCATATCATGTATGTGATAAAATGATTCTATAAAAGGAAGCTTCAAGAGTGTCATTGTTGTAACTTATGAGGAAGGACACAATTTGTAACTAAACTTAAAACTGTATATTTTCGTACATAAAAAATAATGATTACAAAAATACAAAAAATACCTTCTTTATTTTTTAACCATACCATGTACGTGTTAAGACAAATGTACAAAAAAGTTTCAAAAGTTTCATGGTTGTAACTTTTGAGCAACGGCACAATTTGTAAAAAAGCCCTAAAATTTTCTTTGTATGCCCATTAATGTTTGACAGTATAACTTTTTGCGACGTTACTTAAGATCATCTGAAAGAGCAAAAATTAAGCTTTCATTTGACACCTGGATGAGCCCAATAACTTCAAAAATTAGGAAGTTATAGTAATTTTAGTTCCATGACGCTGAGTGCCGGAAAGTGAAATTGAAGCAAAATTCACATTTTTCAAAATTTTCTCCCCGGCCCATTTCTCATCCAAAAAGCGGAAAAAAATAATTTAGCATAATTTCATTCGTATTTATGTATGAAATATTTTTGAAGAGAATCTGAGACGTTGAAGCGGTCATATTTTAAAATTAGGTGATTTGACATGGAATGGCCCAAATGATAAACTTTGATAGCAGTGAACACGGTATCCTTTGGCGCGATGTCGGAAGTGTTAAGGATCGTAAGTAGTACGGTCTCTCGTACTCGAGAAAACGCATGCTGCGATGTTTTCTTTCACGCTTGTAAGTCAAGAAACTGTGAAATATACTATGACGAAATATATCGCATCACACGTTATTTTGAACGAAAAAAAAAAAAAAAAAAAAAAAAAAAAAAAAAAAAAAAAAAAACCTGGAGCTGCCATTTCCTAACACTTTCGACTCCTCTCCGAAGCATTGGATGTCCGTTGTTGTCAAAGCTTACCTCCTGTCTACTTTGGATCCTCCTTGAAATCAGACTATATCTGAAAATTCTACTGAGAGCATATCTGAGAATTACACCCTGTAGGGAATACCTTGTATACTTGTTGAAAATTGTTGAAATATGCACTTTTGGACTGTGTATATCGTGGCTTCCTTTACGCTGATAAGGGCCACCATCTACAGTTTCTGGAATTCAAAATAGGGCCTGTTGAAATTTAGCTTTTTCGCGATTTTGGACAGCCCTAGTTCTGAAACCATGCACTTTTCGCCATAGGTCCAGATGAACTTTTGGTGTGAGGAATCACCTCTTACAGTTTGTCAGTATAGTTCATTAACACCCTATATATATAAAACCATAGTAAGGTTGCTCCCCACCACGTTTACTCACCTTTAAGTGAGCTGAATTACACTTTCATGCGCCCGGCTACGGCTACTTTTCAACTTGATGCAAAAATTAACAATGTCAAGTTGCTGCCAAAGCTTACATTCATAATAATAATAAAATACTAATTTAAATTTTAGTTTAAAAGTAATTCCATCATTATATTTAGCATGCAGTTTTCATACATTATATTTCAGTCTTAACATACGTGTCAATTAAAAAATAAATAAATAAATACATAAATAAATAAATAAAAGCCAACTATGCATTCAGGCACACTGAATTTGGTATCAGAAATCGAGTCTCTGGTTTTTCTGATGAAAAAAATTCGTGAAATTTTCTCTTTGCAAATGAAATGAAATATTTTGAGTTTAACGTCCCACGATTATTAAGGACGTTAATTTAGGCTAAGAAAGATGTACAGTTTAGGCAAAGGAATAATGATCGAAGAAATGAAGGAAACGGGAGAATCCCGAGAAAACCCACGAGCACGGTGTTTGTCCACCACAAAGTCCACACGGCCCGAGCTGGCATCGAACCAGGGACCGCAAGCACTGGAGGTGAACGCTCTACCACTGAGCCACCGCGCCGCCCGCGAGTGCACCGAGAAAAGCCACGGACACAATCTTATCGTTCACAAACTTACTTCGCCGGGGATCGAATCCGGGATTCCAAGGACCAGACGAAAACGCTCTACCACCGAGTCACCGTGCCGCGTATTACTCTCTTTGCAAATTATCCAGTTCTTAATACGATTAACAAATGCCTTTCAGAATAAAGTTGATAATAGTAAAACGGTATATCATGCATAATAAACGGAATGCCTTTCTGTAAGGAAAAAAAAAAAAACTCTCATCGGGATATGTACGACAGAACTTCTTTGTAATCAACAAATTTAACACCCGTATTTTAAGCATAGTCTCTATTCTATACACAGAATGATTCAGATTGTTTGATTCATGTTTCCTAGTGGGTTGTGTAGCGGACAAACAACATGTGCATGAGATTTCTCGAGGTTTAGCCTTTTTCTGGCACTTTCATCGTGCTATGATTATAATTCATTTCATCGCCATTTCCTTAACTTCGGCGCATAATGGTGAGACATTGACTTTAAACAACAACACAGAAGGGAATCTGTGAAGTCCCATCCGCATTTTATAGGATACATTTTGCATCAGCGACAAAGGCTTATATTTCGATTTCTAGAAAAAAAGGATGGTGCAGCTCGCCTAAAACTCGATTCTATAAAGAAGGAAGTAGAGATGTGATAAATTCTATATATGGGTAATACAGAATAGGAATAAAATCCCCTATTACACTGATAATTGAAATCCTTCAGCCCTGAATGAAAATCCATTTAGTTTTCCTTAAAATACTTGGATAGTACTTAAGTACAGGAGCCAGACATAAAAAAAATGCTTTATTAATTTTTTCAGTAAAAAGTTTTTTGTTTCTGCAAAAACTGAAATATTAGAAATGGATTTTTTTTTAATTCTCATTTCCAGGTAGCAATTTGGTTCCCCACAATAGATTTTACAATTAAAGGGTCTTTGCAGCACATAATAATTGAATTACACGTCTTATACTCCACCAGATAGTTAAGAATTCGGGCGTTCCGCGATATGACTGCGGTTAGTGTTGAGATGTTAGAAATATATCTTCAATAATTTCCCTTTTTAAGTGAAGCGTTTCCGATTTGTAATTAACTGACACATGGACAAAGGCATTATTTTACTATTTGTTTGTATTAATACGCGAGTATGTACTACAACAACAAAGAAAATATACTCGCATTCGTTTGTTTCTTTTTTCAGACTGGCTGAAATTTCCGCTCCTTGAACACGGAGAGAATTAGATTTATGGAAAATAATTGAGCCTCTTCTTCTTCTTACGATGCGTATAGCAATTTAAGTGTAATAATAAAAATATATATTCTATTTTTGGCATGAATTTTGAACCTTTCTTTCTTTCTTAGAATACACCTTTTAAGGAAAGTTACATGATAAATTCCCAGCTTGACGTAGGTAGTAAGCATGTTCAAGAACTCGTTTCAAACTGTTTAACTGTTTCTCCGTGACGCAATCACAAACAAGAAGCAACGTCGATTTAAATATGAAGAGAGAAGTTATAGAAAATAGAAATTCTTCCTTTAAAATTGGGATTTTCAAAAAGGGAGGAGTTTATATACGGAATTTCATCTTCCTAACTTAACGGGCCTATTTTAGGCTGATACTTTGAATTCCCTCTACTTCTATTAGGATGCGCCCTTTAATCAAATTAACATAATAAAAGAAAACAGCTCAAGGTAGGTACTAACTAGGATGGTCAAAATTTTCCGGAATCCGAAATTTCACTTTCCGGAATTCGCAAAAATCCCAGATTTCGGAAAAAATCCGGAATTTAGAAAATTTCGAAATTTTTTAAATTCCCGAATTTTTCCGATTTTACTTTCCGGATTCCGGAAAGTAAAAATTCCGGAACTGGCCATCCCTAGTACTAATTATTTTTCAAAATTCATTTCAAACTGCTCAACCGTTTTCCCGTGATGCGAACAGAAACAACGTAAAGAAAGAAATCATAGAAAATGTCCCCTACTCTCCATAAAACAGGAATTCTCAAAAACACTGGAACAAAGGTCTACTTATTTTTAATGACAAGTACCAAGTTTCATCTTTCTAACTTGATACGTTCGTGAGATATTAAGTTTTATCATCTATTTGACCTTCCACTCGCTCCTAGTTTATAAAAGCCTACAATAATTCGAGCTTCTTGTTTGCTTAGTGAATTTCTAAAAATGTGTTAATAAAGGTAACCATTATAGCAGTTCTACCCAGAAGTAGTACTAAATGTTCTATTTGTCTTAAAATAGAATGCTTACAGATTTATTTGCTATGCATTTCGAAAGGTAAGCATTCGAAATACATAGCAAATAAATCTTTAAGTATTCTATTTTAAGACGAATAGAACATTTAGTACTACTTCTGGGTAGAACTGCTATAATGTCATCGAATGAGACCGCTTGCATCAATAAGATACCGCGAGTTCTTTTGAATTTAGGATTGAAAATGTTAAGGACCATGGCATTTTCTGATACATATTATTTCAGATAGAAATACGCAATTTGTTACCAAACTATTAAGATTTGATTATTCACCTCATCCGACACAAAAAACTAAATGATAAGTTTTGCTACGATATTTTATCTATGCGTCACTGAAAATGAATTGATTAACACTAAAACTAAAAGGTACTAATTTTCTAATTTACGAAGCCTGATATATACATTGACTTCAAGGTTTTAATTAAAATATAATATATTGAAAGTTGCTTACTTGAGACTGTCAGTGTGCGTTTTATATTCCATAATGGTGTTTGGAGGTAAGTTTAAAACTCTTCGCAGTGTGTCACGAATTCGCGCTGTGGTGGCTTGATCTGAGGCAGTCTTATTCCAAACTGAGATTATATCCTCCTGCAAAAGAAAATAAAACAACATTCTTCAGTAATGAACTAAAAACTGTTACGTTAAAATATTTTCATTTTTGTATAATACGCTGTTGTGTAAAATAATAAAGACACGTTGGTTAGCTTTTTTTTTTTTTTTTTTTTTTTTTTAAATTTATGGGTCAATACTTTCAATGTGTTTCTGATCATTTCTTCTAAACGAGTACATTTTGAGTTATTTGTTGAGCTACTAACAATTTACATATTTACCTTGTGATTTCTTCATCCCCTGGAAACCCTTCAACTTTTCTAAACACTCCGTAAATTATGGTGACACTCATTACTCACTACTACCAAATATTAAAGGCAATTTGAGTTAAAGGCACTAATGTATATTATATAACAACCTTCTTTTCTTCAAAATACAATGTTGTCGTATATATTAGTACTTCAATTAACTCCGAAAACAATACAATGATTTTCTAATAGTTAAAAAAGCTTTAACAATTTTTTCATGTTTTGAAAGTTAAACTAAATAGTAACTGTTAATAGTGTGATAGTATAATATTGCTTTTGACTGTGTGAATTGTTGAAAGTTCTAAAGAAGATTGGGTTGGAATGGAAAGATCGAAGACTCATAACAAACTTATATATGAACCAACAAGTAAGTGTTAGAATAGGGGAGGAGATGACAGAGGAAACTGCAATTGCAAGGGGAGTTCGACAGGGATGCTCTCTCGCCTATATTATTTAGTATTTAGCTACAAGAGATAGTGAAAAAGAGCCTACATGATGAAGACGGCATTGCAGTAGGAGATAAAATCATTAGGTATATACGGTTTGCAGATGATATGGCTCTTGTAGAGCAATCTCAAGAGAAAATCAATAAGATGTTAGAAAACTTGACGAAGGGCTGTGAAGAATACGGAATAAAAATAAATGTTACAAAGACAAAAGCCATGGTGATTGGAACGAAGGGGTCCGTCACAAATATAGAAGTAGGAGAAGATAAAATAGAACGAGGTTCGACACCTGGGTAGTATTATTAGTGATGATATGTAGTGTGAACGTGAAATAAAAGCAGGGATAGGAATGGTGAAACAAGCCTTAAGGATAAAGAAAAATACTATTTTGTAGGACCTTGAATAAAGAGTTGAGAAAAAGACTCATAAAATGCTTTGTGTGGAGCAGAAACATGGACATTACGCAAAAATGATAAGGAACGACTGGAAGCTTTCGAAATGTGGGTGTGGAGAAGAATGGAGAGAATTAGCTGGGGCGAGCAGAAAATAAATGGGAGTGTGTTAGAATTGGTGGGAGAGAAAAGAACAAATTTAGATATCATTATGAAGAGGAAGTGGTTTACATTGCCTAAGAAGGAAATATATCATGGGGGACGTGCTAGAGGGTATGGTGGCAGGAAAGAGAGGGAGGGGGGGGGGACGAAGGAGACTACAATTAATGGACAATATCAAAACTGGAAAATCGTACGTGAAGACTAAGAGGTTACGGAAAAACAGTGGAGCATGGAATCTTCTCAGTTGCAGCAAGTGACCTGCCAAGAATGGCAGAATACCTATAATGATCATCATGATAATATTGTATGACGGGGATGTGAATGATAGAGTGAACGAAGGAATTATGAGATCAACACGTAAATTGTCAGGACCTCAACACTCAAACTTTGCTCGTTTAGGAGAAATAGTCAATAGCATATTAAAATTATCGACTCAAAAATAAATAAATAAATAAAAATTAAAATAATAAAACAAAAACTCGTATACGCTGAGGTACGCATATTTATTTCCTTATTGTACTTCGTTGTAAGTAAGAACATCAACTTATGAATAAAAAAAAATTTTGAACTAATGTGCTTGGTACTCAGACAACCTCTCCCAACCGATGTCTCAGATGTGTCGAAAAATTTTTGAATTTAAAAATGTTTCTTTTGTTATCCAGAATATCTATAAATCACGGCTTTATACGGCACATTTTATTTTTAGTACAAAGCCTTCAGTAGTAAGTTAAAACAGACTGTGCTAGTCAGTCGAAAGTAAGGCGGCTATTCCCTCTTTTTTTCTCATCATATACGAGGTACATCCAGAAAGTAAAGAACGATATATATATATATATACCGGGTGATTCAATAAGAACGTACCAGGCCTATATCGCAGCTAAAACTGCACGTAGAGCCTTCAAACAAAAAATTGCATTACCAAATCGTATGTGTAGAATGCAATAAAAATAGTAGCGAGATCAGTGGCGTATTGTGAATATCTCCAACGAGGGTCATCTGCAAAATTTGACATGGAAACAGGGGTTGGTTGTGCTTCCATTGAAACAAGCGCACAATGGGAGAAACGTCGAGAGCAAACACCCTGGCACCATCTGACTTTCAACTAGTAATGCGACCGTGTTGCTGCCAACGAGGAAGACATATGCCAAGATGTTTCCTCTCGACGTTTCGCCCATTCTGCGCTTCTTTCAATGGAGGCACAACCAACCCCTGTTTGCATGTCAAATTTTGCAGATGACCCCCGTTGGGGATGTTCACGATACGCCACTGGTGTCGCTACTATTTTTATTGCATTCTACACACACGATTTGGTAGTTCAATTGTTTGTTTGACGGCTCTATGTGCATTATTAGCTGAGATAAAGGCCTGCTACGGGTAGTCAGATACAAGTCTGCAACAACGCCTCTAGCGGCTAAATGGGAAAGGATATGACAAAGTTTGTCCTCTGAAAGTTGAATGACATTTAATGTCCTTTCGAACGATTCCAACAGTTATACTACTTTCAATTGCAAATTTTGAAGCTGCACCCCGTTGGAGGTATTTGCAAGACGCCACTGGTCTCGCTACAATTTTTATTGCATTCTACACATACGATTTGGTAATGCAATTTTTTGTTTGAAGGCTCTACGTGCAGTATTAGCTGCGATGTAGGCCTGGTACGTTCTTATTGAATCACCCGGTATATATATATATCTACAAAAACAAAATATATCAAAACAAAACTTTGTTTACAACAATATTAAACCTAAAACTACTTATCTATATAATCACTAGTGTTACTGAGGTACTTATCAAACGACTGTTTATTTATTTATACATATTTCTCGGCACTGTCAGCATCTATGGCCTAAGCCTGTCATGTATGAAGGATGACGTTTCTCGGCGAACGCACTACGGGAAAAGGAAGAAAGCGGCCTCGAACCTGTGTATTAGGTATCATCCGGCATTTTCCTGGTGTGAATGAGGAAAACCCAGGGGAAAAAACAACACTCACGTTACAACTTTTCGACTGAATGCCCCCCACCCTCTCCTTCCTGGAAATCGAACTGGGCTTATCAAACGAGACATTAGTTTTTCAATGCCAATGTTCTACTCATCTGCTGACAGTAAGTTACTACTATTTTTAAGCGGGTCATCACTTTGACTTTCATTTTGGCTACATGACTTCTTACTTCCTTCCACTCTGACCACATGAGCCTCCTAGACTTGATGACTCTAACAGTGTTTGGTAAACGGTAGAAATTATGTAGTTCCTCATTATGAAGTCTCCGCCATTCACCATAATCGTTTCTCTTGGGTCCGAATATTCGTCTCAGGATCTTTGTTCTTAAATACTTTCAATGCACGTTCTTCCCTAAAATAAGCGGCCATGTTTGGCAACCATACAGCACAACAGGCATGATCGTAGTTTTATATATTTTAAGCTTCAAATCCTTCGACAGAATTCCTGACGATGAACATTTTGAACTGAGAAAAAGGCATGTGTAGTAAATTTCGGTTTTAAGGCTGTGTCCAACACTCGGAATAATTCGAGATTTCCCTATATAGTAACATGGCATATTTCTTTCCAAAATATTATGGAAACTATTTATTTTATACAATTCGAAATTCGTCCAAATGTTTGTTAGTATTAATATACTGCATGTTCACTTTTACTTTTTCTTGCTAGGTTACCCTATTAGAGTGCGCTAATTAAAAATTAATTTTCTTCCATTTAAAAGCTGTTTAAGATATTGGCTGCATTTTCCAACAGCGCAGAACAGCAGATAGGAAGCTAACCAGGTAGATTTCTTTCATTCTCTGCCCCCCGCTAGGTCACATGCGTGAACATGGGGTTGTCCCCGCAAACAAAGAAACAGATGGAATGCACACTGACAGCAGATAGGAACAAAGTTTGTTTTCTCTCTCTTCATGGATCATAAAGATTTCATTGATTCTATGTAAACATCTCCGCGAATAATTACCTGTAGAAGCATATTGGAGCTAACGACGTACGAAAGTTTCAGAAAATCTATGTTGCTTTGAAGTGAGGGCAGTGTTCACTTTATAGAAGTAGTTTCGGCCCGGCAAACTGAAGGTGTCAGCAATAGTATTTAGAAATTAATTTCACTATTATTCAAGTATTTCTAACTTCATGATATTTGATAGATTGTCGAAAAATATTACAAGACTACTAGTTTCGAGAAATAGCAAAATGCTGCTGTGTTACACACATTAACTGACGAATAAATTTAAATGTATTAATTAATATTTACTTGAGAAAACGAAATATAAGATGGAGCTGAAAGGCCATTTTATACGGAAACATTAATAACAAAGGCAAGGAAATGTGAAAGTCTGGCAGAGCATATGTTGGGAGTACATCCTCCTGGTGATATTCGCCTGGTGCGACAGAAGAAAATAGTGGGAGAACATTATTATTATTATTATTATTATTATTATTATTATTATTATTATTATTATTATTATTATTATTATTATTATTAAAAAAGCTTCTTGATATAACTTACCGATTTTGCTGTATAGAGCTATGGATTGGTTTTTAGTTTGATTTCAGTTTAGCGTCCCGTTCAGCAGCGAGGCTATATGAGACGTGGACCTACAGCTTAAGGTACAATCCCAACCACATGAGCTCCCGCCGGGAATCGAACCGGGGTCTCCCGCGCCAAAGACGCGCACGCTATCCACATAGCCCCGAGCGAGCTCTATGGAGATCAATATTGAAACCGGAAGAGTGAAATTGTTTTACTATTTCCGGTTTCAGTAGAGAGATACATGTAAAGATGGTATTTTTCTTGAGATGCTAAATCGATTTTCTAAAACTGTCCCTATCTACTGCCGATTTAGTTTTATGGCGATCAGTGTTTTAAAACTGAAAACGGTTGATTTCTACCACTTCTGGTTTCAATACAGGGTAAAGGGAAGAAGGGAACCTCTTTTTGAGACGCTGTATAAATTCCTGAAAACTTTTTGATATCTCTGGGAGTTTTGGCTCTATGAAAATCAATACTGAAACCGGAAATAGAAGTAGTAAATTTCTATCACTTCCGGTTTTAATGGTGAGACAGGAGTAGAGGTGGTAAATTTTCTTGACGCTGAATCGATTTCTGAAATCCTTTCGTTGCTAGCTATTTCCGTCTTTGATTTATGGCCATGTTGAAACCGGTTGTGGTCGATTTACACCACTTACGGTTTAAATAAACTGTCGGAGGAGACGGAACATATTCTTGGGGTGCTGAATGGATTCCAGAAAACTACTTCTCGATATATCTTATCGTTTTTGCTCTATGAAAATCAACATTGAATCCGGAAGTAGAAGTAAATTTCTACCAGTTCTGGTTTTAATAGAGAGACAGGGGTGCAGATGGTATATTTTCTAGAGGCGTTGAATCAATTCCCTAAAACCGCTTGTCGCTAGCTATGATAGTTTTTGATTTATGGCCCGGAAGTGGTCGATTTCTATCAGAAGATTATCAGTGGTGATTTACACAGAAGATTGACGGAGGAAATGGGACGTCAGTGTTTTGGTAATGCACACACAACGAATAATTGAAGACTGAGGAATCTTGTGTTTACCTGGAATCTAATGGAGACAACCGCACCACAGATTTCCTCTCCAACCATGAACTGCTCCCCAAGCATTGCTAAAACAAGGTTTTCCCAACAACGAGAAGCGAGGCCTTTCCGCAACCGAACAATCCATTTGCCACCGCGCTGGTTTGCTTCATCCTGAAAAACAAAGTGATTGCATTAATGTTTCCAAACTTACTCCCCCCCCCTCTTTTTCTCTCTCTCTCAAGATTGGAATCAAATGACTGACTTAATTTTTATAGCTAAAAACAAGGATAGAAATTAATGTCGTTTTGAGGTAATAGTTGTAGGAAACATTACTGGACTTGACTTGAATATATTTGCAGTATTTTCAGTGTCCTGCTAGAAATATTTCCAGTATACTACGCTGAACTGAAAAAAAAAAAAAAAAAATAGAGGTAAATGCTACATATGACTGTACTGTGATATTTAATAACCTATAAAATACATTCGAAAAGCAGTTTTCTTCAATATTCTAATAGAAATAATACATTCTGTGGGTTAAAATCGAAAAAGAAAGGAAACATACTAATAACAAGTGTTTTCTGGATGTTATTTCTCCCAGAATGCCTGCTGTAATTCACATTCATACTTTCTGCTTTTGTGTGTGTGTGTTAATCTTTACTTACTCTCCACAGCTAACCCTTTCCTCACCTTGTTCGCCGTATTACATATATATTTACATTTATTTTTAATATTCCTATTATATTTAGTATACAAAACACTGTTAAGGACAACACTAGATGTGCTACATGTCAGCCCTATCACCACCTACACCCAAATGATGGGGATGCCATTTTGAAGGGTCGTAAAGAGAATTTTTACATTTTTTCAGTGTTACATAATAAATTTACACTATCGATACACATTTCCAGTATTATTTTAAGTATCAGTAGATAACCTGGTGAAAAGACACTTAACTACCTAACTATGAAGTAAGGAACATGACATTCATCGGTGCTGAAGGAATCTTGTCCGAAATAATTAAAGCAGTGGCGGCTCTCGCGGGAAGTAACATCCTATAGTATTGTGATATTATTGCTACAAGCTAAAGGAAGAAAATTTAACTTCACGTCCTAATTTCCATTTCTAGGCCTACCAAGAAGCATTTTGCCCAAAAGCTTTCCAACTAATACTCTCTACATTCCACGAGGGTTTCGCAATTAAGCAACGTGTCCCGCCCAATTTTAGGCATCGTCATATAAAACCTCGAACGTGTTATGTAACTTTCCACCATTCATGCTTTTATGCATATATCAATGCTCATTTTTTTTCTTGGGAAGGGGGCCGCGGTGGCTTAGTGGTAGAGCGTTCACCTCTGGTGCTTTGGGTCCCGGGTTCGATCCCAGCTCCCGCCAAGTGAACTTTGTGGTGCACAAACACCGTGTGCGTGGGTTTCCTCGGGGTTCTCCCGTTTCCTCTTATTTTCTTCATTCCAACATTTCATTCATTACTCATCATCACCGTCTCCTTTAGCATAACCGGGGGACGTAAAACTAAAAGATTTCATTTTTTGGGGGCAGGGGGACTTCACTTGTGAAGAACCTCAGCTTGTGCTCGTGTGTTAATAATCTTCTCTAGCATTCACAGAGTACTACGAATAACGCTATTTCTTACATTGCTTCCTTATTAAAATTTATTGTCTATACTTAGCACCAGTCCTTAAAAGCCAAGCGAAAAAAAAAAAAAAAAAAAAAACCTTCAAACTGTATTTTTGAGCTTTTTATTAGTATATTATTTGCAAAACCAAGCAGTATCACACTGTGTCTTGTGTTCCCAGATTTTGAACTTTCATTAAGGGGCCTTATCACTGCGAAATTAAAATACTGCTACTTTTACAGTAATTATGTGATATCTTCAAATAGATAAAACATAATCAAAATGACGAACAAGATCACTCGAGACAATATTACTTTGCATGAGGAATCGCTATCACGAGTTTTCCATTTGCAGCCATTTAGAAATTCGAAAATAAGTGCCGATTTTGTAAATGGCTGCAAATCCAAAGCAGATAAGTGAATCATGACAACGGTATTTCATGTAAAATAATATTGTCTAGCGAGCTCTTATTCCACTTTTGGATTATCTTTTATCTACTTGAAGATATCACACATAATTAATGTAAAATGAGCGGTATTTTAATTTCGTTACGGGACCTCTTAAGTGAATTAGACACTGTTATATATTAAAACACACTACGTACAATATTTAATAACTAACTAACTCTATGGCCTATGGAACCCGGAGGTTCAATACTGCGTTCACAAAAGCTCTCCACTGACTTCTATCCTTAGCCAACTGGATCCAGTTTCTACTTTGTATTCCTATTTCTGCGAGATCCATCTTAATATTGTCCTCTCATCTGCGCCTAGGTCTTTATAATGGTCGTTTTCCGATTGGTCTCCCAGTTAAGACCTTGAAAAAGCGTTTCTACTTTCTTTTTCTGGCTACATGACCTGCCTACCTGAGCCTCCTAGACTTGATGACCCTAACAATGTTTGGTAAACCGTATAAGTTATGTAGTTCCTCGTTATGAAGTTTCCGTGATTCCCTATTCCCGTTCCTCTTGAGTCCGAATATTCATCTCAGGATCTTATTATCAAATACTTTCAGTCTATGTTCTTCCCTCAGAGTTAGCAACCATGTTTCGCAACCATACAGAACAACAGGCATGATTATCGTTTTATATATTTTAAGCTTCAAATTCCTCGACAGAATTCGCGACAAGATATTTTGAACTGAATAATAACACAAATTCGCTGCTTTTAGTCGACATTTAATTTCTTCGCGAATATGGTTTTCGTCTGTTAATACTGATCCGATATTTGAAAGTATCCACTTTATCAAAAGTATTATTTGATATTTTAACGTATCCATAATTTGTCGTATTACGGTCCCGACGCATTTCCATGTATTTAGTTTTCTCTGCATTTACTTCTAAACCCATGTCTCTGCAAGCGTTTAATAAGATCTCTGTATTTCTTTCTATTGTTCTTCTATCCTCCCCTATTAAATTTACATCATCTGAGTTTCCCTATAACGTATTCCAGGACAAATTTGAATAATAATGAGGACAATGTATCTCCTTGTTTCAAGCCATTCTCTCCGTGAAAGCTCGTGGACAATTTTTTTTTTTTTTTTTTTTTTTTTTTTTTTTTTTTTTTTTTTTTTTTTACCCGGACTTTACTTTGGGATTCATTCAAACATATCTTAATTAATCTAATTAGCATTTTCGGTATTCCAAATTCTGTAAGAATGTACGCACAACATTTAAGAAATACTAATATTATTGAAAGACCATAGTGAAATTCTGAATATACTGAATGAATGAAAAAAAAAATCACCTTAGTTTGAAGTAATTAAAGAAAATTTATATAAGGAATATATTTGAAATAACACACACAATTTTACAATTATACAGGTCTTTTGAAATTTCCTAACTGACTTTTTATTCCATCTCCAGCAAACAGTGGTTTATAACTACCGAATGTTTCTAGTTGATTCGTTGATTTGAAGTTAAGCGTATCTTTCAGCAAAATATTGTCACTCATGAATTCACAGCTTGATGTGGGATGTCAACCACATGAGCTGTCTTACTAAATCGAGCCCACGTCTCTCGCGCCAGAGGTGCCTATGCTAATATACTGCCAAGAGAGAATCTTATTTTACTCACAATTAAATGGTAGCTACTTCGTAAATAGTGCTCCGTAAAAACTTTTCCCTAAAAAACTAATCTTTTTTCTTTTTATTTTCACTCCAATAATGTCAACTATCACCTACTTCGCTACTCCAAGTTTTCGGGTGTCCCTAGAGTACCTTGATAGGGGCTCCGTAGAACGAACGAAGTTCTTCATTTGATGCATCTGTTGATATTTTCCTATTTTAATTTTTGTTTCATCCTATTATCTCCATGAATCAATATGTTGATATCACAGTTTTTCTCTTCATTGTGATACTGGGTCAGATAATCCAGGTAACACGCCATACGCGTGTTAGGATGTTATTCAGTGAGTTGTCATGCGACATTACAGGCTGAAACCTTCGCGTATTCCAATGTTTCGTGGATGATTTTGTGTGCAGTTCCGACGGAAATGTTCAAATCAATGGCTGCTTCAAGAACCTTGATCCTTCGGTTGGACAACACCAGTGCATTCACCTTGTCAACCAATGTTGCGGATTAGGATTAGGATTAGAATTAGAGTTTTGGGCTGTCGGCATCTAAGGCCATTTAGCCCGTTACGTATATGAGGGATGACGTCCGTCGGCGAGCACATTATTCAATGGAAGGGAAGGAAGGAAGCTGCCTAGGACCATACTATCCCGGCATTCCCCTGGTGTGAATGAGGGAACCCAGGAAAAACCTAATAAAAGATGGCTGGCCTGAAGAAGCTCTTACACTTTTTCGACCGAGTATCCTCACCGGGAATCGAACCCGAGACCGCTCGCACCAAACGCGAGCGCGTTAGCGACTACGCCACGTGAGGCCACACAACCAATGTTGCATCACTGACTACAGATGGGTCTATTCTTCATTGAATATGCTTGTTCGTCCTTCAGAAAACAATCTGCACTAGCTTCGCACCATTTACACTGACATTACAGTCTCCATAAAGAACAATCAACTTCCTGTGGACGTCGATAGGAGCAAGACTATTTGTCCACTTATACCGGATCACAGAACGAATCTTTTCTTCACTCCACACTGCCAACACAAGTTGTTCTGCCATGACTCCTTATAGCTAGGGCATGTTTTTCAGTGCATGAATGATGCTAATCACGCGCCGCGCATTGACAGTAGCCCGTACAAATATTGCATTCTGTGCAATATATAGAGGAAAGACTAACAACATTGTTACTTCACGCCAATTGCTGGGGTCATACCTCCCTCCCCCTTACACAAATCCTTGAATGACCCATATAATTTCCATGACTTTCAAAGTGTGAACCTGCAATATCTAATATACTGATAAATGGAAGAAACATTCAATTTTACCCAGAGAGAAAAATGCTCTACTGGACCGGAACTCCAACTCGGGGTCTTCGGTGTGTTAAAAATCAGTTCTTTCTTCCATTTATGAATATAATGTATAATACAATCATCAGAGGTGTTCTGAATGTGGACACTGAATTGTTCAAGGACAACCGAGTTATACAAATCACGTACTCTGGGTCAACGAACACAGACTTCAAGTGTTCGGTGTAGTGGTTAACGCTTTGGTACGGTACACCGAAGATCCAAGGTTTGAGCCCCGGTTCAGTCATGCACTTTTCACTCTTTGCGTATCAATGCAAATCTAACCTTTACTTACCGAACACATGTGACGAAGGAATATTCTCTGTCCTCTGCATAATATACTCATACAATGTATTTAGATTGAAAAACCGTCTAATAATACAATTGTTCTTACCTCCCACATAGGTTTAATGCCGTCTTTGAAAAGGTGGAAGTCACTGTGACTTTGAAGTTCCGAAGGTCTCACTAGATGACAATACAACGCCCAGAACTGTTCCACCGAGGCAAAGCGTCCAATTAGTTTTAGATTTTGATCAAAGCTCTGAGTGGATGCTTGTTTCCCTGGGGAGCGTCGGCTAAACCACAGTGAATATGTGTACTGTAATCTGTGTTCTCCAGGAGGCACTTCAACAGGCGGCTGCAAATACAAACGTAGAATACAGTCTGAGTGATTTTACAGGTAAAGAGTTCTCACAATACAGCCATTTTAAAGTAACGTATTCATTTAATCACCAAATTTAAGAAATTTTCACAATCATCATGGTTGTCTAGTAGCGTATAATGAAGTGCTCAATTTTATAAGTAACATTAATCTAGGACCTATTTATTTTAGAAACAGAAAATGCCTTGAAGACACATATAGCAAATATTTAGTTAGGTTACTGTAAGAATCTTTTAACCCTTTTAAATTTTGGCTTTTTTTAACCTTTTCGCAATCCCATGGTACAATTTGTACCATACGGGTGTTTCATGGTACATTGCGTTATAACTCTCCTATTTGAGCTTTTTCGTCCGGTTTTTTTTTTTTTGGTTTGTTTTTTTGGTTTTCAAGTCCAGAGGCATTTTAGAAGACCTTACGTATGGTTTCACACTTTCCTGTGTCGAGACATAGCAGGTGATGACGTCATAGTTCTAAAATATATATTTTCTTTTATTATTTTTTGGCGGGTCTATGTTCATTATTTTTTGGCGGGCTTATTTTTGCACGTAGAAGATTGAAATTTCGCACAAACATTCAGTCCACCGAGTAGTATTTACCAGATTTTTTTTTCAGATTTCTGCGTTAAAACAAGGGGGGGTCCAGAGGGGCAAAAATTTGAAAAAAGGGATATTTTTACCAAAAAATCCCTTTCTTCGGGATTTTCCCGCCTTAGATACATGATGGAGACAAGTGAATGGTACCGCCTGAAAGGCAGTTCTATTCTGAAGAGAATGATGTGCAAACCATGATCCTAGGGGAATTAGGGATGTCTCAGGGAATGTTTAAAAATATCCCTCTGTATACGGGAATATGGGACATTGTCGGTATATATATTTTTGGCGGGCTTACTTTTGCACCTGGAAAATTGGAATTGTGCATAAACATTCAGCCCACCTAGTAGTATTTATCAGATTTTTTTCAGATCTCTGCGTTAAAACAGGGGGTCCAGAGGGGCTAG
This sequence comes from Thermobia domestica, assembly GCF_964235325.1. Lineage (NCBI taxonomy): Eukaryota > Metazoa > Arthropoda > Insecta > Zygentoma > Lepismatidae > Thermobia > Thermobia domestica. Next base: position 333,548,868 of record NC_137457.1, on the reverse strand, counting down.
AAGTTGAAAAAAAGGATATTTAGACCCAAAAAATTCCTTTTTTCGGGATTTCCCCCACTTAGATACATGATGGAGACACGTGAATGGTACCGCCTCAAAGGCAGTTCTATTCTGAAGAGAATGATTGGCGGATTATAGTCCTAGGGTAAATAGAGATGTCTCAGGAATTTTTTTTACCTGAGATCATGGTGTTTTACGGTAATTTGGGCATTGTGGGGATTTTTGATAAAATTTCTCCCGCCCTTAGTATTCATGATAGATACTTGAAATTTGGCGCACACATTCAGTCTACCAAGTACTATTTATTAGATTTTTTTGAGATCTCTACATTCACACAGGGCCGTTCCAGAGGGGCCCAAAGTGTGAAAAAAATTTCCCTCGAAATTTTCCCTTTGACATCACTTTTCCCTCTCCTGGTATATGGTATGAGCATGCAAGTGGTACCATTTGAAAGCCAGCTCCATTCTAAAGAGAATAAAGTATGAACCATGATCCTAGGATAAATAGTGACGATGCAGTAGCTGCTTGATTGAAAGTCAAAAAAATACCCCAAAAACCCCGGATCCGGAAAGGGTTAAAGGCAGATTATAGACTTTCAGTCAAGCAGCTACAGTATCATCCCTATTTATCCTAGGATCATGGTTCGTACCTCATTCTCTTCAGAACAGAACATTTCAAACGGTATTATTCACATGTCTCTATCATGTATGAGGCGGAAAAATCGAAAAAAAAAAAAAAAAATGTTAAAAAATCCATTTTTTTTTTTAGGTTTTTGAACCTCTCAACCCCCTTCCCCTCCGTGTTAACGGAGAGATTTAATACAAATCTGAAAACTACTAAAGGGTACACTAATGCGTGCGCAAAATTTTAATCTTCTAGGTGCAAAAGAAAGCCGCCAAAAAATAATCAAAATAGGGCTAACAAAAATTATTTTTTTAAAAAGTTATGACGTCATCATCCCTTATGTCTCGATGTAGAAATGCGTGAAACCATACGTAACGTCTTCTACAATGCCTCCAGGCTTGAAAAAAAACCGAAGTAAAAAGCTTTATTGGTACTTTTTTAATCGAATAATGAAGTCACTACCCTATCGTGTAAAAATACTCGGTGAAATTTAAAAGGGTTAAAGGGTGCACTTTTTAAGTTTTGTGATCAGGTTACTATCATCTTTTTATTTATTTTTTTTTTCTAAATATGTGATTAAGTCTACAATAGAATCAAACAATCAAAGGCTTCAGAATCTTACATTATTATTTGCTTAGTTAAGGAATTCAAATGAAGTTAATGTGACATATCGTCCAGATGATTGAATAACCCATGTTCTACTGACGAAGGCTAACTGCATCGGTATCCGATTATTTACAAGCATCAATTGCTTGGCTGTTATTGGGAACATGAGGGTCACTGACTTTGAAATGTAAGATTTCATTTTACGCAAATTATATTATATTATATAAATGAAATTCGTGTGAAGTATAGGTAAGAAATATGGATATTACGCAAAAATGATTAGAAACGACTGGAAGCTTTCGAAATGTGGGTGTGGAGAAGTATGGAGATAATTAGCTGGACCGAGAGGAAAAGCAATGACAGAGTGTCAGAAATGGTGGGGGAGAAAGAACAATTTTAGATATTATTAAGAGAAGGAAGAGAAATTGGTTGGGACATTCGATAAGAAGGAACTGCATCATGAGAAACGTTTTAGATCGTATGGTGGCAGGAAAGAGAGGGAGAGGGCGAAGTACTCTACAATTAATGGACGATATAAAAACAGAGAAATCGTACGTGAAGGCGAAGAGGTTAGCACAAGCCCATGTAGCATGGAAGCTTCTCAGTTGCAGCAAGTAACCTGCCAATAATGGCAGAATATCGATGATAATGATGCTATAAATGAAATTGAAAGTGTTACCTTTAATTTGCATGGAGTTTATATTCTTACCGAATTTTCGATTACTATTTCTCTCCTGTTGCCTTCAAAAGGGTGTCAACTTCTTCCTGGGGGATGCAGAACCTTCAGTTATTTATAGTTTCTCTTCTTTCTTGTGAGATTAATCAGTATTTACATTTATGTGCACACCACCAAAAGAACTAATAATAATCATATTCTTTAAATGTGCTAGTCCATTTTGTTCACTGTTACTAGGTACCTATTATTGTATGATCCAATAAAATTGTACCGGAAATCACGAAAATCTTATATACTTGGAAAGTCTCACACTACTACTTCGACTATTTTCTACCTAAAAGTTGGGGCCGCAGTGGCTCAGTGGTAGAACGTTCACCTCTCGTGCGTGTGGTCCCTGGTTCAATCCTAGCTCGCGCCAAGTGGACTTTGTGGTGGACACACACAGTGTGCGTAGATTTTCTCGGGGTTCTCTCATTTTCTTCATTCCACAATTTCCTTCATTTCTCACCATTATCGTGTCCTTTAGCTTGGCCGGCATAACCGTGGGACATAAAGCTTGAAGATTTCATTTATATTTCTTTCCTCATAAAAGTTTTACCTGTGGATATCTGAAGGATCCAAACTCAAGTTTACACTGTGATGAAGGTCACAGGAGAGAAACTGTGGTCGAAAATATGGTAAAAGAAAAATAATAAGCTCCATGCAAATTAAATGTAACATTTTTGATTTCATTTATATAGTAACTTTGCAGTTAACTTGAAGGATATACATCCTGTCATATAATTCAAATTCACCGGAAATAATTCGCTTAGGCAGCGTGGACAAAGGACATATTATTCTTACTTATTTGATCGCTATTCCTTGCAGTGGTACAGATTAAATAGATATCTTGGTCACATAGACAACTTATTGCTCAAGGTATTCCAGGAGATGCTAGAGTTAAAACAGTTTTGGTATCTACCATTATGAATGGGAAATTGGAACATGGATTATTAGGAGAAAAAGGGTGTTTGAATGAAAATTATTTTGGGGTTTTGTTTTCATGTATGTTTGAAGACGGTGTCCTTATGTATAGCGTGTCCATAAAAATACTATCAAACTTTAAAATGGTATTACGTCGCTTTAGAAAATGAAAATGGTCACATTTGAAAGAAAAACTAAAATATTTTTATGCATGTCAACAATGGAGAATAATGTCAATAATGGAAGGGATCGAACACAGAAAAAGTAAAATTTACTCATGTTTACTTTGTGATTAGTCGATATGGGTTCATTGTTGGATATTTTGCAGGCAGTTGATGTTTCTGCTGGAAAACACTTGGGAAGTCTTTATGTTTCTGTACTTTTATGCCATTATGTGCTAACGTTAATATATTTCCTTTCGTTGTGTTATGTTGTTATGAAATAATAAGTTTTAAGGAGTTATGGCGACCCGACAAAAACGAAGTTGATGTGTTTTGGAATATCACAGGGTCAGCGTGGTTTTAGGCGAAGGCTTCAACGTCAATTTTGAAGTAGTACCATGATTTTGTGCATCATGGCTGTTCGTGTCAGTGTTGCCATCCAGTCAATTTCATCAGATATGTTGGAGAGTGTGTGGCGTGAATGCAGGGTGTCTACTAAAATTCCAAAATGAAATTTCGTGACCTTTTCATTACCAAATCATAATATTTCCTAATATTTTCAATGCGAATTAGGTCGAATTTTCATCCAAGCGATAGAAACGTACTTTGCTTGCGATTTGGTAGCGTCTAAAGCCGACGACAGACATTTTTGGTTTTGAACTTTGACGTTTTATAGAACAAAATATTTCAATCTGTACTTACATTTGTACAGTTTAAAAATATCGTGACCCAAAAGCTAAATTTCGTGACTTTCATGACCGTTTTCTGATTACGTGACTTTTTCCTGACATTCGTGACTTTCGTGGCCGATAGACACCCTGGAATGGGAAAATCGTTTTGATGTCTGCATCGCTGCTCGTTCGGTCCACATTCAATGTCTATAAGGTATAGTAAAAGATATATGAGTTTTTCTTTCAAATATGATGAATATCATTTAAATACGATTACCCAAAGAAACATAATACCACTTTAAAACATGATAGTATTTTTATGGACACGCTGTATATTCGGATAGTGCATAATGTAAAAAAAAAAAAAAAAAAAGGGAGGGGGGAGGTGTTTGCAAGGAACACTTAAATGTCAGTATTAGCATTGATTATAAAGTTCAAACAATTAAAACCAGCGTTTAGGCATTGAGAGATTGATACATATGCAAACTTGCAATTAAGAAGTGGATTTTAGTGCCATATATCCTTGACGGACTTTAATCCCGGGATGCTTATTTCTTAAGGCTGGAGGAAGACAGATTATGTTTCCGTTGAAATCGAATAAATTTTACGAGATATATCGTGTAACAAACAGATAGAAAAATGAACAGGAAAACAAATGACGGTTAAAGCTCGTTCAATTATGCATTTATGAAAAAGAAGAATAACTTTCTGTCTTTTTACAGAAAGTCTGTGTCAAAATGGCAGACTAAAGCTTTACTACTAAAAATAGAGAAACTCACCAAAGAATTTTTGTCCATGTTTTGAAGTTCCTTGTTCGGTCCGCTCTCCTCTTCTCCACTCTCATCACTGCTTTTCAACCTACAACGCAAAATACAAGTTCAGAGATTCATCAGTTTAAAATCCAAAAGGAACCAAAACAATTAGCAAAAACAGGAGTATACTATATGATGCAGCTGAATGGTCCAAAGTTCACTAAATTCACTAATTGTTGCGTTAATTCTCGGTTCAACGCCCTGTTCAGCACCGAAGCTATATGAGACGGGGACTCCGAACTTAACCTTTCTACGTCCACTAGAGATTTGAACGAAATCGTAAATCTCTCACGTTGGGGGGGAGGGGACCTGTTGACCAGCATTGCCAACCTGATCAGAAGATATCGTACGAAGCACTTACAATTATCGTTTTTCTTGTAAAGTTATCGTACTTTTTGTTTCCAGCCTCAATATCAAGCTTTATTATTATTATTAAGAGTAAACTAAGTCGAACGTTTACAGTTAAACAGGATGTCTACTGAAATTCCAAAATGAAAGTTCGTGACCTTTTCTTTACTAAGCCAATTTCGTAACATTCTCAAGAGTGAATTTGGTTGCGAACTGGGCCGAATTTTCATACACGCGATAGAAGCGTGATTTGCTTGTGATTTGGTAGCGTCTAAAGCCAACTACAGACATTTTTGGTGGTGAATTTTGACGTTTTATAGAACAAAAGTTTTCGGTGTGTACTTTTATTTGTACAAATAATAATAATAATAATAATAAAGAATTGTGACCCAAAAGCTAAATTTCGTGACTTTTTCTTGACTTTCACGACCGTTTTCTGATTTCGTGACTGTTTCGCGACTTTCTTGACTTTCGTGACCGATAGACACCCTGTTAAAGCTATATTTAATAATCTGCGTAGAAAACAAGATTGAAGTTCAATTCTTTACCAGTCTATCGAAAAGGCACACATGTAATTTTCTTTTAACATTTTATATTTAGTTATAAAAAAATTATCTAAATCAAGTAGCTAGTATTTACCCCTTGCTGATAGGGTGGATAAGGCGTTTTCTGTGTACGTGGTACACGGTTTGATTAAAGGTGGGACCACTTGCCTGGAGTACAAACACTACTAATGGTTTGGTTCAATTTTTCCGTAAGTTCCATCTCATACAAAATCAGTGTTCAAAATATATGTCAACTGCACTGATCCGATTAACTAATTACCTAGCAATAATAAACATGAGTAAACAGGTGAATTGGTTTTTATGATTTTAAAGTACGATAAACGTAAAATGTAGCTAACATTGTAACGTGAAAATATTTCAATTACTAAACTATTAACGGTAATTTATCTGCATTATTTACCTTCTCGAGACAGTAGTCGTCTTTGTAATGTTTTGAGTAATTTTGCCACATATGTTACAAAATTGATACTGTTTTTCGCGCAATGAATGAAATTTCTTTCGAATTTGACAGACTCACCAGGAGCTATTAAATTACTGTATAGGCCTATCACCTATTGCACATCGTACGGAGATTAAAATTATCGTATGATTCGATAATTATCGTGAATGTTGGCAACCCCGCTGCTGACCCCCCTAATTATCAAAGAATCATGATTTATACATCGTTGGAAAGTTTATGGAAGACATCTGTGCAGTTGCCACCCTATTCATAGAAGAAGCAGCAACAAAACCTCTTTATTCTTTCCCACTTGTCAACAACCACCTGAATTCCAGTAAACAATGACGCCCTCACTGGTTTACTATTTTTTGCTTAGCCTTACGTTTTTTCTCTCACAAGACTAATACTGAAAGCGGAACTGGTAGATTTGTACTATTTCCGGTGCAATGGGGAAGTGAAGTCCGAAGTGAATGTAGTATTGAATCTATAATGTGTTTCGTTAGTACAGGAATAAAAATTTTATAATGTCTCAGTAATTTCTTCCAGTTTGCGATAGGAGTGTTTGCGATCATGGGCCGAGTGCGGCCTGCAATATCGAAAATGAAATCCAATGAAACCTTGCAGTTTTACGTCCCACTATTATGCCAATTAAGCTAAAGAAGACGCTGATGAAAAGAAATGAAGCAAATTGAGACAGAAATAAAGACAGTGGGAGGAAACGAGAGAACCCCAAGAAAACCCACGCACCAGAGATAAACGCTCTACCACTGAGCCACTTCGGCCCCCGGCTGCAATATTGAATATTAAGATTTAACTAGGGATGATCAAAACCGTTTTTTAAAAATAAAAACAGGTTTTTAGAAAAACCGAAATTTCTGTTTTCTCCAAAACCGGTTCGGTTTTCAGCGAAACTGGTTTCGGTGAAAACTTTTGGAAAACACATAAAACTATTTCTGTGGAAACAGAATCGGTTCCCGGAGAACAACGAAACACTATTCTGCTCAGAGATAGAAAAAAATTTAAAAAAAAGAAAAAACGGAACCGGTTTTGGAGAAAACTGATAACTAGTTTCGGTGAAAACCCGAACCGGTTCTTTGAAAATTTTCAAAAACCGGTTTCGATTTTTCTAAAAAAAAAACGGTTTTCATGCCCACCACTAGTTTTAACCGGGGATACAAAAGCATCAGATGCAAGCTGAGTTCCGTTCCTACGTTAAATATACGTATTAAAGCATCTACAAGTTATTACACATAATAAGAAATTTGTACATTGTTGTAAGTATATTAAATTTCATTTATTAACAATTCGTGTATCAACATGGTAACAAGTAAAAAGTAAGATTAACAAGTAACATTTGAAGCGAAAAGCGTTACAACAAATAGCAGTTGTTTATTCGTTTGCAAATGAAGTGTTAAAAGTGTAATACGTGTTACAGAAATCTTGTGTAGTCCGGGAATATTGTGTTCATTTTCTTTACAGGAGTTACAAAGCAGACAACGATGGTATTATGGGAGTTCCAGCCTGTAAAAAGTAACAAATGGTTGCGAACATCACTACCACCTGAGTCGATGTATTAACATAATAATCAAGACGTAAAGGTAAGCTTTATTATTTTAGTAATTTCAACAACTACGCTTCTTAACTATTTATTACTAGCTGAAATACCCATTGTTCGCATGGGGGTTGTAATTGGAAATGAACGCCTACCGCGAAAACTATAAAATCGGCACTAATATCGGTCATTTTACATGATTTTTTACGTCTCGGTATTCCCTCCCCCCGCTCCGCATAAAATGGTAGCTGAATTTGAAAGTCATCGCTAATGGAAGTGTTACCATTGATCTCAGCGACTGCGAAAACTATGGATTTGACACTAATATCGGTCATTTTAACCCTCCTCCCGGAGTTGAATGGGGTGAATTTGGAATTTAATGCGATGGGAGTTTCACCATTGATCTCAGCAACCGCGAAAACTATGAATTTAACACTAATATTCGTCATTTTCTACTACTTTTACACGTCCTGGTAAAAGCTAACTGAGACGTCCCTGTTTCGAAATTAAAAATAAATAAATAACGCTTCGTCTTGGTGTAGGGCCTGGACCAAAGTACCCGTGACAAAACTTTGGTAACTCTCGGACCACTCATCTGGTCCCCAGGCCGCTCAGAGACAGACAGACACATACAAACAAATTCAATATTTTATTTATATTAGATTAACTTGAAGGACTATTTGATTGATTATGTCCATTAATTTTGATCAGAATGTAATGAAATTGAATTCGTTGACGGAAGTGATATCAAGGCGACGGGAAGTGGTAGAAATCAACCAGTTTTAGTTTAAACATTGATCACTATGGAACAAAAACAGTAGACCTAGCAGATAGGAAAAAGCAATTTCATGAAATCGTTTAAGCATCCTTAAGTCTGTGCTGAAACCGAAAGTGATAGAAATTCACTAAAACTTCAAGTTTCAATGTAGATCTTCACAGAACACAAACGAGAAGCTTATTTTGTTGGAATCGATTTAGCGTTATAAGAACAGGTATCATCTCTTATAATTCTTCGTTCAAACTCTGCCGTGTCGTGACAAAACGCTGTAACTTTGGCGGAGCAGTTTTGCGAAAAAGAGCCGTAAAGCTTTCATCCGAAAATGTGATCTGTATCTTGTAGAACCAGTGTAACTAGGCAATAATGGTCAACCAATCAATTTTCACCAAATTTAATCACACAACATACATTTACGTAACATTACATGTAAAAACGTGTTTCCAAAGTCAAGATACACTGGTTCTACACGATACAGATCACATTTTCGGATGAAAACTTTACGGCTCTTTTTCGCAAAACTGCTCCGCCAAAGTTACAGCGTTTTGTCACGACACGGCAGAACTAGAAGTGGCAGAAATCAACCATTTCCGGTTTTAACGTTGACCGCTACACAGTAAAAACGGTAATACATAGCGAAAAACGGTTCGCTGCAATCAATTAAGCGTTCCAACAATATATTCCATCTCCACTTTAATCCCTCTATTAAGGTAGCTCAGTGGCAAGCTATTTAACTCTGGTGCGCAGGGTCCCTGGTTCGATCCGCAACCAACTAAGTTTGTGGTGGGCAACATCGTGTAAATAGGTTTTCTAGGGTACTCTCATCTTCTCCCACATTCTCATTCCATCATCATTCACTTGTTTTAATCATCGTCTTCCTTAGCCTAAAGGGCATAAATATGTCACGTTCAACTGAAAGATTTCATTTTTTAAACCCCTGTACTAAAATTGATTGATTTTGAGTTTAACGTCCCTTTCAGCCGCGAGGCCATGTAAGACGGGACCTAATGATTAACGTGGAATCCGAACCACATGAGCTCCCGCCGGGAATCGAGGTCTCCCACGCCAAAGACGCGTACGCTAACCGCTTAGCCATGAAGGAGCTCTTGGATGTGGTAGAATCGGGAATCGAGTTGCAGTTTCAACATTAACTGAAAAAATATAACGCCACAGAAACAAAACTCCAGCATGTGAGGCTGTTACTTTGTTTTGAATATCTCCAATGCAAATTTCTTCACTGACTAAAATGGTATCCAAGAAACTGAGGCCCACCACCTGCCAGAAACTATTCGAGTGCTGCGACATTCTACCCGTGTATGTGTGTCTATGTGGGAAGAGAGAGTGTGCGAGGGCGAAGAGGGGGGGGGGGGCGACAGATATCCAGAAATTACGAAAATGATGAGAAGACTACAATCGCGTAACTGCTGTCTGTGGGGAGAAACTGGTTGGGGAAGTGCAACATGTGTTGAACGACAATTCAAAATTTTCTCAACAGTGACCAGATAGGTTTAAAACGATAAAGGATAACAAGTAATATTTATACCAACAAAGCTAGAAAACAAACTTATTACGAAGTAGTGCACAAAGCTGAGAACATTCTGAACTATTTGCAAGGAGGACTGCAATCATGAACATGCATTCAAAATTCTGGCAGAGATAAATTTCTTAATCAACTAAAGTACAAAATGACAATGATTTGATGCAAGTGTGGTAAAAATTTTCAAAAAGGGTCATTTCCAAAGTTGTGTATGCCATCAAGTAACTAGCTTATTTCTCATGTTATTACGGTACAAAACTTGGAACTTTAGACCTTTTCGCTGTGTAGCAGGGTTGAATTGTAACATTGCTTACATTTAAAATATTTCGTGAAGTCTAAGAGCTCTATGCATGAACCTTAAGCTGATTTAGGATTTAGATTTCTGGGCTTTCGGCATCTAAGGCCATTTAGCCCGTCACGTTTCAGGGATGACGTCCCTCGGACAACACATTATCCGGGGAAAGGAAAGGAAGGAAGCGGCCTGGGACCTATAAGTTAGGTACCACCCCGGCACTTGCCTGGCGTGAATGAGGAAAACCCAGGAAAACCTCATTCAGGGTGACAGGCCTGAAAAAACTTTTTATACTTTTTCGACCAAGAGTCCCACCGGGAATTGAACCTGGGACCACACGCACCTAAGGCGAGAGCGTTGGGGACTACGCTACGCGGGGAATGAACGCTGATTGGAAACATTAGAAATAAGGATTCATTGTTTTCGTTATTTCTGAATACTGCGTAACTTGCAACACTTTAATACTTGGAAGGTACTAATTTTGCGAACTAATACAATACAGGCGAACAGTATTTAGCGAAGACCAAATCAAGTATGAAAATAAGAAATATTTGTAATTAACAATTAATGAATGAATGACGGGAATGAAATAGGATTAATTCTAGGTAAGCTATATTAAGATAATAACAAATTAATAGCAATACAACGTTGAAAATAGGTTCACGTAGGTCTAATCCAAGACCGCCAACAGCGGAAGATCAGCTGGTCAACTCTTATTTAGCTAGCTTTACTATCGTTTACAGAGAAGAGCAGAAGACACGAAATCACCCCGAAATCAAGTTGAACCTTGTACAAGTACAGCCACATGTTTGACATCTAGGCCTACTTTGTGTTCCCAACAGGTTTATGTATTTCGATTATTACAACAACCCATATTACAACAACCAACCAACAACCCATATCTTCGCATAGAAGGCAAATCGAAATGTTTGTAATCTCGCAAATATATGTACAAGGCGATATTCATAAATCATTTCATATTTAGTAGGCATAGCCGTAATAATACTACGGTAGAGACATGTGTTTCGCGCAAAATACATATATTACGCCAAATAACTCAGCAAAGACTTCATACATAACCTTATCACCTGTAAATAAACATTCAAGTAAATATAAAAACATGACCTACATTCTACTTCGTATTACAAGACTACATTCTATACTTACGCTTCAAATTTATTCGACATAATTATACAATTATCAAATATGGGGAAGTTCTCAATATCCAAATTAAGTTTTATCAATAATATATATACAAATTAAAACAAATGAGCAAGAAAAATACAACTAATTGATTTATAAATATACAAAATTTACAATCTTTTTGCCACGGTTTGCGATTCGCAACTAGCTGTTGTTTTGTTCATATTCTGATTTTCCACAGATAGTTTATTACGATAATAACTTTTAGGTTGCATTCATCGGCAAAGCAATTTTTATACTTTTGCATTTTTGCGTTGTCTTACTGTACTCAGAATTTTGCGAAGACTGATAGGAATTACTTTCTATAATTAAATTGTGAAGGAGAATTTAAGCAAGAAATCAAGGACCTTCATTTCGTTCATTCTCACTTTCGAGCACATTACGTAACGATTTGAGTCAACAGAACGCAAAGTTTGCGATAATTTGCAAAGCAGTTCTTACGATTATTTAATTTTTTGTGTTGCATTATTGTAAGCAGAATTTTGTGAGGACTGGTATGGATTGGCAAGTATGTCAAGCTCCTTCATGGCTAAGCAGTTAGCGCACGCGCCTTTGGTTTGGGAGACACGGATTCGATGCCCGGTGGGAGTTTATGCGGTTTCCATTCCATATTAATCTGTAGGTGCACGTCCCATATAGCCGCGCTGCTGTACGGGACGTTAAACTATAAATCAATTTAACTCATGGCACGTATGTCAAGACAAAATAGCCAATCTAACAATTATAATTGAAAATAGTCTCAATCGTTTGCGCTACGTTTATACTGGATTGTGCCGTTCAATTTTCGTTTGTACCATCAACCAGAATACTTAACTCTTTGGGGATCATATGGTACATTTTGTACCATGCGCGTTTTTCATGGTACATTGCGTTATTTCTCTTCTATTTGAGCTTTTTCGTCCGTTTTCTTTTTTTTTGTTTGTTTTTCAAGACCAGAGACATTGTAGAAGACATTACCTATGGTTTCAGACCGTCCTGCGTCCAGACATAGGAGGTGATGACGTCATAATTTTGAAATATAAATTTTCCCTTATGAAGCCTATGTTCATTATTTTTTGGCGGGCTTATTTTTTTCACGTAGAAGATTGAAATTTTGCACAAACATTCAGTCCAGCAAGTAGTATTTACCAGATTTTTTGTTCCGATGTCAGTGTTAAAACAGGAGGGAACCAGAGGGGCAAAGGGTTAAAAAAGGGATATTTTTACCCCAAAAATTCCGTTTTTCGTCATTTTCCCGCCTCACATACATGATGGGGACACGTGAGTCATATCGTCTGAAAGGCAGTTCCATTCTGAAGAGAATGACGGTCGAATTATTATCCTAGGGTAATTAGGGCCGTCTCAGTGAATTTTTATCAAAATATACTTCTGTATAGGGTAAAAATGGGGCATGGTCGGCACATTTTTTTGGCGGGCCTATTTTTTCACGTAGAAGATTGAAATTTTGCACAAACATTTAGTCCACCAAGTAGTTTTTACCAGATTTTTTCCCAATCTCTGCGTAAAAACAGGGGGGTCCAGAGGGGCAAAAGTTGAAAAAAGGAATTTTTAGACCAAAAATCCCTCTTTTCGGGATTTTCCCGCCTAACATACATGATAAAGACACGTGAGTCATACCGTTTGAAAGGCAGTTTTATTCTGAAGAGAATGATGTGCGAAACATGACTCTAGGGTAATTAGGGATGTCTCAGGAATTTTTTTCCCTGAGATCATGGTGTTTTGCGGTAATTTTGGGCATTGTGAGAATTCCTGATAAAATTTCTCCCGCCCTTACTATTCAAGATAGAAACTTGAAATTTGGTACACGCATTTAGTTTACCAAGTACTATTTATCAGATTTTTTTGAAGGTCTTTACGTTCACACAGGGGGGGGGGGGCAGGAGGTCCAAAGTTGGACAAAAAAAAAATTCCCCCTCAAAATTTTTCCTTCGACATCAATTTTCCCTCTCCTGGTATATGGTATGGGCATGCAAGTGATACCATTTGAATGCCAGCTTTATTCTGAAGAGAATGAGGTATGAACCATGATCCTAGGATAAATAGTGACGATACAGTAGCTGCTTGACTGAAAGTCTAAAAAATAGCCCAAAAAGCCATGATCCGGAAAGGGTAAATAAATTAAATAAAGTGACGATTCTGGCTTGATAGTCGAGTTACAAAACTCCACCAATCAGAATATTTTCATGCTAATTTCAAATTACGTTGTGCTACGTGTGTACTATTTAGATTTCCGACCTTTCTTACAAATAATAGCTTCTTAAACAAAAAATAGGTGGCGATGCTGGTTTGACAAGTGAAATACGCCATTACGTAAAATATACCTCAAAAGTTTCAATACTATTGTGCTGTTGATCTGGAGCACATAATAAACGGAATAAAATGGCGATGCTTGCTTGATAATCAAGTTAAAATCGGCAGCAATCAATTTTCTTTTCAAACTAATTTTAAATTAGGTTTGTAACGATTACTAGTTGTTAGTGCTTTATTGTGTCGTTCAAACTTTGATTTGCACTATTTACCGGAATAAATAATAAATGAGAAAAGCCGGGGATGTTGGCTTGACAGTAAAGTGAAAATCGTCAAAACTGAAAAGTATTGGAAAAACTAATTTTAAATTAGGCTTAAACGATTGTTAATCATTTGTGCTGAATTGTGCTGTTGAAATTTTCATTTGTGCTATCAACCGGAAAACATAATAAAGGAAATAAAATGGCGATGCTGATTTGATAACAGAGTTAAATCACCAGCCTTTAATCAGAGGCAGATCTAGAAGATAAAAACGGGTGGGGGGGGGGGGCAGCGAGACCCCAGACTATGATACGTATATCATGAGTTTACTATACGCTTTCAAAAAAATATAAATAATAGCTTAAATTATTTTTTGTCACTCAAAAACTGGGGTCCCTAGGCCCTCCTGGCTCCGAGCTAGATCCGCCACTGCGATTAATATAATTGACAACATATTTCAAAGTACGCTTAGTCAGTTATGCTATGTTTGTGATGGATTGTGCTATTAAGATTTTTTTTTTTATCAGTAATCAAACGTTAGATGGCGATACTAGTTTCATGTCAAGCGACAATCACCATCCCACTGCAGCGGTCGCGCGGATCACTATTGTGATCCAGGGGTATATCTTTTGTTGCCACGAGGAGTTGGTACAAGGTTTGACTTTGAGCAGCCATCTACCTTCCACCCACATCATGTGAGACAAACCAGTGATGTCACAGCTTTCCTGCTGTCAAAATTGCGTTTATCGGGTGCTCGTTTTTATAGTTGGATCACTATTGTGATCCACGCGACCAAACACGGACTTCGTTTTTTAAAACTTGATCATTTTTGTTTTTGGTATAACTGTGTTTCTTTTTTATAATTAGTGTTTAAAATGTCGGAACGAGACCGTGAACAGATATGTAAGTGGTTAAATGAAACAGAAAGTGACTGTGACAGCATTGTTGGTATATAAGACCCAGACGAAGTAGAGGAAGACCTCTTCATTGATAATGTAGTTTCTTTTGAATTCGACAGTAATGGAGATCAACAAAACGAAGAAGCAGAGGCTGCAACAGAACCTCCAATACTTGCAGAAGTAGCAGATGAAGATATTCCACTATTAGCAAGAAGTACAGGAGAACTTCAACTACCTAATCTTGATTTACGTGAGTTTTAAATAGGTAGGGAAAGAGGTGAGAAAAGAGAGCCAACCCGCTGGTATTTAAGCCTCAATTGCCACGTACTTCCAGAGCTCGATATATCAATATAATACCTCCTTTTCATGCACCTGGCTCTCAGGGTGATGCAAAAAATGCTCGCATGCCTGTTAGGGCGTTTGCTTGCCTGATTAAAGATAAAATGAATAAGTTTTGTTATAAGTTTGTTATGAGTTTTGTTAAAATTACAAAAAGTCTTATAAATAAGTATGTTTTTCTTTAAATAATAAAAAAATATTATTAAAATGTGCGTTATACTTTGCTTTATACTCTCCACCATCATATAATAACAGTACTATAAATATAACCCAGTGAAAAAAAATAAGCTGTGGATCAGAATAGTAATCTACGCGACCAAACACGTAATCTGAAAAGCGCGACCACTGCAGTGTTAAAATTTATCTCGTAATATTAAAATGATTACGAAACGATTCTGGTTTCTTTATGCCGTTCAAAATTTCGTATTCATTCATGGGTCATTTATATTGGATGAAAAGTTACATAGGCCTATATAGCATCCAAATTGTACTGAAACTCCAACTAGTTATAACCATATATTAAACATTTATAAGGTGTTTATTCACATATTTACGGGAATTATCTAACCAGGTTAGTCGATTTTGACCGGTGGGTACTAGTGCTGTGTAGGGATGGGCATGAGTCGAGCTAAAACTCGACTCAATTCGAAACTCGACGTCAAAGGTAATTTTCTCCAGTAGAGTTCCGAGCCGAGTCACTGTTTTTGAGGTCGAGTTTCGAGTCGAGTCGAATTTGATTAATAGCTCTCTCGTTTAGCTCGTTTTGAAACCATGGCCTGATTAGGTTATAAAGCTAAAGCCATGAGAAATGTAAGCAGTATTGTTTTATACTTTTAGTGTTGCTCACGACAGAGGACACTACCAGCGTGTCGTCTCGATAACGAGACGACAATAGAATTTTATAACAAGACAGCCTCAAATGTCGTGAGCATAAACTGTTGTTCTTACCATCAAGGCTGGGACCTGCACGGCCGAATTTTTGAACCCAGCAGAAGCCCAACTCAGTTAGTGATGTCAACCGGTTCAGTTCGGTTCAACTGATTGTTGTTGTTGATTTTAGGTTAGCGTCCCTTTCAGCAGCGAGGCTATATGAGACGTGGACCTACTGATTAACGTGGAATCCGAACCACATGAGCTCCCGCCGGGAATCGAACTCGGGTCTCCCACGATAAAGGCGCGTACGCTAACCGCTTAGCCACGGAGGAGCTCTCGGTTCAACTGAGCGAATAGTTCGAGCCGGCTCAGGTGGGATGAGCCATTAGCTCGGATGATTTGAGCCGACGGCTTAAGCCGGCTCGATTGGGATGAGTCATCGACTTCGTTCAGGTGAGCTATCGGCTCGAGCCACCTCCATTGAAACGGTCTCTTGGCTCGGTTCGACTCGGCTCAACTGATCTGATTGCTCGAAACGGATCGATTGGAGTGAGCTATTAGCGCGGCTAGGTTCGCCTCGGTAGTGAATGAGCTGTGAGCCGAGCCGCTTGATTTCTTGACAACCCTAAACCCGGGGCGAGCAGTTTTGAACATGTTTACAGGGCGTCCTATAAGTTTTACACAACTTTTGGCTTGAGCCCGAATTCTTCTCCTCCGGAACTCAAACCCAGAACGATGTCCTTGGCTTCTTAAGACTTCTCAACGACCGAGATCTGCTGTCAACTAGTTTTTAGTATTCAGATACAAACTCCTATCTTTCATGGATATACACGGTGTTATATTAATAATAATAATAATAATAATAATAATAATAATAATAATAATAATAATAATAATAATAATAATAATAATAATAATAATAATTTGTGGTAGTAGTAGTAGTATCATTGATACTTGTCTATGTAGGATCGTATTGTCTATGTAGGATACTTGAAGAAAATACTTGAAAATACATTCAGGATTTAGTTCGATTTGGCTCGACCCGAATTCGAGTCGAGTTGGAGGAAATTTTTCGAGCTGAGTTCTCGAGTCGAGCTCAAAGTTGTCTGTTTCGAGTCGAGCTCAAAGTTGTCTGTTTCGAGTCGAGTCGAGTTTAAAAAAAAAACTCGCTCGAGCCCATCTCTAGTGCTGTGTTTACAGCTGTTAAGCGGCGATCGCGGAAGATACGGGAGAGAAGAGTCTCACTGCTACAGGCAAGCACGTAGGTAGAAATTTATTTCCGGAGGGGTCCAATTCAACAGGAGGATAAATCACCTAGGTACACTAACATTAAAAAAAAATCACACCTAAAAATTATACTAAATGTACAGAAGAGGTCCGGTACTCAGGATCCACCTCTTGGCTGCATAGGTCGCTGCAGGATAAAATGAAATATTTGAGTTTTACGTCCCACGGTTATCCGGTTAGGCTAAAGGAGACGGTTATGATGAGTGATGAATAAAATGGTGGAATGAAGAAAGTGGGAGGAAACAGGAGAACCCCAAGAAAACCCACGCGCACGGTGTTTGTCCACCACAAAGTTCACTTGGCGGGGGCTGGGATCGAACCCGGGACCCGAAGCACCAGAGGTGAACGCTCTATCACTGAGCCAACGCGGCCCCATCACTGAAGAATATCTAACGGAATTTCAGTTTCAGTTTAAATGTTATAAGTGGCCTAATTTGTTTCCACTTAATACAGAACGTCACTACTCTATATAATTTTATTGAATGTAGAAATGGTTCACCATTCCTGTAGTAATGAAGAGATATTGCAGATGATAATATATGGATGGAAAGTATTAATACCAGAACTATTTGATAAATCGACAATTCAGTTACATTCTACCGTTCAAAGGCGATTGGCCTATCTTTCTTCAACCTAGTCTTGAGTCGAGTTTTCTCTTATTTAATAACATTGGAACATTACTTTTTCTCGAATATTTCTCAGTTTACAATGAACCGATCGTTAGAAAAATTAACATGGAGTCAGGCCGATAATAAAGGATGGGATTAAATCTTTACTACAAGCCTGCGATCACTATGATGGCTACTGGAGAACTGTTGCCTTCTCCCAAAGCACCCTTCAACTGGATTCTCTTTTTAGACCAATTCGGTAGGGGTGTCCCTTTTGGTAATGAACTGTCGTCGACATAGCTCGAGCCATCTCTAACATTCACTATAGCACGCAATCCTTCCCATCCGACAGACAAGTGTCTTCATAAAACTGGTAGTTGTTCGGGATTATGTTTAAATTATATTAAAACATATTGCAAGAAAAATGTAGTTGATTCAAATCAAAGGTATTATAACATCAATTGTATGAATGTTTTTGGAATAGGTTTAAAGGATAAAAACAATCAAGATAAAATAGTCGATTTATGGAATGGACGTATTCCATAGTATCATATGTTATTTCAAAAAATGATC